>NW_026294562.1:169378434-169748434 GCF_007827085.1 Peromyscus californicus insignis | reverse complement strand
AGGCAGGACTACACAGAGAAACTTTGTCTGAAAAAACCATTAAAAAAAGAAAGGAAAGAAAAGAAAAAAAGAAAGAAGGAAAAAGAAAACACAAAAACAAAAATTTAAAAGAAAAAAAAGATGCAGATCTGGGCAGGGATGTGAGTCATCGGACCGTGATGAAGCCATTTCTCTAAAGAACCCCCACAGGAGCAGGAAGAGTCACACGCTTCTCTCTCCAGCAAGCACAGCCATGGCTGGAGGCTGCGAAGACTGTGTCCCGAGCGAGCCTAGGTGAACCTTGAAGGACCTGTCATTAGGGGTTCTCACGGATGTACATGCCAAGAAAGGCCACAGGTCTGTATTTTGTTGTTGCTTTAGTTTGGGTTTGTAGAGACAGCCCTGTCTGTTTTGTGGTGCTAAGAATCAAAAGCAGGGTCTTGCTGAGCATGATGGTGCACCCTTCCCAGTACTCAGGAAGTAAAGGCAGGTGGATCTCTGTAAGTTGCAGGCGAGCCTGGTCTACATAGCCAGTCCATGCCTCAAAATAAAGCTTTTGAAAACAACTCAGGACCTTGTATATGCTAGGCACATAATCTACTACTGAGCCACACCCCAGCCCCTCACTGGGGGATTCTAGGCTGGGGCTCTACCACTGAGCCACACCCCCAGCCCCTCACTGGGGGATTCTAGGCAGGTGATCTACCACTGAGCCACACCCCCAGCCCCTCACTGGGGGATTCTAAGCAGGTGCTCTACCACTGAGCCACACCTCCAGCCCCTCACTGGGGGATTCTAGGCAGGGGCTCTACCACTGAGCCACACCTCCAGCTCCTCACTGGGGGATTCTAGGCAGGGGTTATACTGCTTAGCCACACCCCCAGAGCCCTTTTGGGTTTCTGGGTTCTGTTTGTTTTCCCTTTTCGAGATGGTCTGTCTTCCAGTTGTAGCTCCTGCCTCTGCCTTCCAAGCGCTGGGGTAAGGGGATTTTCCCACCACAACCTGGCACTTTTTACTGGAATGTATGCTGTGCCAGGCCTGTTCTGAGAGGGGCCGAACTCTTTTGCCCCGCATAACCATCTGATAAGGCATACATGTTACCCCACTGAGTCAAGGAGGAAGCTAAAGTTCAGCGAGGCCAGCCATTTACCCAGGTGCAAAGCTGGTAGGTCTGTTTTTTGTTTTGTTTTGCCCCCCCCCTTTTTTTTCAGAAATGCTCTTACTGTGTGGCCCGGGCTGACCTCAAACTCATGACCCTCTTGCCTCAGCCTCCAAGTGCTGGGATGGCAGGTGTGCACCGCCATGCCTGGATCAACCTGGTTTGACAGTGTCTCCCTCACAGATGAGGACCTGATGGCCCACATTCATTGCATGGCCTGTCCGCTCAACCCCTGTATCCTTCTGGTCTATACCCAACCTTCCAAAATACGCAGCCACCCACCGAGGGGCAGGTGCCCACCTCCCCACATCCTGATCCTGTCCGTCCTGGCCGGTCAAAGTGGTTGGAGGAAGGGCACATGGGGTGTCACTCTCCCAGGCGGCAGAGAGAACAAGCCAGATGTTGCAATGCCCTGACTCAGCTCCTGCGTGCAGACCCAGGAGAGAGAGGAGGAAGATAAAGCCTTGGCCAAGCCTCACATGGGCTGATTCTGCCCAGTGCCAGGGACTCAGGCAGTTGCCAAGGCCCAAGGGGAGGAGCCTGGAGGTCCAGACCTTGCTCCAGGAAGCTGGCCTGCATTCACCCCTGGGGGCAGGGCATCCTAGTGGACCCAGGGTGGATGTCTAGCCCAGAGAGATGGCTGCTCGCAATCTCCTCATCTAGGCTCTTGCTTGTTATGTGGCTGGAGTCTAACTCCATTCCTTCTTGTTGCTATGGACGGTCTCTGCCCACCTACTCACCCCTCCTTGCTCCAAGCTGCTTCCCTTCCATGCCTCAGTTTCTCCATTCAAACCATTCCTTCCCAAGGAGTAAGGGCTGAGAATTCAGGCTAGTTTGCGCCCTCCAGGGCTGAGGGCTACCTGATCAAGTCAGCAGGTTGGAGATGGTTCTGGAGCCACAGGAACCTGCTTAAACCCTGCTTAAAGCCTGGCTCCTTTCAGTTCCTTGTGGTGTGAGCTGGGGAAGCAACTTCAACTGGGAATCTACTGTATTTTCATTTCATCTTGAGCTAGGATCTCATGTAGCCCAGGATGGCCTGAGACTTCACAATGTAGCTGAGGATGACCTTGAACTTCTGACCCTGCTGCCTCCACCTCGGGAATGTTGGGATTACAGGCCTGTGTCACCTTGACAGGTTTATATGGTACTGGGGAGGCACTGTACCAACATAGCCACAGCCCCAGGTCAGGCAGAAATAGCAGCTGAATTTCCTCACAAGGTGTGGCAGAGATTAAGTGGGCTGACCCCGGTGGGAACTTGACCAGAGTGAACATGCCCTTTCGGTCTCATTTGTGTGCATAAAAGGTGACAAGAAGGCCTGGCAGCTCGGCTGAGAGTTGAGGCAAGGAATGTGGCCGGGCAGGGCACCACACACGCTAGGTAACCCCAGCACTTAGGAAACTGAGGCATAGTTTGAGTCCAGCCTGGACTACATAGTGAGTCCCAGCTACAATTACATAGTGACTTTCATCAGAAGAACCACAGAGGAGCTGGAGGGTCACTCAGCAGTCAGGAGCACTGGCTGCATTTGCAGAGGACCTGGGTTCAATTCCCAGGAACCACGTGGTGGCTCATAACCATCTGTCGGGAGATCTGATGCCCTCTTCTGACCTCTACGGGCACCAGGTATGTACATGGTGCACAGACACACAAGTTGGCAAAGCACTCATGCACATAAACATAAAACAAATACATATATATATATATATATATATATATATATATATATATATATATGTGTGTGTGTGTGTGTGTGTGTGTGTGTGTGGTTTTTTGTTTTTTTTTTTTTTTTTCAACTGAACTCAGGTCCTATGCTTGGCAGGGCAAACACTTTATATATATGTATGTATGTATGTATATATGTATGCCAGGTGGTGGTGGTGGTGGCGGCGGCGGCGGCGGTGGCGGCGGTGGTGGCGCACGCCTTTAAACCCAGCACTTGGGAGGCAGAGCCAGGTGGATCTCTGTGAGTTCCAGGCCAGCCTGGTCTACAGCACGAGATCCAGGCACCAAAACTACACAGAGAAACCTGTCTCGAAAAACCAAAAAAAAAAACAAAAAACAAAACAAACAAACAAACAGAAAAAAAGCCCAGCATGGTGGCTCACACCCACAATCCCAGCACTCAGGAGAGGCTAGCCTGAACTACATAGCAAGACCCTGCCTCAGACAAATAGACAGATGGAGGAGAGGCCAACAGGCGAGGGAGAAAGCGCTGTCAGTAAAGTGCTTGCATGGTGGCGCACGCCTTTAATCCCAGAGTTCAGGAGGCAGAGGCAGGCGGATCGCTGTGAGTTTGAAGCTAGCCTGGTCTACAGAGTGAGTTCCAGGACAGCCAGGGCTACACAGAGTAAAGTGTTTGCCCTGCCAAGCACAGGACCTGAGTTCAGTTGAAAAAAACAACAAAACAAAAAACCACACATTAAAAATACCCAGCATGGTCTGGCACTGTCTGTAATTCCCACACTAGGAAATATTGACAACACATCCCTGGTGCTCACTGGCTTCTGCTCGGCTAACCTAGCCCATTCGGTCTCCCAGGCCAGTGAGAGACTGTGTCAAAAAAAGAAAAGGTGGGTGACATCAACAGACAGGAACACCACCCGACGTAGTCCTCTGCACACGCACACGAATGCCCGAATGTGCACACACATTTCTTAAAAGGGAGGTTAAAAAAAAAAAAAAGAAAAATGTGTTTTCTTGAACTTGTCCATTTAGCCTATGAGAGGATCGAGACTGAGTGAGGTCAACCCTGGACGCCACAGGCTAAAGTGTGGCTGGTAGGATTTGCACCCAGGCCTGCAGAACAAAGCTCGGAAATAAAGGTGGATGGGAGAGAATAATCCACGAGAGAGTGTAATCGCACTCTGGAGGGGAATCAAGGCCCAGGTACCCTTTGGTTCTCCCTGGAGACTCCTCCTTCCCGCTTCCCCGGAGAAGTCAGGGACAGAAGCAGGAGAGAAGAAGAAAAGAGCTGAACAGAGACAACGAGCCGAGCCGTTTGCATGAGGGAAAGTGGTTAGACACCAAGCAGGACTTCCCAGTCCTCTCTGGGAAGTTTTTGGGACTCATCCAGGGGCTGCCCCTGCCAGTGGGTGGGGGCCTCCAAAGCTGCAGAGCCTTAGAGGAGAGACCCTAGTCCTCCCCGCCTGGGGTTTGAAAAGCCAGGGGGGAAAGAGGGGGGTGGCCATCCTGGTTCCGCATCCTCCATTCCCGACACTGGAGGGGAGGCCGCTGTGGGAGCTGGGACTTTCCTAAGCAGCTGAACATTCTGGGAAATCAGAGACAGCTGCCGGGCGGGGCTCATTCCAGGCCTCCCTCCCTTCCCCTCCCCTCTGTCCCCACCGGGTCCCCAGGCGCAGTACCTTCCCCCTTCCCCAGAGGGCGGTCCTCAAAAACTGCTCCTTTGGGCCGCTAAGATGGCTCAGTGGGTACAGGGGCGTGCTGCCAAGCCTGACGGCCTGTCTTCAATCCCGGGGACCCAATAGTGGAGGGAGAGAACTGACTCTTGCAGGCTGCCCTCTGCACATGTGCACCCCTGGGCACACACAGTAAGTTAGTAAGTGTGAGCATGAGCTGTGTAAACACGCAAAGGCCTCAATCCTTACTCTGTGATTCTACCTTCAGGCCCCCTGGTCTCCTCCTGCAGAACTGACCTCCACTGTCAGATCCCTTCCACCTCCTCCCTCAGGCCCTCACCTCCTCTCTCAGGCCCTCACCTCCTCCCTCAGGCCCTCACCTCCTCTCTCAGACCCTCACCTCCTCTCTCAGACCCTCACCTCCTCTCTCAGACCCTCACCTCCTCTCTCAGACCCTCACCTCCTCCCTCAGGCCCTCACCTCCTCCCTCAGACCCTCACCTCCTCCCTCAGGCCCTCACCTCCTCCCTCAGGCCCTCACCTCCTCCCTCAGACCCTCACCTCCTCCCTCAGGCCCTCACCTCCTCCCTCAGGCCCACACCTCCTCCCTCAGGCCCTCACCTCCTCCCTCAGACCCTCACCTCCTCCCTCAGGCCCTCACCTCCTCTCTCAGGCCCTCACCTCCTCTCTCAGGCCCTCACCTCCTCTCTCAGACCCTCACCTCCTCTCTCAGACCCTCACCTCCTCTCTCAGGCCCTCACCTCCTCCCTCAGGCCCTCACCTCCTCCCTCAGGCCCTCACCTCCTCTCTCAGGCCCTCACCTCCTCTCTCAGACCCTCACCTCCTCTCTCAGACCCTCACCTCCTCCCTCAGGCCCTCACCTCCTCCCTAAGACCCCCATCTCCTCCCTCAGGCCCACACCTCCTCCCTCAGGCCCTCACCTCCTCTCTCAGGCCCTCACCTCCTCTCTCAGGCCCTCACCTCCTCTCTCAGGCCCTCACCTCCTCCCTCAGACCCTCACCTCCTCCCTCAGGCCCTCACCTCCTCCCTCAGGCCCTCACCTCCTCTCTCAGGCCCTCACCTCCTCCCTCAGACCCTCACCTCCTCCCTCAGGCCCTCACCTCCTCCCTCAGACCCTCACCTCCTCCCTCAGGCCCTCACCTCCTCCCTCAGACCCTCACCTCCTCTCTCAGACCCTCACCTCCTCCCTCAGGCTCTCACCTCCTCCCTCAGATACCCACCTCCTCCCTCAGGCCCTCACCTCCTCCCTCAGGCCCTCACCTCCTCCCTCAGGCCCTCACCTCCTCTCTCAGGCCCTCACCTCCTCTCTCAGGCCCTCACCTCCTCTCTCAGGCCCTCACCTCCTCTCTCAGACCCTCACCTCCTCCCTCAGGCCCTCACCTCCTCTCTCACCTCCTCCCTCAGGCCCTCACCTCCTCTCTCAGGCCCTCACCTCCTCCCTCAGGCCCTCACCTCCTCTCTCAGACCCTCACCTCCTCCCTCAGCCCTCACCTCCTCTCTCAGACCCTCACCTCCTCCCTCAGGCCCTCACCTCCTCTCTCACCTCCTCCCTCAGGCCCTCACCTCCTCTCTCAGGCCCTCACCTCCTCCCTCAGGCCCTCACCTCCTCTCTCAGACCCTCACCTCCTCCCTCAGGCCCTCACCTCCTCTCTCACCTCCTCCATCAGACCCTGTCCTTCTCCCTCAGGCCCTCACCTCCTCCCTCAGGCCCTCACCTCCTCTCTCAGGCCCTCACCTCCTCCCTCAGGCCCTCACCTCCTCTCTCAGACCCTCACCTCCTCCCTCAGGCCCTCACCTCCTCTCTCACCTCCTCCCTCAGGCCCTCACCTCCTCCCTCAGGCCCTCACCTCCTCCCTCAGGCCCTCACCTCCTCTCTCAGGCCCTCACCTCCTCTCTCAAACCCTCACCTCCTCCCTCAGACCCTCACCTCCTCCCTCAGGCCCTCACCTCTTCCCTCAGGCCCTCACCTCCTCCCTCAGGCCCTCACCTCCTCCCTCACCTCCTCCATCAGACCCTCACCTCCTCCCTCACCTCCTCTCTCAAACCCTCACCTCCTCCCTCAGACCCTCACCTCCTCCCTCAGGCCCTCACCTCTTCCCTCAGGCCCTCACCTCCTCCCTCAGGCCCTCACCTCCTCCCTCACCTCCTCCCTCAGGCCCTCACCTCCTCCCTCAGGCCCTCACCTCCTCCCTCAGACCCTCACCTCCTCCCTCACCTCCTCCATCAGACCCTCACCTCCTCTCTCAGGCCCTCACCTCCTCCCTCAGGCCCTCACCTCCTCCCTCACCTCCTCCCTCAGGCCCTCACCTCTTCCCTCAGGCCCTCACCTCCTCCCTCAGGCCCTCACCTCCTCCCTCACCTCCTCCCTCAGGCCCTCACCTCCTCCCTCAGGCCCTCACCTCCTCCCTCACCTCCTCCATCAGACCCTCACCTCCTCCCTCACCTCCTCCATCAGACCCTGTCCTTCTCCCTCAGGCCCTCACCTCCTCCCTCAGGCCCTCACCTCTTCCCTCAGGCCCTCACCTCCTCCCTCAGGCCCTCACCCCCTCCCTCAGGCCCTCACCTCCTCCCTCAGGCCCTCACCTCCTCCCTCACCTCCTCCATCAGACCCTCACCTCCTCCCTCACCTCCTCTCTCAGACCCTCACCTCCTCTCTCAGACCCTCACCTCCTCTCTCAGGCCCTCACCTCCTCTCTCAGGCCCTCACCTCCTCTCTCAGGCCCTCACCTCCTCTCTCAGGCCCTCACCTCCTCTCTCACCTCCTCCCTCAGGCCCTCACCTCCTCCCTCAGACCCTCACCTCCTCCCTCAGGCCCTCACCTCCTCCCTCACCTCCTCCATCAGACCCTGTCCTTCTCCCCAGGCCCTTTTGTCTCTCCTCCTCCTTTTTCACACACACATCAGCACCAAGTACCACCTCTCCCAGTACCTTGTGGCACCTCTGAGCCTGGCACCCACACTTTGGGCCACCTGCTCCAGTCCTGTGAGGGCCAAGCCACCACCCAGCTGTCCCAAATCACGCCCCCTAAGCCCTGCCCTCAGCTTCCGAATAGTGGTCAGAGCTCCCCAACTTCCTCTTGGGCTTTGAGGAGTGGGCTAGCAGATGCTGAATCAGCCCCCAGCCTTTCCAAGGTGACTCTTATTCTCACCGTGCTGTGCCCCCCACCCCCACGCTGGCAGGCAGAGGTGACATTGCCTAGCTGTCCAGAACAAACTGAGTCTCAAGAGAGGATTGGCGCCTCTCAGTTCACACAGGGAGAAGGTTCTGAATATTGAACTCAGGTCATTCAGCTTGCTGGCCAGCACCTTTGCCTGATAGGGCATCTCCCTGGCCGTTTGTTCACTTTTGGGACCATGTAGCCCAGGCTGGCCTCAAACCTTCTCTCTGTAGGTAGCTAAGGCTGGCCTTTGAACTCCTGGCCCTCCTGCCTTCACCTCTGTGGTGCTGGGGTACTAAGCGTGCACTTTTGTTTTGTTAGCTCATTTTGTTGAGATAGAGTCTCCACGGGTTGCCCAGGTTGGCTTTCAACTCACTTTGTAGCCCAGGCTAACCCAAACCTTTCTATCCTCTTGCCTCTGCTCCTGAGTACCTGGAATTACAGGCAGACACAACTCCCCCGGTGGCTTAGAGGTGAGATTTAAACCCAGGTCTGGTTCTCTCCCCTAATTCATCTGAAGGGCATCCTGTAGGGTGGGGGGTGGGAGAGGGGGGCAGCCAGAGCGAGACAAAAGCAGTGGGAAGAGGTAAGGTCAGCTGGCACCTCGAGTCCCACAGACCAGGTTAACCATCCACTCGGGTGCGGCCCCAGCCGACCAAAGTCCCCTCACAGGTTCCACGCCCACCTCGTGGTCCCAGGGCCGCGGAGGACGCAGAGGCAAAAAGAGGCAGAAAAACGGGGATGGTGGGCACACACCTGTGATCCCAGCACTCTGGAGGCCGAGGCAGGAGGATTGCCCCTAGTCCGTGGTCAGCCTGAGCTACCTTTCTAGTAAAAAAAAAAGAGTCAGGGAACAGAACAGGAGACAAGGGGGAAGGTTTGTAGAGAACATGGACATCCGGAGAGAGAGCCAGAGGACCCTGAGAATCCTCTGAGCGTGTTTGAGGCGCAGTGCCCATTCCCCTGCCTCCCCAAGTCTCCAGCCGCCCCCCGCCCCTCCGCCTCGCTGTGACTCAGTGACCTGGACTCAACCCCAGCGGCTGCTCCACCTCCAGGGATGTCCGGGAAAGCCCCAGCTGCGGCCCCGCCCCGGGGCGGGCCCTGGGGAGGCGGAGCCTCTGCCCCGCCTCCCCTGCTCCTGCGCCTTTGAGTCAGGGCCCCAACCAGCCGGGCCTGTTCCCCACCCTCCGGCCCCTCCTCGGGGTGGGAAGGGAAGTGGGGGAAGCTGAGGGAGTCAGCCTGCACCCCCAAGCGCCACAAGTGTCTGGCCTTGAGCCCTCACTGCGGCCTGCTGGCTCAACCTCTATACTCCCTAGCTATCGACGACGCTCCCAGGATCTGTCTCCAGGTCTCTTCCCTCTGCTTCTGGGATTCATGGCGCTCACTTCTCCTCTGAGGCCTCGGGCTGGGTGCAGGGACCCGGCAGAGACACACATTCAAAGCTCCCCTGCGCACACACACACACACACACACACACACACACACACACACACACTGCCCTGCAAGCCGGGAGGCACAAGGAAGGCAGAGTGTGCCTAGTTCCTGGGCACCAGCCAAAAACAAGTCCCTGCCCTGGTCTGAGATTTTCATTCTCTCAAAGAGTGAGTCTGAGCACTCCCCCTGATGGTGTAGGCCTGCCATCCCACCTCCTCAAGGGGCTGGCAGGAAGATTCCAAATTCAAAGCAGTCCGGGGCTACCAAGCAAACGCAAGGCCTGCTTGGGCAGCTGAGAAAGCTTGGAAAACAGAAAGAAGGCTGGACATCTCAGTGCCGGGCGATTGCTTGCTGTGCACAAGTTCCTAGTCTTCGGTATTGCCAAAAGAGGGGGGGGGGGGTTAAAAAAGGAAACGACTGGGGGAGGGAAGTGCATGGTCAAGGTCACCCAAGAGGAAGTAGAAGGCAGGATTCGAACCCATGTCCTAGCAACCCTGTGGTCTCCAGGAATTGCAGGGTTGGGGCCAGAGGAGGTGACTGAAAGACTCAGGAACACTAAAGGAAAGATGGGACCTGTGACAGCAGAGTCAAAGACAGGAAATGTGGACTTGTCTAGCCAGACACAGCCGTGGGATTCAGAGCTAGGGACCACAGAGGGGGCTGAGAAGCTCTGGTCCCTGGCATGCAGGAGGCCCCTGCTCAACCAACAGGAAAATCTGCCTGTTAATGGTGGTCCTCGTCCACAGCCTCAGCTTTTGGGAGGGAAGATAGGAGGCAGAGGCAGAAGGATCCGGAGTTCAAGGTCATTCCCTGCTACATAGCAAATTCAAGGCTAGCCTGGGCTACATGACCCCTGGACTAAGAAAAAGAAAGAAAGAACCAAGACCAAGTGGAACAGGTGTCTTCTCAGCACCTGGAGGTGGAAACAGGAAGATCAGAAGGTCCAGACCACCCTCTGCTACAGATCCAGGTCGAGGCTAGCCTGGGCTACAGAGAGAGAAAGAGAGAGAGAGAGAGAGAGAGAGAGAGAGAGAGAGAGAGAGAGAGAGAGAGAGAGAGAGAGAGAGAGAGAGATTATCTCTAGGACCAGACTGAGCTCTGGGCCAGAGGCACGCTGAGCAGAGTGGCGGGTGGGGACCAGGAGCGCGGGCTCCGCCTCCGAGACGCGGGTCCAGGAAACCCCTGGGGCGGACGGGTGGCCCTGGGGGCCCGGGGGCGGGGAGGCGGGAGGCGGGCGCCGCCCCGGCTGACAAAAGTCCCTTCAGTTCAGTCGGCAGCAGGGGAAGTCCCGCAGCCCGGCGAGACCGCCTTCCCGTGCCGAGCTTGCCGCGCGCCCCGGCGTCTCCGGGCGGCCCGATGCCCCGATGCCCCGCGGGGGCCATGGACGAGGGGCCCGTGGACCTGCGCACCCGGCCCCCCCAAGGGCACGCCGGGCGCCGCGCTGCCGCTCCGCAAACGCCCTCTGCGCCCCGCGTCCCCGGAGCCCGCAGCCCCGCGCGCCCCTGCCGGACCCCTGGACCCCCTGCGCAGCAGCTGCGACACCCTAGCTGTCCCTGGGCCCCCCCACGGCGTGGCCAGGCCCGAGGCGCTTTACTACCCGGGTGAGTAGCCTCCCCCGCGAGGGCCAGGGCCGGGTGGGGGCCACCTGAGGTCAGCAGAGCACAGGACACAAATAGATGGGGTTCCTGGTAGCAGGGACTCTAGGATGGAAGCTAGGAAACAGGTTGCAAAGCCCTGGAGCTCAGCCATGAGGGTGCCGAGAAACTGGAGGTCAGAGGGGTGCCCAAGGGTCAAATGGTCTGGGGGGGGATCAGGGGACAGTGTCCAGTGGCGCAGATATGGGATCCCAGAGACACGAAATTTCAGTCTGGGAGGGACCAGACGTTAAGGACTATGAAGAATTGTCACTCGGGCCTTGGAAACCGGGGTTCTGGTGTGCGGATATGTGGGGGGCATAGAAACAGAACAAGGATCTAAGAAGACTGGTACCTTAGGTTAAAATCTTGAGAACTGATATTTCAGGGTCATAGGGATCCAGAGAAAGGCATTGGGGTTCTGAACACCCCCGTGTTTGGATCCCAGCTCTAAATGATGACACGTAGAGCCCCAAGGACCCCAATACTGAAGGTTTGGAGGAGTTGGGCAACAGACCCAGCATTCTGCACATCCAGTTGTGCGTGTTCCCAAGTGTCCCTGTGTCAGGTGGCCCTAGGGGCAGGCTTGGGAACTGAGGTTCTAGGAAGGGAACACAACCAAGCAATTCAGAAACTGAAGAACTTAGATCCAAGGAAAGGGATTCAGGGTCCTGGAAAGGTGAGACTGCAGAAAGGGAACCCCAAAGCTGGTCAGATGGCAGGAAGGCAGGTACCCTTCTCCCCAACCTTTATATCAAGGAAGGGGCATTCCCCTGCAGTAACCACCTTCCTATCTGCTAGACACCCCAGAGTTGCTGACGACGACGGTTTCCTTGGGCCCTCTGGGTTCTGCAGCTGCTAGCCTATCCATGCTTCAGCATGAGGGCATCAAGCTGCGAAACAGGAGGCCTTCCTTGGCCTGATGAGACCCCAGCCTCTGTTTTCCCATCTTTGCAATGGTCCTTCCCGAAAGTTTCATCTAAAAGGTTCTAGGGCCAAGTTTTCTAACTGTCCTGGCTCCCCAGACCCACTGTGTGTTTATTATACACCCAGCACCCAGATCTTTAGTCCATCAACTGCATCCTTCAGCTACAAAGTTTCTCACAGTGTAACTTTGTAACTGGGGTACCCCTGCCGGGTGGTGACAGGGTTCTCTCTGCCCTTAAAGGTCTCTTCTGTGGATGTAGAGGCCAGACGTTCATGAGAAAAGAACTCGTCATAGGAGGGAATGGGGATGAGGCTAGGGGTTAGGGTGAGGAATGAAGGGTGCAGAAGCTGAGGAGGGGAAGGAATGAGAATGTGGTCTTGGGCCTTAAGGACCAAGTTTGAGGTGCTAACAGAATCTGGGATAGTCAAACATGGTGATGCATGCCTGTAATCCCAGCACTTGGGAAGCTGAAGCAGGAGGATCTCCATGAGTTTAAGGCCAGTCTGGGCTAAAACATAGTGACACTGTGTTTCAAAGGCAGGGTGGGGTCTAGAGAAATGACTCAGTGGTTAAGAGCACTTGCTGCTCTTGCAGAAGACCTGGGCTTGTTCCCAGCACCCAGGTCTCACAAAACCATCTGTATCTCCAGTTCTGGGAACACAAAGCCCTCTTCTGGCCTCTGAGTGCTTCAGGCAGGCATGTGGCGCATATACATACATGCAGGCAAAACATTCATACACATTACAAAGTTAGTACAGCTCTTAAAAGTAATAACTATAAAAAGTTCTTTAAAAGAAAAGGGACCTTAGGGCAGGAGAGCTGGCTCAGCAATTGAAAGTACTTAGTGTTCTTGCAGTGGACTTGACTTCAGATCTCAACATCCACATTGTAGGGACTTACAAGTCCCTGTAATCTCCAGTTTCAGGGGATCTGGCGCCCTCTACCGGCCTCCATGGGCACATGCACAAATGTGGTGCACATAAATACACTCAGGCACACACACATACATAGAAAATTAAAAATGAGTAAATCCATATATATAAAGTGAGAATGTAAGTGAAGTGATGCAGGTCTATAATTCCAGCACTGAGGAGATGGAGACGGGGATCAAGGTTTTGAGGTTATCTTCAGCTGCATATTAAATTCAAGGCCAGCCTGGGCTACATGAGAATGGGAGCAGGGGATTTGGGGAGATACCAAGGCCTGAAGGGAGAGACCCCTAGCTGAGGGTCTGTGGGTTTGGCTTCATCTGGGTCTTCCCTTTGTCTCTGCTGTATCCAGGACCTATGATGCCCATTTACTCTACCCCTACGGTGGGACCCCCCTTTCCGCTGCTGAACCTGCCTACACACCTCTACTCCAGGATGTGCCCTATGGAACACCCCCTTTCAGCCGACATTGCCCTGGCCACCCGTGCAGATGAGGATGGAGATACGTAAGTGACAGAGTGTGGAGGAGCCAAGCCCTCCATAACATGGGGACATTTGGCTCTGATCCACATTAGGATCTACCTCCAGACACTGAACAGGACCCTCCCTCTCTCTGAGCCTCAGTTTCTTCCTATGGAAAATAGGCACTTAAGAGCACTCATTGGCTAGGGCTGTTGTGGGGGTGGGAGACTGAACATTGCGCATGCTCCTTGCTTGCTCTAACAGGAAGTCACACCGCCAACCTCTCAATTTTTATCATAATCCAAAAAACGAGAACTATGTATCTTTCTTTGTTTTCAGTTTTTAAAATCGTATTTACATATATGGGTGTTTTGTCTGTGTGAATGTCTGTGCACCAGGTGCATGCCTGGTGCCTGAGGAGGCAAGCAGAAGGCACAGATCCCCTAGAAATGGAGTTACAGATGGTTGTGAGCTCCTATGGGTCCTCTGGAAGAGCAGCCACCCCTCTTAACCGCTGAGCCATCGCTCCAGCTCCCACCCATTTTTGAGTCAGGGTCTCACTATGTGGCCCTAACTGGCCTGGAACTCCTCTGTAGCCCAGGCTCAACTCAAACTTACATAGATACGCCTTCATCCGCCTCCTGAGTGCTGGGATCAAAGGTGTGCATCACCACGCCCAGCTCTGGGAACTGTATTTTATCTGCTGATTTTCTGGAGGTATTACAAAGTACATGAGAGATTTGAGTCTAGTGTGTCATATGTCCTGTGTTCAGCAAACTCTGATTAGAGTTCGGGGTGGTGATGTCCACCTGTAAGCCTTGTTCTGGGGGAAGCTAAGGGTAGAGGCTGGAGAATTCAAGAGTTCAAAGCCAGCCTGGACTACAGAAAATAAAACAAGTGGTTGGGGGTTGCAGCTCAGCACACATGAGACCCAGATTCCATTCCCAGCACCACAGAAGACACTGAGTGTTGTTTAGCCTTGCTGTTACTGTAGGGCGAGCCGATCCTGCCTGCTTTCAGGGTGTGTGCACACTCACATTCAGAGTGGAGCAGCACTCACCCTGGCTTGCTCCCAATCTTGGATCATTCCTATCCTAGTCCACATCATTCTTTCATGGCCATAGCCCACTGAGCTGATTTCCCAACCCTCTGACTTATCTCTTGGGTATCTGCTAGGTCACAGGAGGATTTAGGCCTGGGCGGAGCATATAATGAAGGTCCCATGCAATTGACTGCTGTTGTTCAACTAACCTGGGCATGAATCTCAGCTAGCTGTTTTCTCCCTCCCCTGTACCTCAGTTTCCCTCTCTGTAAAAACAGGAATTGTAAGTATGCCCCTCTTTGGAGAAGATAAACTGTTTTGTTTTGTTGAGTAAAGGTCACATGTAGGCCAGGCTGGCCCGGAACTCACAATCTAGCCTAAGACTACTTTGATCCTGCTCGCATCCCCCAGTGCTGGGATTCCAGACCTGCACCTCCATGTCCAGCTTTTCCATTTAAATTGAAACAGGGTCTCACTCTGGAAGGGAGTGGCCTGGAACTCACTATGTAGCCTAGGCCAGCTTATAACTAACTCACAGCAATCCTCCTGCCTCAGCCTCCCACATACGGGGATTATCATTTGGCAGAAATGATTTTTATAAGGAACCCTCATATGGGAATTGGCTTGGGGTCTGGAATCCCTAGCCAGAGATCAATAGGCCCATTTGTATAGAGAAAGGGTGGATATGTGGCTGGATATTATGAAGCCTCAGTTTCTGTTTGGAAACCAGGCCTGGTCACAGACCTTTCACAATGATGTATACACAAGAGCACACAGAACAGGGCTGGACAAACAGTAAGCGCTCAATACTTGAGTAGGTAATGTTTGAACAGAGTTGCCCTGGGGAGGCTGTAGGCTACCACGTGAGTTCAAGCAGGAGAAAGTGTCAGAGGTCCATAAAAGACTCAATAAACTCTAGCTGCTTCCCACCCCAGGGGCCAAATACGGAGAAGGTTTCATTCGTAACTGTCCCCTGGGGTGAGTTGTCTGTGGTCTGGTAGCAGGGTGCAGCCTGCAGTCACAGCCCCTCACCCCTCTCCCAGCCCCTCCCCGCCCCCCCAACGCAAACACTTCTGCCTCAGCTGCCGGCTCGGGGAAATCCCTTCTCGCAGAACTTGACCGCAGCCCAGCTGCTCTGCCTCCCCCACGTCAGCACCCTTCACTCACTCCGGCGCTCCCTCCAACCTTAACCCCTTCCGCTGGGGCCGAGGCTTACGGGAATGGGCAGCCGGCCAAACCCCAGCTTGCCTGCGCCAGCAGCCCCACTTCACACAGGCTGGGGGAGGGCAGGGCAGGGAGGCTGGCCAGGGGACCCTAGGTCTAAATCCTAGAGAACCAGAGGCCTGTTGTCTGGACTTGGCTTCTTTGAGGGCAACAGGAATCTCAGGAAAAGTCAGCATGGTAGTTCAAGCTTCTAATACTCCCAGCAAGTTCAGGGAGGGTCATCTCCAGCTTGAGGTTAGCCTGGGCTATAGATTAAGGCCATTTGGAGTCCAAAGACGTCAGAAACTGCAGATCTTTCTGCAAGAGACATGGGGTACATGCCTTAAGTCTCAAGGCAGGAACTGGGGTATAGAATTCCTCCATCTTCAAGGAGAATAAGGAAAGAGATGGGCGCGCGGGGTGGGGGTGGGCTTGTTTGGGGACCAGGCGCTTACACAGGTCTCATACACGAGTTTTCAGTCCTTTGTTCAAGAAAATTAATATTTCAGACAGTGGTGTGCATACCTGTAATCGCAGCACCAGAAAGGCGGAGGGTGGCGAGACCTTGTCTCAAAAACCAACCGTGGTTCCATGCATTTTAAAGGAAAGTGAAAGGATTTCCTTACGCCGGGAGAGGGTCTCGGGGGTCACGGCCCTCGGCTAGCCACGCGCACCAGAAATCAAGCAAACTTTAGAAACCGATGCCCGGTCGTTTGTAATAATGTGGTCTCACAGGCTAGTGAAGCTGCCTGCCTGTGGGCCTGGAAGTGTGTCCCCCAACGAGGTAAAAGATTGGAGTATTGTGATCCTGCGTCCTCCAAGGAACATGGAAGAGAGAGGGGCTACTTGGGGAGGGGGGAACCTCCCTGCTCGGTAGACTTATGACAGTGTATTTCCGAAGTCCCAAGAAAGACCTTGGTATGGATGACCTTGGAATGGAGAGGGGAAACGAGCCAGCTGAGGCTGGGCCCAGGGAAGCTGCAAGAGGGGCCCTAGGACTGGAGGACTCGGGGTTCTGTCTCTCTCCTCCCCCACTGGGAGAGTGGAAGTTGGGGTGCCAGGGTATGGCCGGGTAGATCCCCAACTGGCCAGGCTTCCCTCCCCCGGGAGCAGGAAGCCCAGCCCCGCCCCGCAGACCTGTTACTGGAAGTCCGAGGGCTGGGCCGCCCCTCCCGTCCCCACTTCCTCCAGCCCCGCCCCACCCCCTGCGGCCCGCGCATTTATGGGAACTGAAGCCTGGACGGTTTCTCTGAAATCATTCGCTCCCTCTGCCCTCGTTTAACCCCGCCCGCGCCGGGAGGGACCCTGGCGGACTGCGCACCTAGGGAGATGCTGCTGCCGGGGCATGCAGCGAATCCAAACTGGGAGGGGGCTCGGGGCTCGCCCCTCCCCCAGCATTTTCGATTTCCATCTGATTAACAACATCTGGATCTAGATTCAGGGATTCGCCCACTGTAATCTGTTCTTGTCTGCGGCGCTATTGTGGGAAGAAATGCCAGGCTACACAGGAGGCACTTTGCCCAGGCCTTCGCTAGGGAGCGCTGCTATCCAGTGTGCATTCCTGGAGGGATGAGCCCCTCCTCACCAAAGCCCCTTGGACCCTGAGATTTCAGGGCTCCCTCTGAATAATATGGGGAGGTGATTTGAACTGTGGATTCTGGATGCTCACTGGACCTTTCTGCTTTGGTAAGGATCTGGTTAATAAGAAGCAGTTGGCACGTGAGAAAGTAGATGCTTCATTAATGGACTTTTTTTTTTTTTTTTTTTTTTTTTTTTTTTTGTGGTGGTGAGAATGGAACCCAGAGCCTTGCAGGACCTAACCTAGATTCTAAGCAGGGGCTCTACCACTGAGCCACACCCCAGCCCCTCACTGGGGGATTCTAGGCAGGGGCTCTACCACTGAGCCACACCCCAGCCCCTCACTGGGGGATTCTAGGCAGGGGCTCTACCACTGAGTCACACCCCAGCCCCTCACTGGGGGATTCTAGGCAGGGGCTCTACCACTGAGCCACACTCCCAGCCCCTCACTGGGGGTTCTAGGCAGGTGCTCTGTTGCGCTGCATCAAAAAAGCATTTCTTTTCTTTTTTTTTTTTTTTTTTCCAAGACAGGGTTTCTCTGTGTAGCTTTGCGCTTTTCCTGGTACTCGCTTTGGAGACCAGGCTGGCCTCGAACTCACAGAGATCCACCTGCCTCTGCCTCCCAAGTGCTGGGATTAAAGGCGTGCGCCACCACCACCCGGCCGCAAAAAAGCATTTTATTCATTCATTCATTTATTTATCTTTATCGATTTATTTATTTGTTTGTTTGTTTGTTTATTTTGAGACAGGGTTTCTCTGTGTAACAGTCCTAGCTGTTCTGGAACTCGTTTTGTAGACCAGGCTGTCCTTGAACTCACAGAGATTCACCTGCCTCTGCCTCCCAAGTACTGGAATTAAAGGGGTGCGCCACCACCGCCCTGCCAACAAAACAAAACAAACTTTTTTTGGTTTGTTTGTTTTACTTTGTTTTTGAGACAGGGTTTCTCTGTGTAGCCCTGGCTGTCCTGGAACTCGCTCTGTAGACCAGGCTGGCCTCGAACTCACAGAGATCTGCCTGCCTCTGCCTCCCAAGGAGAAAGCCAGTCTCAAAAAGGAAGGTGGGCCGGGTGGTGGTGGCGCACGCCTTTAATCCCAGCACTCGGGAGGCAGAGCCAGGCGGATCTCTGTGAGTTCAAGGCCAGCCTGGTCTACAGAGTGAGATCCAGGAAAGGCACAAAGCTACACAGAGAAACCCTGTCTCAAAAAACCAAAAAAAAAAAAAAAAAGAAGGTGGAAGAGTGATGGGGCATAGTTTCTGACACCAACACACATGCG
This sequence comes from Peromyscus californicus insignis, assembly GCF_007827085.1. Classification (NCBI taxonomy): domain Eukaryota; kingdom Metazoa; phylum Chordata; class Mammalia; order Rodentia; family Cricetidae; genus Peromyscus; species Peromyscus californicus. The sequence continues at coordinate 169,730,275 of NW_026294562.1, read as the reverse complement.
TGTGCACAAATGTGTACTCACACAAGGGCAAAACCGTGCATGCACACCACACTCACAGGAAAAGCAGAAAAAAGAAAACAATATAATAAATACAGTAGAGGGGTTGGGGGATGGCTCAGGGAGCCGAGAGGCTATAAGCAAGCCTAACAACCTGAGATTGATCACCAAAACCCACACGGTGGGGGAAGAGAAATGACCTCTGCGGGCCTCTGACCTCCAACAGGTGCTGGGGCACATATGCCCACACTCGTGCATACATGAACAATAAAGAGACAAATAAAGCCAGGTATAGTGGCGCACACCTTTAATCCCAGCACTGGGGAGGTAGAGCCAGGCGGATCTCTGAGTTTGGGGCCAGCCTGGCTTCCATATCGAGTTCCATGTCAGTCAAGGACTGAGATAGTGTGTCATATTATCAAATAATTAATTAAAAACTTGAAAGTAAGGTGGAGAGCACAGAGGGAGACACTTGATGCACACACAGGAACACATACACCCGCATACACCACAATGCACACACAGCAACACATACACCCGCATACACCACAATGCACACACAGCAACACACACACCCGCATACACCACAATGCACACACAGCAACACACACACACATGCCCACATACACCACAATGCACACACAGCATTACACACACACACACAGGCATACACAACAGTGCACACACAGCAACACACACACCCACATACACCACTATGCACACACAGCAACACACACACTTGCGTACACCACAATGCACACACAGCAACACACACGCCCGCAAACACCACAATGCACACACACCAACACACACGCCCGCAAACACCACAATGCACACACAGCAACACACACGCCCGCAAACACCACAATGCATGCGGGCATGCAGTCTGCCCAATGCTCTCCCTCTGAGCCCATGCACCAACAGATACAATGCTCCTGTTTGCCCTCAGCTCTGAATGGCAGGCTGGGATTCCTGGGAAGAGGGCAAGTGCCTCAGTGGGGAGCGCACTGAGGAGTCTGAAGAGGGCTTCGGGGATCCCACAGGAAATGGTGAAGCTGATGTGGCCTTCCTAGATGGGAGAGTGGGTAAGTGGAGCAATGACCAGTCTCTAGGAACTGTTGCATGGCAGCTGCTCCCATCCCACAGGGCATGACCTTGAGTGAGCAGCTCTTCCCAGCAGAGATAATCGTCAGGTTGTCAGAAGTGGAAGCCTTCGTGAGCTGGAGAACGGGTCCTTCACTTATAAGGACTGCTGAACCCAGCTCCAGAGCCAGGATCCATATCCCATGTGGGTCCTTCCTCCTTATTTTATTCTTTTTTGTTTGGTGGGTTTTTTGTTTGTTTTGTTTTGTTTTTTGAGGCAGGGTTTCTCTGTGTAGCCCTGGCTGTCCTGGAACTCATTCTGTAGACCAGGCTGCCCTCGAACTCACAGAGATCCACCTGCCTCTGCCTCCCAAGTGCTGGGATTAAAGGCATGAGCCACCACCTTATTTTATTCTTCTGAGACAGGTGTCACTCTGCAATCCTGACTGGCTTGGAGCTCCCTATGTAGGTCAGGGTGATCCCAAAATCACTGAGATCTTCCTGCTTCTGCCTCCTGAGTGCTGGGAGTAAAAGTTTGCACCCCACCACACCCGGGCTTTTCTCCTTTTAATCAAAGTCTGTGCTCCACAGAAAGCCCTGGAATGTCTTCAGCTGGAGGCTGAGCCTGATGTATGGCAGAGACCTTACAATGAGTTCACATGCCCCACTTCCCAGATGAGGAAGCCACAGCTTGGGGAAGGCTGGGGAAGCGGTCACGCAGCATCCAGGGTGACCATTTGGGATGTGCTTAGTCACTGTGTGCCTGCTCTCTGTCAGGTACGCCCTAGACTCTGGGCAGGGAATGTTGTCCTGCTGTGGAGCAGACATTCTGATGGAAAGAATCAAACAGGACATGATTGCAAACTGCACAATGAGCCACAGAGCACTTGGAGGCCAATGTGGCAGGGGAGGGGTGAGGGCATGCGAGTCTGCATGGAGGCCAATGTGTCCAAAGCGGAGAAGAGAGAGAGCAAGGAGATGGTAGATGACTTAGGGAGGCTGAGGCAGGAGGACTGCCCATTTGAGACCACTCTGAGTTACATAGGTAGACTGACACCCACTCACATAGGGCTTATCCATTTGTGATGTTTCCAAGCCTGTAATCGTAGCATTCAGAAGACAAGAGAATTACCATGAAGTTGAGGACATCTTGGGCCATTTAGTAAGATAAGAGACAACTTGAGTTATACAGTAACAACCTGTCAGAAAAAAAGTCATGTGAAGACTGGGGGCATGGTTCAGCAGCAGTATGCTTGCCTAGAATCCCCCAGTGAGGAACTTGGAGGGTGGCTCAGTGGTAGAGCCCCTGCCTAGAATCCCCCAGTGAGGGGCTGGGGTGTGGCTCAGTGGTAGATCCCCTGCCTAGAATTCCCCAGTGAGGGGTTGGGGGTGTGACTCAGTGGTAGAGCCCCTGCCTAGAGTCCCCCAGTGAGGGGCTGGGGGCATGGCTCAGTGGTAGAGCCCCTGCCTAGAATCCCCCAGTGAGGGGCTGGGGTGTGGCTCAGTGGTAGATTCCCTGCTTAGCCAGTAGAAACATTTTGTTTTGTTCCTAGCACACTAAAACCAAAAACTATCCAGTTTTTAAAAACTCACATTTTGGAACAAAAGACATATCTGAAAACGTTCCTCTGATGTGAGGGACTGACAGGGCAGGTGAAAGCCAGAGTGCCGGGATGGGGTGGGGTGGGGGCTGTAATGATGCCAGAGGAAGCCAATTTGAGCTGTCCCAGGATGGTTGTAAATGACTGTACTCAGCTGGGTGGTGGTGTTGGTGCACACCTTTAATCCCAGCACTAGGGAGGCAGAGGCAGGTGGATCTCTTTTGAGTTGGAGGCCAGCCTGGTCTACAGAGTGAGTTCCAGGACAGCCAGGGCTGCTACACAGAGAAACCCTGTCTCGAAAAACCAAAACCAAACAAGCAAAAAGCCCGTACTCTGAACGCCCTTCCAAAGCATCCCACACAGCACTTTCAGCAGTCTAGTGAGCAGCCCCTAATCCCATGATTGCTCCTGTGTGTCCCCTCAGGCCTCTTCACATTGCTGTGGTCCAGGATAACATGGCCGTTGCCCTCCGGTTAGTCCTCCTTTTCCAGCAGGGAGGCCGGGAACTGGACGTCCACAACAACCTGCAGCAGGTGAGATGGGCTGGGGAGCCGGAATTGGGGCTAAACAAAAGGCACTCCACACCCCAGCTTCCCTGGGGCTTTGGGGGTCTTGCTCCTGGGAAGGAGAAGTCCCGGAGGAGACATGCAGCAGGGAGCCAGCATCCAGGTCCCGGGAAGAGAGGGTACGGAATCTGGGCATGGTAGCATAAATCTGTCATCCAGCCTTTGGGAGACTGAACGCGAACTGGGCATAAACAATAGAGGGCTGGAGCCCAGCTGACTCTGCAGGTAAAGGTGCTTGCCGCCAAGCCTGACATCCTGAGTTTGAAACTCACTGCCTCAAGTTGTCCACTGACCTCCACCAGTGAACCGTGGCACACACGTACTCACACACGCAGACAACGTAAATATATAAAACGTTTAAAACCAAACCAAACAAGCAAAAGTCAGCATGGCCGCTCACTCCATTGGTCTCAGCACTTGGAGGGAGGTGGAGGCAGGACCATCAGGAATTGAGGTCATCCTCATCTATAGAGCAAGTCCGGGGTGGGTCCACATGGGCTCCTTGACACCTTATCCATATCACAACATCTCTATCGAGGCAGACTCTCTGGGTTCTGAGGTAGACGCGGGGGTCTCGGCCTCTTGAACTGGGAGAGACGTAAAAGGCTTCCATTAATAGACTCAGAAAACCCGAGGTGCACGCACAGGAGTACTCTGATCCCTCGCCGTCACTGTTCCCCAGACTCCACTCCACTTGGCTGTAATCACCACATTACCAGAGATGGTCCGGCTCCTGGTGACAGCTGGTGCCAGCCCCATGGCCCTGGACCGCCACGGCCAGACTGCAGCCCACCTGGCGTGCGAGCACCGCAGCCCCAGCTGCCTGCAGGCCCTGCTGGACAACGCAGCCCCGGGCTCCGTGGACCTGGAGGCTCGCAATTACGAAGGTGAGTCTCCAGAGGGGACCGGGTGAGATTGACACCGTCCAAACACAGGCCGGGGACTGACTGCGGTTTCCCCTCCCTCAGGGCTCACCGCTCTGCACGTGGCCGTGAACACCGGGTGCCAGGAGGCTGTTCTGTTGCTCCTGGAGCGCGGTGCAGACATCGATGCAGTGGTGAGCCAGGGAGGCAGGCGGTGAGGGGCGTGGCCTTGCTTGCGCGGGGGTGTGGCCTAGGAGGCGGAGCTGGCAAAAGGCGCCAGGGGGGCCGAGGGTTCAAGTGTCTAACGCGCCCGGAGGCTGGACCAAAGGGAGGGATGCTCAGAGCCTGCAGAGAAGGGGGTGACTGAGAGTCCTGCCCTCCCGCAGGACATCAAGAGCGGCCGCTCCCCACTCATCCACGCCGTGGAGAACAACAGCCTGAGCATGGTGCAGCTGTTGCTGCTGGTTCGTACCCATCTTTGGCTTCTCCTTCCCCTCCCCCTCCACCCCCCCCCCCCCCCCCCCCCGCCGCCTCTGTGGTCAGCTCAGCTGTCACCTCCGCCCCTGGCGAGGACCCCATTTTCCAGTTCAGACTCTGGTTACTGCTCCGCCTCTGGTGACTCTTCCCTTCAACATCTCATTTGCAAATTCAAGTTTCTTTTCTTTCTTTCTTTTCCATTTTTTTTTTTTTTTTTGAGAAAGGGTCTCGCTATGTAGAGTTGGCTAGCCTACAACTCCCTCTGTAGACCAGGTTGGCCTCAAAGTCAGAGATCTGCCTGCTTCTGCCTCCAGAGTGCTGGGAGGAAAGGCACAGAGCTACTAAGTTTGTTTTTTTTTTGCGGGGGGGGGGGGAGCTGAGGATCGAACCCAGGACCTTGCGCTTGCTAGGCTAGCGCTCTACCACTGAGCTAAATCCCCAACCCTGTTTTCTTTTTTTGTTGTACATAGGTGGTTTGCCTGCAAACAGGTCTGTGCACCAGGTGTGTGCAGTGTCCTCTGAGGCCAGAAGAGGGCGTCAGATCCCCTAGAACTGTAGTTACAGATGGTTGTGAGGTGCCATGTGAGTGCCGAGAATCAAGCCCTGCCCTCTGGAAGAGCAGATAGTGCTCTTAATCAGTGAGCCGTTTCTTCATCCCTCAAGTTTATTTTATTTTTTTTAAATTAATTTATTTATTATGTATACAGTGTTCTGCCGGCGTGCATGCCTGCAGGCCAGAAGAGGGCACAGATCTCATTATAGATGGTTGTGAGCCACCACATGGTTGCTAGGAATTGAACTCAGGACCTCCGGAAGAGCAGCCAGTGTTCTTAACCTCTGAGCCATCTCTCTAGCCCTCAAGTTTATTTTTTAATTTTTTGTTTCATTTTGTTTTGTTTTGTTTTATGTCTTGTTTTGTTTTGTTTTTGAGATAGGGTCCCACTACATAGTCCTGACTGTCCTGGAACTAACTCTGTAGACCAGGCTGGCCTTGAACTCAGAGAAATCTTGCCTCTGCCTCTTGAGGGCTAGGATTAAAGGTGCGTGTGCCATCATGCTGGCCCCTTTTTAAAATTAGACTTGGTCAGCCATATTGCGGAGGTCAGAGGACAGCCAATGTTGTCCTGCCAGCCTAGGCTTTAGCCTGGGATGACCTTGTTAACCCTGCTTCTGGCTTTCCCCTTGTCCTTCTGTCCTCTGCACTCATTCCATCTACTATCTGGAAGCCTCCCCTCCCTATTCCCCCCTTGAATGACTGGACCACAGTGTCCAGCTCTCCTAGCCTCCCTCCTTAGAGTCTGATGTAGCTGGGGCTGGACTTGAACTCACTTTGCAGCTCAGGTTAACCTTGAACTCTTGATCTTCCTGCATCCACTCTCCAAGTGCTAGGATTACAGGCCTATGTCATCTTGGACACTCCCCCCGCCGCCGCCCCGCCCCCCAGTCCCCTGTCAAGAATCGTTCCAGGTTCTGGTCACCCGTGTGAGCCCCAGTTGTGATCACCTGTCCCCTTCCCCCAGCTGACCCAGGCCAGGTGAGGCCACTAGCCCGCGTGGCTCCTGACCGGAATGTCCCATCCCACAGCACGGCGCCAACGTGAACGCGCAGATGTACTCCGGCAGCTCCGCTCTGCACTCTGCGTCCGGCCGCGGGCTCCTGCCTCTGGTGCGCACGCTGGTGCGCAGCGGGGCTGACAGCGGCCTCAAGAACTGTCACAACGACACGCCCCTCATGGTGGCGCGCAGCCGCAGGGTGAGTGCGTCGGCCTGGGGAGGGGTGTGAGCGTAGGCAGGCGAGGTAACAAAAGTGCCGGGAAGGGAGGCGGTGGGAGGGGGAAACCGAGTCACGAAGCAAAGGAAATGCCTGCACGCCCTCAGCTGGGACACCTTGCAGGGGGTGGGGGTGAGGGGTGTATGGAGGGAGGGAAGGAGGGCTGCGGAGGAGAGAGGGAAAGAGAGAATGAATAAAGGTTGGAATAGCCTCGGGTGACCCTCATTTTCCTACAGGTCATTGATATCCTAAGGGGGAAGGCCTCCCGGGCTGCCTCAGGGTCACAGCCCGACCCATCCCCAGACCAAAGTGCCACCACTTCCCCTGAGAGCGGCAGTCGTCTCAGCTCCAATGGTGAGAGTCTGCCCTGGGGCGCTCAGGACCCTGGAGCCAGCTCAGCCGCCTTCTCCCCGCCCTAACCCTGGTCTCTTCCTCCGCAGGTCTCCACTCCTCGCCAAGCTCCTCACCCTCACTGTCTCCCCCGAAGGACCCTCCTGGCTTCCCAGTGGCCCCCCAAAACTTCTTCCTCCCGACTACATCTCCACCTGCCTTCCTGCCCTTCCCAGGGGTCCTCCGAAGCCCGCCCGTGCCCCCGTCCCCAGCTCCAGGAAGCAGCTGAGACGGATGGGGGGGCAGACCCGGACTCATGAGGAGGGGCCTCCCTGCCCTGTGGGGACCACTCTTCTGGAACCTGTGAGGACCTTGTTCTGCTTCCCCCCAGTCTCCAGGACCAGGTTTTGCACGACCTCCTACTACTGAGCACAGATAGCCCTGATCTCACCCCTTGCCCAGGACTCTCAGTGTCCCATTATTCTCAGGCACCAGGTACCCTGTCTGGAATCTACTAGATGATTGATTCTTGGTTCCGTCCCAGGAGTGGAGGAACCAGAGGACAGCCCCTCCCCTGCCCTCCTCCACCCTGAGGAACCAGGAGGAGCACAGGGGTCTGGGGCAGCACTGATCACAATGTAAATTATTAGGTTTGGGTCAGATTTCTTTTGTAATAAACTATTTTTGTACCATATCCCTTGCTTTGGATCTGTCCTAACCAGGTGTGGCAGAAGTGTGCCTGTGAGTGCTCACCTGTGCACTGAGTGGCCTTGTGTCCCAATGCCGTTGAGAGAGGGGGCTGGGGCTGGTGATGGCTTCGGAGCTAAAATGAGTTACTAGAACATTGTGACATCTTCCCTGGGGATGCTGTGGGTGTTTCTGAGGAACTCAGCAATTTGTGGGTCACTGTGGGAACCTCAGCTGACTGTGGTGTTTGGGCTTTAAAGAAACATAGATGTATATAAATATATGTGTATATAATGAATGTAAATAATATATAATTATATCTTATATGTACATTTATATTATATACATTATATAATAATACAAGATGTTGTATGTAATGTAATGCATATGTACATATTATAATATATTTTAAATGTAATATATTATAATATAATGTATATAATATGTAGTAAGTCTTTTTTTTGTCCCACCAGCCAGCTTCCAAATAATGACATGGAGACTTCTTATTAATTATGAAAGCTTGGTCTATAGCTTAGGCTTTTTCCTACCTAGCTCTTATAACTTAAATTAACCCATTTATATTAATCTATGTTCTATCACATGGTGTTACCTCTCTTCCATCTTGCACCTCCTGTTTCCTCTCCGCGTCTCCCGACGTCTCCTCCTCTTCCTTTCTCTCCCTGGAAATTCCACCTATACCTCCTGCCTAACTATTGACAGTTCAGCTTTTAATTACACCAATCACAGCAATACACCTTCACACAGTGTACAAATATCCCACAACATTTCCCCCTTTTTGTCTAAATAAAAAGGAATGATTTTTAACTCTAACATAGTAGAACTATATACAATAAGAACAATTATCAAGTAAGAATTACATTCACAATGTTTAGTCCATATGTATTTGGCAAATTCAGAGAAAGTACTGTATTATCTATCCTATCGTAGTGAGTCCAAAGTTTTACACCTAAATCATTTTCTATCATAACTTGGATTACCATCCTAAAAATACCTTTTTAGACCTAAAAACATCTTAGATAAACAGCTTAAGCTTTTATGGTTCTCAACTTTATAAACTTTATATCTCTTTTATATATAAGTTTTTTTTTCTGAATTTGGTAACAAGGAAAACTGTAACTATTTAGTCTTCAACCTCATCAAAGACCCAAGATGAATATAATATTACCTGAGTAAACAGGAAGTACAGAGCAAACAACTTCCAAAACTATAGAAATGACAGAAACAGCTAGCTGCCTGGACAGTTACCCAAGGTTCCTCTGCAATGTTGGGGCATCCTTCTTCGGCCTACGGAATATCTGAAAGGCTTTTCTGTGAAGCAAGAATTTTGAAGGACTGTCCTACTTTGTCTTGGCAAAGCTCAGCAGTCACCTCCTTTTGTGCCCTGCTCATCCAGTTTGGACAGCATACTGTCAGCAGTCAAGGCAAAGGCAGTTTCTTTGCTCAGTGGCTAACTTTGCCACAATGAAAGCAAACTCCATATGGAGGTTATTCAATGCCTTGCATCCTCTTTTGTAGTAAATTGGTACTGCCAGGAGCAGACATGTCTCATTGTCATGAAAAGCCTTGTTATTAAAACATCTTAAAGATCATATTCTGTAAGTCTCTGAAGTGTTTGAAGACCATCTGGCTATCTAAAATACATCTCTGTTTGACCTTGGAAACATACCTAATACGACTGCAAGTTTGATTGTTATAGATGACTAACTACTATCCTACATTTCTTAATTATCTTAAACAGTTTGCACTAATAGCCTTTAAGGACTAAGACTTTACATTTTAAAATGGGCTACATAGGTATAATATCTTAAGCAAGAGTAGAAACATATATATTATGCTAAAACAAAAATAACCTTAAATTTGTATCAATATACAAAAATCCATGCCAATGTAAAATATCTGAGACAAGCAGTCACTTTTTTAGTTTCAAAGGAGATTCAATTCAGTAATCTACCCTTTTATCCTATCATTTCTATATCCCTTTTTCTTTTCAGAATGAGATCCCTGAATCTAACTTCCTTTGCTTAGCTTTCTCCCTGATCATGACCAACAACAACTTGCAATCAACCCCCTTAAATGATGATAAACATCCATAATCCATTGAATGATGAAACACCACCCACCCCACCACTTGGGAATGTGAGCATCCTGTTCTCTAGACTGCTTCCTGTTCTCAGTGGGTGACAGCATCTTTAGGGGACTCTGAGAAAATTGAGATAATGGTCAAATACTAGGAGACCTAACTGTATCATTTGTTGTTCAGTCTCTGTATAATGGGAAAGTGAAGGGCTTATTTGAAGTCCTGGCTGGAGTACTGAGTGAGGCTGGACCATCTCAGCTAGCAGCTTTGAAGTTGTTCTGGATGTAAAAATATTTTTTAACTGTTTTTGATTTTTCAAGACAGGGTTTCTCTGTATAGCCTTGGCTGTCCTGGAACTCCCTCTGTAGACCAGTCTGGCCTCAAACTCACAGAGATCTGCCTACCTCTGCCTCCAGAGAGCTGGGATTAAAGGCATGCACCACCACTGCCCAGCTCTGGATGTAAAACTTTGAGGAAACTCCACCAGAGGCATTCTGAGAAGCTGAATCACCTGGGCTGCCTGTTTTCATTAGTGTTTGATCCTTAAAAAAAAAGACTTTAAAATGTAATATATATATCTGCATTAACACAAGTATGGAATGTGCAGGGTACACAAGCCAACTAAAGATAATTTATTTTATTATTGAGCAGGTAATAGGTGTCGGTCAACTTTATAAGTCCATTTGGACTACATAACCAAACATCTATCCATGCCATATGAAAGGATGGCATGTAATAATAAGTCATGAGGATTCTGTAGCCAACAAGATTTATCATGTCTCATCCAGTCTCAGAGATGTTCCCATGTAGAAGGATCAGCATACACATCACCTGTCTTGTAGTCTTTTCTGTCTTTCTCCCCATGTCTGCAGCCAAGATCCTCAGATCAAATCTGACCTCCACTAACTTTGAAGGAATCCATAGCTTTTTGTTTCCAGTGGAAGCAAATTCATAACCTTTCCCCCAATGCAACACATTTCCTGATTTTCATTCTGAAGCAAAGACATCTCTAAAGTATATAGACTGGTTTATTTCAGCTGTCCCTTTCATAATCCAGTGTCTCTCAGCAGCTTCAAAGATTCAAAGTCAACAAAACATCATACAGGTTGCAGATGCCTTGTGTCTTTCCCATCCTTACATGGCTTTTTCCTTTTACATTACTTTATTCTCTCTTTAAAGGCTTTACTTATTGTTTTTAAACTATTTTTATGACTGTATCTGTACCCATTTTCTTTTCTTTCTTTAGCATCTAAGCACATTTTGGGGCGAAAGTTGAGACAGGGTTTCTCTATGTAACAGCCCTGCTGTCCTGGAAGTCACTCTGTAGACCAGGCTGGCCTCCAAATCACAGAGATCTGCCTGCCTTTGCCTCCTGGGTGCTGAGATCAAAGGTGTGTGCCACGCAGCTTCTAAGCACATTTTTTTAAAGCATACTATATCTGTTTAGAGGTTTTTCTCAGTCTTTTTTTTGTTGTTGTTGTTGTTGTTGTTTTTTCAAGACAGGGTTTCTCTATGTAGCTCTGGCTGTCCTAGAACTCTGGCCTCAAACTCAGAGATCCACTTGTCTCTGTCTCTCAAGCACTGGGATTAAATGTGTGTGCCACCACTGCCCAGCTTTTTGTTTTGATTTTTGTTGAATTTGGTTTTTTGAGACAGAATCTCATGTAGCACAGGCTAGCCTCTAACTCACTATATGACTGAGGATGAGCATGAACTCTTGATCCTCCAACCCCCAAGTCACACGGGATTACAGACTTGCAGACATATGCCATACACCTGACTTTGTTTTTCAATTCATTTTTACTGATGTGTACATGTGTGCCTGCATGAGTTTATGTGCACCATGTGAGGCCAGAGGTGTTCTGTCCCTAACACTTGAGTTAGGGGTAGCTGTGAAATGCTTAGTGTGGGTGCTGGGAACCAAACCTGGATCCCTGTACAAGAGCAGTGAGTACTCTCAATCACACAGGTCTCTCCAGCTCCTTTATTGCTGTTTTGGGGGGAGTGTTGAGACCAGGTCTCCCTGTGTAGTCCTAGCTAGAACTCACAAGTAGACCAGACTGGCCTTGAACTCACAGAGATGCTCCTGCCTCTGCCTCACAAGTACTGGAATTAAAGGCATGTGCCACCATACCCCCAGTTCTTTGTTTCAGGATGGAGGGGTCTCACTATGCAGCCCAGGCTGGCCTGACGTCTCCATCCTCTTGCCTCTGCCTCCTGAGTACTGATATTACAGACAGGAGATTCCACACTTGAGCAAAGATTTGGATATTGGAGGGGTCTCTATTCAGCCTGCCATAATCAAAGAGACACAGAGGCTTGTAGATGACTCTGGGTGACGGTATGCACCCCCTACCCAGGTGACAGGTGTCCTTGCATGTACATATGTCGGTGTTGCTGGCCCTGCAATGTCCCAGTAGCCATCTGACTTAGAGGGTAGATTGTTCCCTGTGGTTATTATAACAAATAAGACATAGACTGGGTGCCTTAAAATAAGAAAAAGGGTAGCCTGTCATCCCAACACCCCCGATATGAAGCAGGGGGATCACAAGATGAAGGCCAACCTGAGTTACATGGGGAACCCAGACCACCCTAGGCTGCATAATATCTAGTCCAAAAAAAACAAAAAAAAAAAGGAAGAGAAAGAGAGAGAAATGAAAAGACAAGAAACAGAAAAGTATCCTCTGTCCTGGAGAGCAGAAGCCTGGAGTCTAACACAGGGTGGTACTCCCTCCAAACTCTAGAGAGGACTTGTCTTGAAAAGAGGGGTGTGTGGCTGGGGCTGGGATTCAGTGAGAGGATCTCTCCTGTACATTTCCAGCTTTGGGTGGCCCCAGGCAGTCCTTGGCTCATGGCCACACCCTCCACCCTGTCTGTGTACGGCTATGTGCCACTGTGTGCCCACCCCCCAGTACCTCTATCTTCTTCCTTGAGACGCTCACTATGTATCCCAGAGTGACCTTGAACTCACAATCCTGCCTCCCCTCCTGAGTTCTGGGATTGCAGGCTGGGCCACTGTACCCTATCAGGCGGAGAACTGGTTTTGAGGGGGTCTCTCAGTGGAACCCTTTAGTCTTCGCGCTGAGGGGCAGGGAGATGATGAGGTCTGAGATGAGGACAGTAGCTGAGTTTTGTGGGGCTGGGGGCAGGGAGTGGAGACAGGGTCTCTATAACTCGTGATTGATCCTCCTCTGCCTGGCGAGCCCTAAGCTCACGGGTGTGTCTGCCACACCCACTGTAGCTTCAATTCCGGGCTTGTGATAAACAACAACAGTAGTTCGGTGGGGCTTGGCGGCTGTGCCTGTAATCTCAGCCCTGTGAAAGCTGACAGGGGACTGTGAGTGGAAGCCAACCAGGGCTACACGGAGAGACTCTGTCGTGTGAGACAGGAGGGGCTGGAGATATGACTCAAGAGGTTAAGAGCACTGGCTGCTCTTGTGAAGGACCCAGGTTCCATTCCCAGTACCCCCAAGGAGGTGCACAACGGTCCGTAACTCCGGTCCTGGGGATCCAATGCCCTCTTCTGGACTCTCTGGGCACTTCATGTGGTGCGTAGAAACATTCACGCAGATGAAACATCCATAAACGTGAAGTAAATTTTTAGAAATATAGACAGAAGGCCTGCGATGTTGGCGCACGCCTGTATTTTTTTTTAAATTTATTTATTTATTATGTATACAGTATTCTGCTTGCGTATATCCCTTCAGGCCAGAAGAGGGCGCCAGATCTCATTACAGATGGTTGTGAACCACCATGTGGTTGCTGGGAACTGAACTCAGGACCTCTGGAAGAGCAGCTGGTGTTCTTAACCTCTGAGCCATCTCTCCAGCCCGGCGCACGCCTTTCATCCCAGCACTCAGGATGCAGAGGCAGGCGGATCTCTGTGAGCTCGAGGCCAGCCTGGTCTACAAATTGAGTTCCGGGACAGCCAGGGATGTTACACAGAGAAACCCTCTGTCGAAAAAACAAAACAAACAAAAAGAAAAGAAAAGAAAAAAGACAGGCAGGAAATGGAAGAGAAAGGGACACAAACCCGATGAGCCTCTGTGGTAATGTATCCCTGTGAGTTCCCAGGAGGCAGAGGCAGGAGAATCAACGCCAGTTCAAAGGCCAGGGAACCAGAAACAAAAGACTGGTGAGATGGCTCAGTGGGGTAAGACACTCACTCGCAAGCCTGAAGCCCCGGGTTCGATCCTTGGGGTCCAATGGTGGGAAGAAAGAACCGACTCCTGTAAATTGTCCTCTGCCCTCCACCCACTGTTCACATACATACATACATACACACTAAATAAATAAATAATAAATAAATAAATGCAACAAAAACTAAAAGTGAATAAATGTAAAAAAAAATAACAAACAAGATGGGTGGTGGTGGCGCACGCCTTTAATCCCAGCACTCGGGAGGCAGAGGCAGGCGGATCTCTGTGAGTTCAGGCCAGCCTGGTCTACAGAGCGAGATCCAGGACAGCCAGGGCTCCACAGAGAAACCCTCGCTCAGGAAAAGTAAGAAGAAAACGAAAACAAAAAAAACTAAGATTCCCCCCCCCCAAAAAAAAGTATGCCCTTGTTCTTTGAAGCTGCAGTCCACACAGCACACACCTCACATCGTGGACTGAATTAGCCACATGGTCACGCCTGACACCTAAGCATGCAGGGAAATGTAATTTTACAAAAAAAAATTTTAAAATATTCTTTATTTAAGGGGACGGGGCACAGGCTTGCCATGTGCATGTGTGAAGGTCACAGCGTACAACACGGGAGACGGTCGTCTCCACCCACCACGTGGGTTCCGGGGCATCAGGCTCGGGGGCAAGTGTCTTTTCCTTTACAAGGGAAACTTGGCTTTATCTTGGAAGCACACGCCCAGGTAAAGCTCACAAGTTCTGTTTCTAAAGGGAAAGAAGAAAATGAACGGGGGGCGGGGGTCATATATCAGGGAGTAAAAGGCTGATGGCCTGCGTTTGGTACCCAGCACTGCGAAAGACCATCATGGCGTCGTACACCTTTCATCCCACTCTGGAGGTGGAGGCAGGAGGATCACGGTGATTGTTGATTACACTTTGAGCTCAAGACAAGCCTGGGCTACAGGAGACCCCCCCCCCATCTCAAAAGAGTGAAGACACCCAACAAGTCACACTACCAGAGCTCCACAAACGACTCCTCCACCATGGCCAATGTGACTTCAACACCCCAAGCCTTTCTCTTTTTGTCTCTGCCATGAGAGTGGCATCCACCCTTCAGGTTTGCCGCCAGAGTTCTGCACAGCCCTGGCCTGTGCATTCTGGAAGCTTCTACAGTCTGTGGGTGACGCGCCTCTTTGTGCATGAGAAACTGGGGTTCAATGACTGACCTTAGCATGCTAGTTCCCTAAAACAAAGGATCTGGCTTCTCCATGCATGGAAATCCCCTCTCTGGCCTCCCCGACCTTGGGACTGGGCGTGTGTCCTTCCACGTCCCCTGGAGACAGGCAAAGACCGAAGGGGGAGGGCCCTATGTGGGGGTCTCCAGATCATGTCCTCACTATCTCACCAGCCACCGAGTGAGTATTGGTGATGGTCTCAGCAGGCTGTGGTCACATCCAGAGTCATGGCTTCAGTACATTCCTCAGGGCCACTGGGCATTGTTAAGAAATATCGCTTGTTCTCACTAGCCTGTGCACACCTAGACAAGAGTGCACGTGATCACCAAGTCCTATTTTTTGATGATATTTAAAGATTTATTTCATTTTTATTTAGTGGGGGGGGTTTCTGAGTGTGTGCAGCATGTATTCGGGTGCCCAAGGAGCCACGAGCTTTAGGTGTGTTTGCACACAGTCTCGTAAAACCAACCGGCATTGCAGAGTTTGAGCCAGGTGTGGTAGCACACATCTCTAACCCCAGCACTCAGAAGGCCGAGGCAGGAGGATTTTGAGCTCAGTGTTAGTCTGGGCTACGGAGTGAGACCAAGAAGAAAGGCAGAGAAGGGGGGGGGGTAGGGGATGGTCAGGATGGCTCGGCAGGTTAAAAACTTCCTTTGAGAGTTTGACAGCTGAACTCCAACCCTAGAAGCCGCACAAAAGAGCCAAATGCAGGGCCAGTGAAATGGCTCATTACCAAAGACACTTGCTGCCAAGCCTGAGGACCTGAGTTCAACTCCCAGGACCCATGTGGTAGAAAGACAGAACCAATTTTTGCAAGTTGTCCTCTGACCTCCACACATGCACCGTCACATGTCCACACAGACAGACAGGTAGATAGGAAGATAGATACATAGATACATAGATAGATACAGAGACAGATACATAGATAGGTAGATAGATAATAGATACAGAGACAGATACATAGATAGGTAGATAGATAGATAATAGATACATAGACAGATACATAGGTAGATACAGACAGATACATAGATACATAGATAGATACAGAGACAGATACATAGATAGGTAGATAGATAGATAGATAGATAGATAGATAGATAGATAGATAGATAGGTAGATAGGTAGATAGATAGGTAGATACATAGGTACATAGATACATAGATAGATGCATAGATATATAGATACATAGTTACATAGATACACAGATAGATACATTAGATACATAAATACATAGATAGATACATAGACAGACAGGTGGATAGACAGACAGACAGACAGCAAACTGGATGCTGGTGCATATCTATAATCCCAGCATTGCTAATGCAAGGTGAAAGGCAGAGGCAAAAGAATCTCCCAGGAGCTCGAGAGCTCCATCTAGTGGCGGTACACCATACAGCAGGGAAAACCGGGGACACCCAGCCCCAAAGGAGAGAACCCATTCCTGAAAAATGTCCTCTGACTTCCACACTTACCATGACTGGGGTGTGCCCACATTCACACACACTCACACTTTAAAAATGAATAAGTAAGAAAGGAAAAGAACAAAAAAATGGAAAGAGGAGGGAGGCACAGAATGGACAGATACCGGCTTGCGGAGTCCTCGCCATTTTTGTGGGTCTCTTTTGTTTGTTTGTTTTTAGTTTTTTTAATGTGAGGCTCAGTAGAAAGCCCAGATGTTTTTATTATTTTTTTCTTTCTTGTTTGTTTTTCGAGACAGTGTTTCTCTGTGTAGTCCTGACTGTCCTGGAACTCATTCCTTAGACCAGGCTGGTGTTGAACTCAGAGATCCACTTGGTAAAGGCATGCAACCTGGTTGTTTATAAGGATTTCTAAGTTAGGTCCAGGGAGACGGCTGGGGGGGGGGGGGGCGGGGACACTTCTCATGAAGGCCATCTGAGTTCAGAGCCCTAGAACTCACAGAAAAGCCAGGTGTGACAACATTCCGCCGTCACCTGCATAAATTATGTCAGTCACGACACAAGCATAACTTAGTGCTTTGTACAAGGATAAAGAAATGTCTGTGCCGGGCGGTGGTGGCGCACGCCTTTAATCCCAGCACTCGGGAGGCAGATGCAGGTGGATTTCTGATTTTGAGGCCAGAGTTCCAGGACAGCTAGGACTACACAGAAAAAAAACCCTGTTTTGAAAAAACAAAAAAGGGGGGAGGGAGGAGAGGAAGCATAGGAAAGAAAAACTGAATTGGGGGTCTGAGCAAGGCTTTAGGTTATGGTTAAGGTTTAGGACTGGAGTCCTGGCCGGCGGCAGCCAAAGGCTAGGGAGTCAGTCTGGCCTAAGATCCTCAACCAGGGAGGCGGGAAGGCTGTTCTCACTGTGCCCTCTAGTGGTCAGGCTCAGTTCAGACCACATTTAACCCCTAATGGAGGTCTAAAGCCACAGGACACCCAACCAAAGTGTGCTATTTCATCATCCTCTTAGACTTTCCCAGCACTGCGGGGCACATCTGTCAGTCATGTCCACTGCAGGGGCACACATCTGTCAGTCATCTCAGCACTGCAGGGACACACACCTGTCAGTCATCTCAGCACTGCAGGGGCACACACCTGTCAGTCATCTCAGCACTGCAGGGGCACACACCTGTCAGTCATCTCAGCACTGCAGGGCACACACCTGTCAGTCATCTCAGCACTGCAGGGCACACACCTGTCAGTCATCTCCGCACTGCAGGGGCACACACCTGTCAGTCATCTCCGCACTGCAGGGCACACACCTGTCAGTCATCTCCGCACTGCAGGGACACACACCTGTCAGTCATCTCAGCACTGCAGGGCGCACACCTGTCAGTCATGTTCACTGCAGGGCACACACCTGTCAGTCATCTCAGCACTGCAGGGCGCACACCTGTCAGTCATGTTCACTGCAGGGCACACACCTGTCAGTCATCTCAGCACTGCAGGGCACACACCTGTCAGTCATCTCAGCACTGCAGGACACACACCTGTCAGTCATCTCAGCACTGCAGGGCACACACCTGTCAGTCATCTCAGCACTGCAGGGAAACACACCTGTCAGTCATCTCAGCACTGCAGGGCACACACCTGTCAGTCATCTCAGCACTGCAGGGGCACACACCTGTCAGTCATCTCAGCACTGCAGGGCACACACCTGTCAGTCATCTCAGCACTGCAGGGCACACATCTGTCAGTCATCTCAGCACTGCAGGGCACACACCTGTCAGTCATCTCAGCACTGCAGGGACACACACCTGTCAGTCATCTCAGCACTGCAGGGGCACACATCTGTCATCTCAGCACTGCAGGGAAACACACCTGTCAGTCATCTCAGCACTGCAGGACACACACCTGTCAGTCATCCCAGCACTGCAGGGCACACACCTGTCATCTCAGCACTGCAGGGCACACACCTGTCAGTCATCTCAGCACTGCAGGGCACACATCTGTCAGTCATCTCAGCACTGCAGGGCACACACCTGTCAGTCATCTCAGCACTGCAGGGACACACACCTGTCAGTCATCTCAGCACTGCAGGGGCACACATCTGTCATCTCAGCACTGCAGGGAAACACACCTGTCAGTCATCTCAGCACTGCAGGACACACACCTGTCAGTCATCCCAGCACTGCAGGGCACACACCTGTCATCTCAGCACTGCAGGGCACACACCTGTCAGTCATCTCAGCACTGCAGGGCACACACCTGTCAGTCATCTCAGCACTGCAGGGGCACACCTGTCAGTCATCTCAGCACTGCAGGGGCACACCTGTCAGTCATCTCAGCACTGCAGGGCACACACCTGTCAGTCATCTCAGCACTGCAGGGGCACACCTGTCAGTCATCTCAGCACTGCAGGGCACACACCTGTCAGTCATCTCAGCACTGCAGGACACACACCTGTCAGTCATCTCAGCACTGCAGGGCACACACCTGTCATCTCAGCACTGCAGGGCACACACCTGTCAGTCATCTCAGCACTGCAGGGCACACACCTGTCAGTCATCTCAGCACTGCAGGACACACACCTGTCAGTCATCTCAGCACTGCAGGGCACACACCTGTCAGTCATGTTCACTGCAGGGCACACACCTGTCAGTCATCTCAGCACTGCAGGGGCACACCTGTCAGTCATCTCAGCACTGCAGGACACACACCTGTCAGTCATCTCAGCACTGCAGGGCACACACCTGTCAGTCATCTCAGCACTGCAGGGAAACACACCTGTCAGTCATCTCAGCACTGCAGGGCACACACCTGTCAGTCATCTCAGCACTGCAGGGGCACACACCTGTCATCTCAGCACTGCAGGGAAACACACCTGTCAGTCATCTCAGCACTGCAGGACACACACCTGTCAGTCATCTCAGCACTGCAGGGCACACACCTGTCAGTCATCTCAGCACTGCAGGGAAACACACCTGTCAGTCATCTCAGCACTGCAGGGCACACACCTGTCAGTCATCTCAGCACTGCAGGGACACACACCTGTCAGTCATCTCAGCACTGCAGGGGCACACACCTGTCATCTCAGCACTGCAGGGAAACACACCTGTCAGTCATCTCAGCACTGCAGGGCACACACCTGTCAGTCATCTCAGCACTGCAGGGCACACACCTGTCATCTCAGCACTGCAGGGCACACACCTGTCAGTCATCTCAGCACTTCAGGGCACACACCTGTCAGTCATCTCAGCACTGCAGGACACACACCTGTCAGTCATCTCAGCACTGCAGGGGCACACCTGTCAGTCATCTCAGCACTACAGGGCACACACCTGTCAGTCATCTCAGCACTGCAGGGCACACACCTGTCAGTCATCTCAGCACTGCAGGACACACACCTGTCAGTCATCTCAGCACTGCAGGGCACACACCTGTCAGTCATGTTCACTGCAGGGCACACACCTGTCAGTCATCTCAGCACTGCAGGGGCACACACCTGTCATCTCAGCACTGCAGGGCACACACCTGTCAGTCATCTCAGCACTGCAGGACACACACCTGTCAGTCATCTCAGCACTGCAGGGGCACACACCTGTCATCTCAGCACTGCAGGGAAACACACCTGTCAGTCATCTCAGCACTGCAGGGCACACACCTGTCAGTCATCTCAGCACTGCAGGGACACACACCTGTCAGTCATCTCAGCACTGCAGGGGCACACACCTGTCATCTCAGCACTGCAGGGAAACACACCTGTCAGTCATCTCAGCACTGCAGGACACACACCTGTCAGTCATCTCAGCACTGCAGGGCACACACCTGTCATCTCAGCACTGCAGGGCACACACCTGTCAGTCATCTCAGCACTGCAGGGCACACACCTGTCAGTCATCTCAGCACTGCAGGGCACACACCTTCTTGTATAATATTAGAGGGACCAGCCTTAATATTACACATCCCAGGGGCTCAGGAGAGAGAACTACGAACAGCGAGGACTATTTTCAGGAAATAGAATCTCAGCACACCGAGCTCTTAGTCCAGTCATTTATTTTTCCAAATCTTCTTCTCCATCTTTCCGTGCCCTGGGAGTCCCGGTATATATACACTTATAAGCAGTAATCCCTTGGCAGTGCAAAGCCAGGACTCCAGGGTCAAACGGAGGGGTGATAAGAATCACATAGAGGGGCAGTAATTGTTAATTGTCATTTGCAACCCAAGAGGGAAGTGACTAATGGGGAAATGAATTAACTAAAGGCTAAATTCGGGTAATATCTAAGAAGAGGGATCTTATGTGCTCAACTAAAATCTTAAACATGATTGGTAGACAATGTTAAGAATCTATAAGTTGCTGGATCAATGGGAGAAAATAAAACTGTCTTCTCCCCCCACAACCCCCTCCTGGGACTCCTATCTGTCCAAGCTATCTGCCATTTTTCTGCAGGGTGGGGGAAGGTATGCTCAGTCGCTAGGCAACCTGTGTTCAGCTAGATGCCTCTGGCGATAGTTAAAGGGACATCTGGAACCAGAGGTAAGATTTGGGAAAGGAGGAAGTAAGGCTTAATTGGCATATCCGCCAGGCCTTTTCAAACCGGTAGTCTGGACGCTCAAGTCTGTTCTTGAGAGTACAGAGGTATCTCTGATAAGGTACTTTCCTTCGTCTGGGGATGGACCTGGCCGGATGCTGCTAATGACGATAATTACAGGGAGGCTTGAACTGGGGTTCTGGCTGTGCATAGCTGTCAGCACACAAGGTTATCTAAATATTCCTTTAGTAGAGGGGAAATGGTGCCCAATCAATGATGGAAAAGCTACAATAGCACACAAGAAACTCATAGCAGGAAACGGCTGATAATCAAAAGCCAAATATCACCAAGGCTCCTTGAGCCTCAGCTTGACCTCTGGAAGGCCCTTGGCTTCTTCCAGGTATTAGCTTTGTCGTAATCAGCTGAAATCCTACTTGGTATATTTTTGCGGCTTGCAGCAAATCCTGTCAATCATGTCCACTGCAGGGCACATACCTGTCAGTCATCTCAGCACTGCAGGGACACACACCTGTCATCTCAGCACTGCAGGGAAACACACCTGTCAGTCATCTCAGCACTGCAGGGCACACACCTGTCAGTCATCTCAGCACTGCAGGGCACACACCTGTCAGTCATCTCAGCACTGCAGGGCACACACCTGTCAGTCATCTCAGCACTACGGGGACACACACCTGTCAGTCATCTCAGCACTGCAGGGACACACACCTGTCATCTCAGCACTGCAGGGAAACACACCTGTCAGTCATCTCAGCACTGCAGGGCACACACCTGTCATCTCAGCATTCCTACAACCGAAAGTCAACACAGAAAATGTGAGGCCAGCCTGGGCTACAGTAAAACCCTTAAAATAAGGAGCTGGAGAGATGGCTCCGTGGTCAAGAGCACTGGCTGCTCTCGAAGAGGACCTGGGTTCAATTCCCAGCACCCACATGGTGGCTCACAACTGTCTCCAGTTCCAGGTGGTTCACAGACATACATGCAGGCAAAACATGCATGCACGTAAAATAAATAAACTATAAAAACTAAAGAAAGAGGGAGATGGAAAGATGGCTCAGCAGTTAAGAGTGCTTCTGCTCTTACAGAGGACTGTGGTTCCGGTGCCAGCACCCATGCGGCAACTCAAACTGCCTGCAACTCCAGCTCCCGGGGCTTCTGGCTCTCTTTTCTGGCTCCCTTGGACACCTGCACACAGGTGTACACAACCCCAGACAGACAGACAGACACACAAATAATTTAAAATAAAAATAAAATCTTAACAGAAGGACCCAAAGAAATGATGAAAGTTTGAGGAGAGAACAATTTAAACCTCATTGAGATCTTGCAGGACACTTTCCAGGTGTGGGTCCCACCGATGTTTGGGGGATTTTTTTTTTTGCCTGTTTTTGTTTCATTTTGTTTTTTTGGTTAGTGGGTTAGTTTCTCAAGATAGCGTTTCTCTGTGTAGCCCTGGCTGTCTGGAACTTGATCTGTAGCCCAGGCTGGCCTCGAACTCACAGAGATCCACCTGCCTCTGCCTCCCAAGTGCTGGGATTAAAGGTGTGCGCAGTACCACACCTGGCTTTATATTTTTATTTTTTAATTAATTAATTATATAACTGAGCCACAATTTCCCCTCCCTCCTCTCCTTCCAGTCCCTCCTCCCAATCACTCCTCTGTCCCCTACCCCCCATCCACTCCTCCTCCATTTCTGTTCCTGAACAGAAAGGGCAGGTCCCCCATGAATATCAACAAAACATGGCATATCAAGTTGCAGTAAGACTAAGCACCTCCCCATGTGTTAGGGCTGGGCAAGGTGACCCAGTATGAGGGGTAGGGTCCCGAAAGCCAGCAAGAGTCAGAGACAGCCCCTGCTCCCACTGTTAGGAGTCCCACAAGAAGACCAAGCCACACAACTGTAACACATATGCAGAGGGCCTAGGTCAGTCCCAGGCAGGCTCCCTGGTTGTCAGTTCAGTCTCTGTGAGCCCCTATGAGGCCAGGTTAGCTGATTCTGTGGGTTTCTTGTGGTTCCCTTGACCTCGTTGGATCCTACAATCCCTCCTCTCCCCTTGTTCAGGATTCCCCACGCTCCGCCTAATGTTTGGTAGTGGGTCTGCATCTGTTTCCATCAGTTGCTGGATGAAGCCTCTCTGGTGACATCTGGGCTCAGCACCAATCTCTGAGTGTAGCAGAATATCGTTAGGCATCGTTATGCTGACATGTTTTCCTCCAGTCGTGACTGGTTCTATCCTAGGTCTCTGGGCCATCCAGCCTCTGGGTCCTGGTGCTCCAGGCAGTGTCAAGGGGTAGGCTTACTCTCCTGACATGGGTTCTGGGCTAGATCAGTCATTGGTTGGAAACTCCCTCAATCGCTGCACCACGCTTACCCCAGCACATCCCATAGCCAGGACAGACTGACTGACTGTCAAAGGTTATGTGGCTGTGTTGATGTCCCATTCCCTCCACTTGAAGTCTTGCCTGGTCACAGGAGATGGTCAGTTCAGACTACATATCTGCTATTGCTAGGGGTCTTTCATTTTTAAAGTTAGCTATTCTGGATGTCTCATACAAATAGAATCATACTATACATAGTATTTTTACTTTATTCATTTTATCAGGGAGTGGATGAGGCAGGTTCTTATGTAGCCCAAACCCACCTAGAACTTGATATGTAGATGAAGCCAACTTTGAACTGGTAATCCTCCTGCCTCCACTTCCCAAGTGCTGGGCTCTGGAGGCATGGGTCACCACATTTTGTTCCTGTTTATATGATGCTGGGAGGGACCCTGTTGTACATCAGGTGTTGGTGTAGGTTCACGAGGAATCAAGAGACAGGCACCTCAAGGATGATTCTAGCCCTTTCCAGCTTCAGGAGGGTCATCTCTTCGGACTGAACCACTGTAGCTTAGCAAAGGGCCCTTTTTAGCAAGTGAATCTTCGTCGCCCAACACCTCTCATCTAAGCTTCCCAAAGGGACAATGCCAAATGCAAATTCTCGTTTTTCAAGTGTTCCAGGTTCTTTTTCAACCAAATTTGCATAGACTTTGCACCTTCAGAAGACTCTCAGACAAGATTCACGCACAGCATCCTGGGAGATACAAGGTAGCAATCACAAAAGGCAGATTAAGGCTAGGTGTGAACTCTCAAGTCACACCAGGTGTAGCTCTGTGGGAATTCTCCCAACAGACCCCATGGCTTCCTGTGTTCTAGACAAGCATTGGCCAGCTGAGCTACATCTCCCCCCCTCCGACCCCCAAAGATTAACCTTTTTCACAGATTTTATTTGTGTGTGTGCATGGGGTGGGGACTGGTAGAAGTCTGTGTTTGGTTTTTATATGGATTTTATAATATATTGATTTTATATATTTGTACACACTTATGTGTGTGCTTGTATGTGGACACATGTGGAGGTCAGAGGATAGCCCACAGGGGTGAGTTTTCTCCTTCTACCCTGGGGTTCTGAGGATCAAATTCAGGTTGTCAGGTTGGTGGCAAGCACCCTGACCCATTGAACCAACTTGCCAACCCTGTTTGTTTATTTTTGGAAAAAGAACCTTCTTTTGTAGCCCAGGCTGGACCTTAACTCAGTGTTTTGTTTTTTTTTTCTTCCTTCAGAACAGTTAGGTTTACTAGTATCTGAAACCACATCCAGCTCAGATTTTCTTTTTTTTTCTTTTTCTTTTTCCAAGACAGGGTTTCTATTGGAACTCACTCGGTAGACCAGGCTGGCCTGGAACCCAGAGAGATCTACCTGCTTCTGCCTCCTGAGTGCCGAGATTAAAAGTGTGTGCCACCACCTGGCTCAATTTTAAAGAAAAATAATAGTTTTATTGCACTCATGTGGAGGTCAGAGGATACCTTGTGGGAATCGATTTGCTCCTTTTTCCACATGGTTCTGGAGTTTCAGCTCAGGTCATCAGGCGGAGTAGCAAGCTCCTTTACCCACTGAGCTGTCTCAAGACTCAGACTTTTTTCTTTTTTCTTTTCGTTGTTTATTATGGCTATTACTGTGGTGATTTGCATGAAAATGGCCCCCGGAGGCAAAGGTTTGAATGCTTGCTCTCTAGTTGATGAACTGTTTGGGAAGGATTGGGAATTTGTTAAAGAAGGTGTGTCCTTGGAGGAGGTGTGTCATGGGGGTAGGGCTTTGAGGTTTCAAAAGCCCGGCCCAGGCCCAGTGCCTCTCTGCCTGCTGCCTGTGGATCAGGATGGAAAGCTCTCAGCTACTACTCCAGTACCGTGACTATCTGTTTCTGCCCTGATGATAATGGACTAATCCTCTGAAACTGTAAACAAGCCCCCAATTAAATGCTTTCTTTTGTAAGAGTTGCCTCGGGGGTGGGAGGGCTGGAGAGGTGGCTCAGAGGTTGAGAGCACTGGCTGCTCTTCCAGAGGTCCTGAGTTACATCAGAGGACAACTTGCAGAAGTCAGTTCTCTCTATCCATCATGTAGGTCCTGGGGATCCAATACAGTTGGTCTTGGTGGCAAGCACCTTTACCTCATGAGACATCTCATCAACCCAGCTCATAAATTATTTTTTTATTATTTTTAAAAATTGTTTGTCTGTTTTTCGAGACAGGGTTTCTCTATGTAGTTTTGGTATCTCTCCTGAATCTTGCTCTGTAGACCAGGCTGGCCTCGAACTCACAGAGATCTGCCTGGCTCTGCCTCCCAAGTGCTGAGATTAAAGGCATGCACCACCGATGCGTGGCTTTTTATTATTTTTAAATTATGCCAGGCATGGTGAGTCTCTCACTCAGCTCTCGGGAGGCATAGGCTGGCAGATCTCTGTGATTTTGAGACCATCTGGTCTACATGGGGAGTTCCAGGACAGCCAGGGTTATATGATGAGACCTTGTCTAAAAAAAAAACCAAAAAAACAAAAGCCAAGTGGTGGTGGCTGTGGTGGCAGCGGTGGCACACGCCTTTAATCCCAGCACTCAGGAGGCAGAGGCAGGCGGATCTCTGTGAGTTCCAGGCCAGCCTGGTCTACAGAGTGAGTTCTAGGACAACCAGTGATACACAGAGACACTCTATCTCAAAAAAAAACAAAAAAGCCCAAAATAAAATATATCGTTCTGTGTGTGTGTGTGTGTGTGTGTGTGTGTGTGTGTGTGTGTGTGTGTGTGTACAGGGTGCCCTCAGAGGCCAGAGGCATCAGATCCCCTGGATCTGGAGTTATTGTTGAATGGTGATGAGTGTGTTGGGAACTGAACTCTGGTCCTTTGAACACATGGTGAGTGCTCTTAACCACTGAGCCATCTCTCCGGTCCCAACCCACCCAGGTCTTTTGTTGAGACAGGGTCTTACCATCCAGTCCCAGCACTGGAGGCAGATGTAGGAGGAGAGAGGCAACTTTGAGGCCAGCCTGGGCTACTCAGTGAGTTCAAGGCCAACTTAAGCTATTTAGGAAGACCCTAGCTAGAATGAGGAGGAGAAGAGGAAGAGGAGGAAGAGGAGGGGGAGGAGGGAGAGGAGAGGGAGGGGGAGGAGGAAAAGGAGGAGGAGGAGGAGGAGGAGGAGGAGGAGGAGGAGGAGGAGGAGGAGGAGGAGGAGAATGCAGGCCGGAGAGGCGTCAGCACCCCAGCCTGCCTTGGATGTGGCTGGCTAGTTGGGTGCCCTGGGTGCCCTGGGGCGGAGAGAACCATGTCCACGGGGAGGCCCCACCCCACCCCCACCCCCACCCCCCGCGGCTGCCTGGAGTACAGTCAGGGTGGACCCTACAGGTCTGACAGGTCGAGGAGCAAACCTGTCTTGCAGCCGCTCCCTGCAGCCCCGCGCATTCCTGAACTTCACTTTCCGCCACACCTCTTTCACCCCTTTTGAAAATCTGGGTACTTAAACTCCCCTTACCTGCCATGGGACCCAGAACTCCAGTCGTTCTAGGACTTTCTCTCTGGGACACAGAGTAACTACTTGACTTTCTGTTCTTAGGAGACTCAGCTGTCTGAACTTTGATCCCACGCTATGAGCAAAGACTGAAACCTTCAGCCACGATTGCAGGAAGGGGTGTTGTGTGTCCCAGAACCCTCCCTGCAGGGTGTGGAGAACCAAGCTTCCAATACCCTCCTTCTTTGCCCGCCACCTCTTTCTACACAGCAAGGAACCCAGGCTCCAGCCCTCCTCCCTCAGACCCGGGGGTCCAGGATCCCAGCCCTCCTCCCTCAGACCCAGGGTCCAGGATCCCAGCCCTCCTCCCTCAGACCCGGGGGTCCAGGGCCAGCCCTCCTCCCTCAGACCCGGGGGTCCACGGCCAGCCCTCCTCCCTCAGACCCGGGGGTCCAGGCTCAGCCCTCCTCCCTCAGACCCGGGGATCCAGGCCCATCCCTCCTCCCTTAGACCAGGGGGTTCAGGCTCAGCCCTCCTCCCTCAGACCCGGGGGTTCAGGCCCATCCCTCCTCCCTCAGATCCGGAGGTTCAGGCCCATCCCTCCTCCCTCAGATCCGGGGGTCCAGGCCCATCCCTCCTCCCTCAGACTCTGCAGTCCGGGCCCCTTTAGGGCAGTAGCCTCCTGAAGTCCCCTCCCGTTTTCCAGAGCCCGCCCCTTGCTCCCTCCTGGTCCCGCCCCAACCTGTAGCCTTCCCCGCCTCACCCCTCGGCCCCAGGCCACCCTTGGCTGGGATGGCAGCCCCGCGAGACCCTTGGCTGGGGTGGCAGTGGGGAGAGCCACGCGCGCTCGGCCGGGCGGTGAAGTTGCTCCAGCGCCTGGAGGAGCAATGCCGGGACCCCAGGCTGGTTATGGGGCCCCCGTCGCTGCGGAACCTGCTGCCCCGCACCGCTCAGCTACTGCGGGAGGTGGCAAGAGCCCGGCGCGAGGCCGGGGGAGACCCCGAGGGTGCCGGTGGCGCTGGCGATTTTCTGGTCATCTACCTGGCCAATCTGGAAGCCAAAGGCAGGAAGGTGGCCGAGCTGCTGCCACCCCGAGGCAAAAGGGATGCGAACGAGGAGGTTTTCCGGGAGGGCTCCAGATTCAGGTGAGCACTGACCTGCCTGCCTTGGAGACAAGTCATAAACTAGAGATTTCCGGATCGGGCCACCAGACACCTCTTTCCTCAGATGCAGGGGTCCAGGCCCAGCCCTCCTCCCTCTTCAGGGGTCCAGGCCCAGCCCTCCTCCCTCAGACCCTTAAGCACCCCTGCCATCAGTGTCCCTTTCTTCCTTTCCTGGATCACCTTGCACCTGGGGTCCAGGCGTGCCTCTCTCCTGGGGGCCTAAGATACACACCGGCCTTGTGAATGTAGGGATCCCAGAAACTTCCGGGTGAGGGGGTGAGTGGACTCGCCTCTGGTGCCTGAGCTCCGGGCCAGCCCCGGACCTGCGTGGGTGCCATCGCGGACTTCCGTACCTGAAGCCGAGGCTAAGGACCTTGGACTTGCCTGCTCTCTCTCCCGAGGAACAGGTGCACTGACCCCAGAGCAAGGTCTAAATCGGTGGTAGCAGTGGCTTCCCCGGGCTTGTTATATGGCCTCAATTCATGAGGAAATGAAATAAATCACCTGCCTGTCCATATTGTTTAAATTCCCATCATCCCCCAATTATAATTGATGA
This sequence comes from Peromyscus californicus insignis, assembly GCF_007827085.1. Lineage (NCBI taxonomy): Eukaryota > Metazoa > Chordata > Mammalia > Rodentia > Cricetidae > Peromyscus > Peromyscus californicus. The sequence goes on along the minus strand of NW_026294562.1, from coordinate 169,701,957 downwards.
AAGAAATACTACTCAAAATATATTTACATATATATACTGCGTGAAAAATGCAAATTTCTTTTTTATTACATCGATTTATTTCTCACTGTGTGTGTGCACCCTGGCCGGGGTCACAAGACAGCTGGCCAGCGTGCTGAACGAAACTGTTACAATTTTTGTTGCTTTCCTTTGGCCTACCTTGTTGCAATCTGGTGTAAACTCCAAGCACCTGCTGGAGAGGGGACTTAGGACAGTGGTTCTCAACCTGTGGGTCGCAACCCCTAGAGTTGACCGGCCCTTTCACAGGGGCCGCCTAAGACCATCAGAAAACACAGAGATTTACATTCTGACCCATAACTGTGGCAAAATTACAGTTATGAAGTAGCAGTGAAAGTAATTTTACGGATGGGGTCACCACCACATGAGGAACTGTGACCACATGGGGTCACAGCATTAGGAAGGTTGAGAACCTCTGGCTGAGAGGTTAAGAGGGCTTCCTCCTGTAGCAGAGGATCTAGGCTTACAGCACCCAGGATTAGTGGCTCACAGTCACCTGTAACTCCAGCTCCAAGGAATCCGACACCTGGTCTCAGAAATCCACCTCATGAGCACATACCTACACACACACACACACTTAAAAATAAAAATAAATCTTAAAAAAAAAAAAAGAGCCGGGCGGTGGTGGCGCACGCCTTTAATCCCAGCACCCGGGAGGCAGAGCCAGGCGGATCTCTGTGAGTTCAAGGCCAGCCTGGGCTACCAAGTGAGTTCCAGGAAAAGGCGCAAAGCTACACAGAGAAACCCTGTCTCGAAAAACAAAAACAAAAACAAAACAAAAAACAAACAAACAAAAAGAACCAGTTCGTTACTCTGGGCTGATTGTGGTAGCAGAGGCCTTTGACTCCAGCACTCAGGAGGCAAAGGCAGATGGATCTCTGTGAGTTCAAGGTCAGTCTGGTCTACAGAGTGAGTTCTAGGCCAGCTGGGACTACATAATGAGACCCTGTCTCAAAAAAGGAAAAAAAAAAAAAAGTACCTTCCCGTCTGAATCACCCTGAGTGGCGGTGGTGGGTGACATCCTCACTGGGCTACACAGCTCTACGTTCTGGGAAGCGAGGTTGCTAAGAAACTGCCAAGAGCCCTGCAGACCTGGCCAAGGAAGCTATTAATATAAATGAAAAATATAACATAATCATCATGCACTGAGTGTTAACTCAATATGACATGCAGGTTTTTTTGATTTTTGAGATGCTGGGCATGGAGCATGGTAAGCAGAGGCTGAACCACTGAACCACGCCCCCAGCCCCTCACTGGGGGATTCTAGGCAGGGGCTCTACCACTGAGTCACGCCCCCAGCCCCTCACTGGGGGATTCTAGGCAGGGGCTCTACCACTGAGCCACACCCCAGCCCCTCACTGGGGGATTCTAAGCAGGGGCTCTACCACTGAGCCACACCCCAGCCCCTCACTGGAGGATTTTAAGCAAGGGCTCTTCATCTGAACTGTGCCCCGAGCTGTGCTCTCTCTGTGCTCATAAAGCATGGCCAAGCACCTCGTTGATCCCCAGTGATTCAGAAGCTATACTCACCCGTTTATTTCCCCTTCACAGGTGAGGAACTGAGAAGACTTGGAAAAACATTGTTTAATGATTTTTCAATACTTTCATAGTTATTAAGTGTCAAAAAACAAACAAAATTACTGCGTTCTGTATCCTGATCTAAAAGCTCAGGGTGATCAGCGCACCGGCTGGTGTGGAAGATAGTTGTGGGCATGCGCTGAACGCAGACTGCAGATGGTTGGTCCCCACCGTCTCAGCAGGCGAGGCTTCTCCGGCCACAGCAGGCTTTGGGCCTGGGCTGTGTTGGCTGGAGGCTAATTTGGATATTAGCTTCCATGCTTTCTTCATAGATGGGGAAACTGAGGCTCAGAGAGGAGAGGCCTCAGGACTGAGATGCTCCTTTGGTGCATTGATTGATTAGAGGGAATCGGGGGGCCTTGCACCTCTGACGACTCTCCCTACGTCCAGCGTGATGCTCACAGCTTTTTCCTGCAGGCGACAGCTGGCCAAGCTGGCCCTCATCTTCAGTCACATGCATGCCGAGCTGAGCGCACTCTTCCCTGGAGGAAAGTACTGTGGACACCTGTACCAGCTCACTAAGGGCTCGGCCCACACCTTCTGGAGGGAGCGCTGTGGAGTCCGGTGAGTGAGCCTTCGCCAGGGGAAGATGAGGCCCTAGATCGCCCTACCCAAGGCCCTGAAGTGTGTGTGGGGCTGGGGGAAGCAGTAGCCTCCTGTTGTAGACCCCCGCCTCCACCCGCAGCCGCAACCTGACCCCTTCCCATCCAGGTGCGTGCTTCCCTGGGCAGAGTTCCAGTCACTCCTGTGTAGCTGCCACCCTGTGGAACCAGGCCCCACCACGCAGGCCTTGCGTTCCACCCTGGACCTCACCTGTAGCGGCCACGTGTCTGTCTTTGAGTTTGACATCTTCACCAGGCTCTTCCAGGTCAGAGAAGGTCAAGGCTGGGCCTAGAGCCCTGGGTCTGAGGGAGGAGATGGGGACTGGGTACACCGGATCTAAAGGAGAAGGGCTGGGTCTGGACCACTGAGTCCTGGGCAAGGTGGTGGATTCTTGAACCCTGAAGACCCTAGGTCATATGCTACTTCCTTGGTCTCTCGGTGACCATCCTTGTCCCTCCCAGCCGTGGCCCACCCTGCTCAGGAACTGGCAACTCCTGGCTGTCAACCACCCGGGCTACATGGCCTTCTTGACCTACGATGAGGTCCAAACGCGCCTGCAGGCCTGCAGGGACAAACCAGGCAGGTGAGCAAAGCTGGGCTCCTGGGATCGGGCTGGGTAGCTGGGGGGGGGGTAGGGGTAGGGGGCGGAGGCGGGGGGCGGGGCCGGGCCCTGGGGGGCGGGGCGAAGGGAGGATGTCTAGTCCTGGCTAGTGTGTGGGAGAACGCCAGAGGTTCTGAGAGACCAAGAATTGAGGTTCCTGGGGAACCCAGAGGTCAGGAATGCTGCAGCTGGAGACCTGTGATGTTCTCCTGTAATCCCAGCACTTGGGAGGCAGAAGCAGGAGGATCTCTGTGAATTCTAGGCTAGCCTGCTCTACAGAGCAAGTTCTAGGACAGCCAGGGGTACACAGAGAGACTCTATCTCAAAACAGGACAAAAAAACCTGAGTCTTGATGCCCAGCCTCTTTTTGCAGGGGCCTCCTGCCTGGGTCATCCCATGGCCCAGAAACTAAAGCAACAATACCTAGTCACCAAGGCGTCTTGAAGCCCCTACCTGAGGCACGACCCATTTCTGACAAATTGGAGGCTATGCAGTAAATCCATTAAATGGTTTTGTTTTGAGATAGGGTGTAAATGGGGTTTTACTGTCCTGACCACCCACTCCCAAATAACCACTCAGAGTCTTAATATAAATTGTAAATGCTCGGCTAATAGCGCAGGCTTATTACTAACTAGCTCTTACATTTTAAATTAACCCATATTTCTTATCTACCCTTTGCCATGTGGCAGTACCTTTATTAGCATGGCATGTTCATCTCCTGCTCCCTCTGCGTCTGGCTGGCGACTGCTCTGACTCCTGTGACTCTGCCCTTTTTCTTCCCAGCATCCTCTTAGTCTGGTTTTCCTGCCTAACCTCCTCCAGGCCAGCTATAGGCCAGTCAGCTCTTTATCAGCCAATGAAAGTAGTACATATTCATAGTGTGCAAAAAGGTTGTTCCACAGTAAGAGGGCTTGCTTCATATAGCCCAGGCTAGCCTCAGACTTGCCATGTGGCCAAGGATGACCCTTGAAATCCTGATCATCCTTCCTTTCCCTTACAAATGCTGGGGTTACAGAGGTTATCCCTACACTCAACATTTTTCTAGGGTTTGTTTTCTTTTCTTTTCCTTTCTTTTCTTTTAAGACAGGATCTATCACCCAGGCTAACTTTGAACTCTCGCCTCGGTGTCCTGAGTGCTGGGATTACAGGTGGGCAGCATGCTCAGCTTGTCCACCTCTTAAATATTTCGCATGTGAGCCCTCCCAGGTTAGAGACTGGGAAACTTGACATCGGAGACCTCACGTCCTTTCAAGGCAGGAGCTTGGAGTAGTTGGATCTCCTCCATGGGCTAAGGATGAGGAGCTGAGCATCCTCAGGTGGAGGGAAATGTCTGGTTTGTCGGTCTCTGCAGGGCTCTGGAAGGCCAGGGTAGAATATCAGCTGCTTTCCAGAGCTCCCCATTCACTTCGAGCTGGGGGAGAGAGAGGAAGGAAGAGAAAGGGGAGGGTCTTCCCCAGTCTGTCCGTCTCAATCTCTGTCAGTACCTCTGTCCCTATCTGCTATCAGAAGGGCTGATCAGTGGTAACATCCTTGTCTAGATGGGTCCCTAGACAAGGTCTCTGGTAGCCCAGGCTAGCCTTGACTCTGCTGCAAAGAGGCGGGGAGAGACGGGAAGGTATAAAACTGAAAGAAAGAACCAGAGCCGGGTTCAGGCACAGATGGAGACAAGCCTTCAAGCCCTTTATCGGGGGACAGTGTCTGGGTGCCCCTTGCCTTGTTTCTTCCTGTTTTAGCCTCCTCAGATGTGACCCGTCCCCATGGTGGGCCATGGCTAAAGCTGTAGCCACACACCCTCCCAGCCCATAGTTGTGGATGGGGAGCAAAGCCCCCCTTCCATAAAGTGAGAGAAGGTGAGGATGAGGACCGAGATACCTGGATCCCGGGCAGGGCAGACCACAGGCTGTTCCCCGCAGGGACAGCAGTGACCACTCTCTCTCTGCATCCCGCCTATCTTCCCACAGCTACATCTTCAGGCCCAGCTGTACCCGCCTGGGGCAGTGGGCTATTGGGTACGTGAGTTCCGATGGAAGCATCCTACAGACCATTCCTCTCAACAAACCCCTGTTCCAGGTGCTCCTGAAAGGACAAAAGGATGGCATGTGAGTCCCCAACACGAAAGGAAAAGAGTATCAGCAAAAGCCAGATTATGCACAAATCATGGCTGGGGGTGGGGGCGCGTGTAAGGTGGGCAGACACACCAAGCTGCAATGCCAAGGGTGCCCGGCAGGGGGCGGCAGGGATCTCGAGGCAGGGGAATGTCTGTGTCCACCCAGCGGGTCACACAGCACAGGATTCCTTCCTTGGACTAGTAGGCTCCAGAGCCTGTGCCTCTGGAGGCCATATCCTGCTCTAGGATCTAGACTGGCAGGGCAGGGGCGGGGAAACAGCCAGACTAGTGGTTTTCCACCTGTAACCTCAGCTGCCTCCGGTTTCCTGCGGAAAGTTGCCCGCTGTGGGGTGGGCAGGGGAGGGGAGAGGCGGGCTGTTCTCTCTCACCCAGATCTTATGTGATTTGTACAGCTGGGGACGTGACCTAGCTGGGCAAGGCGCTACCAAGGAGCAGCATGGCTAGTGTGAGATAGAGGTGGAGATGAGAGACAGGTGGATAGACACAGGTGGACAGACAGACAACTGACATGTTGCTTCCCATTGTTCGCTGGGGTTCTGTTCTATAAGATGGAAAAGGCCTTGAATCATAACACAGAGAACAGTTACTCTCAGGAAACAGGCAGACCCACGTCACCTTCATGACTGGTCACATTCCTTTTGTTACATTATTTATTCCATTAGATTTCTTTTGGTCTTTTGTTCTTTGTTTTGAAAATGTATTGGTCATTAGCAGGGATGGTGTGTGTGTGTGTGTGTGTGTGTGTGTGTGTGTGTGTGTGTGTGTGTGTGAAAGTATTCAAGGTTTCAAGGTGCAGGAGGATCCTGAGATCTGTCTTCGAAGCTATATAGTGAGACCTAGTTTCAACAAGAAAAAGAAAAAAAAATGTATAGGTCACGCTGTGGGTGTGGCTCACTGGTGAGCACTTGCCTAGAATCCCCCAGTGAGGGGCTGGGGTGTGGCTCAGTGGTAGAGCCCCTGCCTAGAATCCCCCAGTGAGGGGCTGGGGTGTGACTCAGTGGTAGAGCCCCTGCCTAGAATCCCCCAGTGGGGGGCTGGGGTATGGCTCAGTGGTAGAGCCCCTGCCTAGAATCCCCCAGTGAGGGGCTGGGGGTGTGACTCAGTGGTAGAGCCCCTGCCAGAATCCCCCAGTGAGGGGCTGGGGGTGTAGCTCAGTGGTAGAGCCCCTGCCTAGAATCCCGCAGTGAGGGGCTGAGGTGTGGCTCAGTGGTAGAGCCCCTGCCTAGAATCCCCCAGTGAGGGGCTGGGGTGTGGCTCAGTGGTAGAGCCCCTGCCTAGAATCCCCCAGTGAGGGGCTGGGGGTGTAGCTCAGTGGTAGAGCCCCTGCCTAGAATCCCGCAGTGAGGGGCTGGGGTATGGCTCAGTGGTAGAGCCCCTGCCTAGAATCACCCAGTGAGGGGCTGGGGTGTGGCTCAGTGGTAGAGCCCCTGCCTAGAATCCCCCAGTGAGGGGCTGGGGTGTGGCTCAGTGGTAGAGCCCCTGCCTAGACTCCCCCAGTGAGGGGCTGGGGTGTGACTCAGTGGTAGAGCCCCTGCCTAGAATCCCCCAGTGAGGGGCTGGGGGTGTAGCTCAGTGGTAGAGCCCCTGCCTAGAATCCCCCAGTGAGGGGCTGAGGTGTGGCTCAGTGGTAGAGCCCCTGCCTAGAATCCCCAGTGAGGGGCTGGGGTATGGCTCAGTGGTAGAGTTCCTTACTAGAGTCCCCCAGTCAGAGGATGGGGGTGTGGCTTGGTGGAAGAGCACTTGCTGAACATACTCCAGGCTAGGTTCAGCACTGCAAAATAGCAGTAATAATCACCACAATAAATCCTTCCAGGACCAGCTCTCAAGAGCCGAGGGATCCTTGAAGGACAGAGGTTTGGATTCCTTTCTTGGTTTTCAGGCTGGAGGCCGAGGATCAGTGCGGCTTCCCTGAGATGGTCAAGTGGATGGTTCTGTCCCAGGGACTGGAGAGTGCTTGCTCTGGGGAGTCCCAATATGGGCTTGTGGCAGGTCCTAACACACACACACACATACACACACACACTCATACGCACACCAGACAGGTGAGGCAGGCTGGTCCTTGTGAGTCCAGCCACTCAGAGTTCAACTCTGTTCTTCTCTCAGCTACCTCTACCCCGATGGAAAGAACCACAACCCAGACCTGACTGAGCTGTGCCAGACAGAACCCTACCAGCGCATTGAAGTGTCAGAGGTGAGTCTCATATGCTACACCTACTACCCACTCCCTGCTCCTAGCCCCAACTTGCCTTAGCTCAGAGACCTTGAAATGTAGTGTCGGCTTAGGGCTATGTGACCTGGAGACAATTCTGGCTTCTCTGCAGTTCTCTGAGTTCTTCCACTGGGAACTATAGCCTCTGCAGTCTCCTTCCCAAGGGTTTTATTGGATATGAAATAAAGAAAAGAGCCTCTGAGATCATCAAAACAGCTGATGTAGTTGAGTGTTTATCAGCTCTGAGTCTGAACAGACACCCAGGAGCAGGAGAAGAGCCAAGATATTTCCTTTTAGTTTTTAGGATGGGACCCAGAAACTTGTGCATGCTAGGCAGGGACTCTACCACTGAGCCACACCTCCAGTCCCTCACTGGGGGATTCTAGGCAGGGACTCTACCACTGAGCCACACCTCCAGTCCCTCACTGGGGGATTCTAGGCAGGGACTCTACCACTGAGCCACACCCCAGCCCCTCACTGGGGGATTCTAGGCAGGGGCTCTACCACTGAGCCATACCCCCAGCCCCTCACTGGGGATTCTAGACAGGGGCTCTACCACTGAGCCACACCCCCAGCCCCTCACTGGGGGATTCTAGGCAGGGGCTCTACCACTGAGCCATACCCCCAGCCCCTCACTGGGGGATTCTAGGCAGGGGCTCTACCACTGAGCCACACCCCAGCCCCTCACTGGGGGATTCTAGGCAGGGACTCTACCACTGAACCACACCCCAGCCCCTCACTGGGGGATTCTAGGCAGGGGCTCTACCACTGAGTCACACCTCCAGCCCCTCACTGGGGATTCTAGGCAGGGGCTCTACCACTGAGCCACACCCCAGCCCCTCACTGGGGGATTCTAGGCAGGGGCTCTACCACTGAGCCACACCCCCATACTTGTTTGTTTGTTTGTTTGTTTGTTCGAGACAGGGTTTCTCTGTGTAGCCCTGGCTGTCCTGGAAGTGCTCTGTAGACCAGGCTGTCCTCAAACTCACAGAGGTCTGCCTTCCAATAACTTAATTGACTATACTGCAAAGGGCTGGGCATTTACAGGAGTACTGGCCAAATATGCTGCATCCAAGCCTGATGACCTGAGTCCAGTTCCCAGGATCCACATGGTCGAAGGAAAGAACATAGTCTTGCTGCTTGTCCTCTGACTTCCACATGGCTAATGCCATGCGTGTCCACAGAGCACTACCAACAATTCAGCCCTTGGTTCTTTCCCCCGCCACACATGGTGGTTGTTAGTATTATTTTGAGACAAGGTCTCTCTGTGTAGACCTGACTGTCCTGGAACTTATTTATTTAGTTATTTAGTGGTCCACCAGGCTGGCTTCAAACTCTCAAAATCCATCTACCTCTGCCTCCTAAATGCTGGAATTAAAGGTGTGCACCATCATGTCTGGCCCTCAGATTTTTGGTACAAGATCTTTCCACATAGCTGAGGCTGGCCTGGGTGTTCCAGTCCTCCTGCCTCAGCCTCTGGAGAAATTACAGGCCTTTGACACCAGGGAATTTTTTTTTAGCCTAAGTACATCCCATCCTATATTTGAGATACACTTATTCTTCATTTTATTTTAAATACTTATTTTTATTATTTTTAAAAAATTATTTTATGTGTATGAGTGTTTGCCTGTACCTATGCGCAACATCTGTGTGTAGTGTCCACAGAAGATGGCGTTACAGGTGACTGTGAGCTTCCCAGTGGTGTACTGGGGAACCTCACTCTGGTCCTCTGCAGGAGCAGCATGGGCTCTGCTCAGAGGAGCCGTGTCCCCAACCCTTCTGCTTCATTCTCTATTTGCTGTTTATCTGAAATTCAAGTGGAACGGGTCGTGCTGTATTTGCTAAATCTCGTCGTTCTGGGGCTGGAGAGGCAGCTCGGTGACTAAGAACACTTGCTGTTCTTTCTTAGGACCCAGGTTCGGTTCCCAGCACCCACGTGGCAGCTTCACCTAGAACTCCAGTCCAGGGGATGCAATGCCCTCCTCTGCCATCCCAAGGCACCAGGCACACAAGTGATGCCCAGGCATACATGCAGTCATTCACACGGATACATAGAATAAAAACAAAAGAATCTTTAAAAAATAAATAGCTAAAAAACAAAACAAAACAAAACAAGCTAGCATTCTCAAGTGAAGACAAGTCCGCAAATGAGTCTCTTGTCCAGGGTTGAAGACATGCTTGGCCTGTGGTGACATGTGGCTATAATTCCACTGCTGGGTAGGCTCAAGCCTGCCTCCGGGCTGCTTAGTAGCCTTGTGGCCAGGTAAAGGTGACAACACCTGTGAGGACCTTAGGTGCACTGGACTTCAACCTGGTTGGTGGTTCTCTGTGAGGGATTTTATTCTGTGGTTTGGTTTGGTTTGATTTGGTGCGGAGACAAGGTTTCATGAAGCCCAGGCTGGCCTCAAGGTTCCTATGTAACCGAAGGTGACCTTGAACTTCTGAGCCTCCTGCCTGCATCCCACCCCCAGCACGGGAGCTGCGGATGGAACACAGTAAAGCAAACCATGCTCCATCCCCAGCGCAGTCTTGGACTTGGTTCAGTATTCAGGCTGGCACAGACATTGGGGACCTTCCTTCCTCCCACCCACCCCCACCTCACCCCCATCCATTTACCTCCCAGGAGCAACTGCAGCTCTACCAAGCCATGAACTCCACATTCGAGCTATGCAAGATCTGCGCTGAGAGGGACAAGGACGTGAGGATTGAGCCTTGTGGGCACCTTCTCTGCAGCCACTGCCTGGCTGCCTGGCAGGTGGGGCTGCCACTACCCTCTTCCAGTCCCCATCCCTCCCCTAAGAGCCCCGCCTGGATCTCCCTGGGGCCTCATTCAACATAGGAGGAAACAAAGTTCCAGGTAGAACAGTGGTCTGGTGGGGCCACTTCGGGCCCCAACTATCTACACTGATGCGCCTGTACCCACCTCACTATCTACATTGATGCCCCTGTACCCACCTCATTATCTACATTGATGCCCCTGTACCCACCTCATCCTGAGTCCCAGCCTCCATTTCTCCCTGAGCAGCTACATAATGAGCTTTAGAAAGGGTTCCTTTCTCCCTTGCAACAGGCTATGTAGAGCCAAAGCGTTCCCTGATTGGACCTTGCCCTCAGCCTCGAAAGGCTAGCGCTGAATATTCCATCATCAGTGGCGCAATGAGAGGCCGGTCCTTCGAAGCCCTTAGCCAAGACCTCAGCAGCAGCGCTGCCCGACTAGGCCCTGGCCTGCGAGTTCCTCCTGGATTCAGAGCAGGCCAGCCCCAGGCCAGCCCCAGGCCAGCCCACGGCCAGCATCTGCCTCCCCACCCCCCACCCCCAGAGCTCGGTTCTCTCCAGCCTTCCCACCCTCCATCACTTTGCTGGGGGTCGTTTGAAGTCAGAAGGGACACCGGAGACAGCAGGATAATTGACGTTTTTCCTTCTTTGCCCCCAGCACTCGGACAGCCAGACCTGTCCCTTCTGCCGCAGTCAGATCAAAGGCCACGAGGCTGTGAGCATCTGTCAGGCTCAAGAGAGGTCAGTGGAGGTCAGGACCACGGCAGAGGACTCAAGAGACAGCTTTCACCAGGAGGCTGCGCAGTGGAAGCTGGAGCCGGTGAGCAGCAGCGTCAGGCAGGACCAGGAACCATTGCTCCCGGGGTCTGATGGAGGGGTGCTAATGCTTGGAATCTTGGTCTTAGGGACCTAGACTCTGGGTTTGAGGGAGGAGGGTCTAGAACAGGATTCCTAGATGCTGCAGTTCCCAGTGTCTGCCCTGGCTTTCCCTGGTGGTGTGGCCTGAGGGTGAGACCCCGAACCTGCGGCCTGTGGTCTGCACAGCGCCTCCTGCTGGCCACTAGTAAAAGCACATGCAGGTGTGAGGAAAACGGCTCACACAGTCCACCTCCTCTGTCTCCTTCAGGTGGCTCCCTCTGCTCCCCCACTGCCCCCCGAAGACCCATCCCCCAGGAGACCCCAAGACAAAGGCCGGCTGACAGTGGTGAGTGAGGTCTGAGGTGGGTGACTGGGGGGGTCTCGCTTCACCTCCCCCTCCATGTGACCCCAGTGTGGGGTCGCGGTGGTGATGGGCTCATCCTTAGCACCAATATTCAGGATGCCCTCCCCACTTCCTCTATTTTATCATTTTAAAACGTTTGATGCGGATGAGCGTTTTGGCCGCATGTCCTTCGGGGCACCATGAACACGTGGTACCCACGGAATTCAAGCGCCAGGCCGCTGTGAGCCGCCATGCGGGAGCTGGGTATGGAACCTGGGTCCTCTGCAAAAGCAGCCCGTGCTCTTAACTGCAGAGCCATCTCTCCAGCCCGTGCTCTGTTTTCCTCTCCTCTTCCACCTCTGCTTCCTCCTCACCTCCCCCCTCCTCCTCCTCCTTCTCCTCTTTCTTCCCTCTCCGTTTGGCGTCTGATGTACGCGCTGGCTTAAACTCTCCATCTTCCTGCCTCAGCCTCCGGAGTGCTGGGGTCAACGACGCGCTCCTCAGCCCAGCTCCTGCATGTCCATTCCTTGAATAAACTCTATTTTTCTTTCTGGGCCCTCCCACTCCACCCCCCCGCCCCCGGACCTTCTGAGACCCTCCCCGACGGGGCCTGGCGGGGAGGGTGGGGCAGCGGTGCCAGCAGCCTAGCTTAGCGCTGCTCACGGCCTCCGATCAATATCCAGCTGACTTCAGACAAACAGCTCAGGAAATCCGGGAACGTTGTTCTACCACAGCAAGCCAGAGCGCCAGCAGGAAGGGGGGCCGGGGAGCCCAGGGAGGGGAGCTAAAAAACGGATCTGGACCCATAGCCAAGGGCAAATGGAAACATTAGGAGGCACTCAGCTGGCTCCCTGAGGACAAGGAGGGGCCAGAGCCAGGACGGCAGACTGCCGGTCACCTCCAGCCAGATGGGTGCACCTTGGCCTGGGCGGCGCCCTCTGCCTGGCATGAATCTTCCCTGCTCCTGCTTGTGTTCCTGTCAGCTCTTACCCCTTCGTTCTCCCTACACCACGGGGAAGAGATAGCCTTGAGCTTGCCCGTTACAGGAAATGTGACTAAACTTTTGGAGCCCTTCAAATGTCCGTGGCTTTTGTTATGTCCTTCACCCCCCCTCTCTCATGATGATTATTTATTTTTTTAAAGATTTATTTATAGGCCGGGCGGTGGTGGCGCAGCCTTTAATCCCAGCACTCGGGAGGCAGAGGCAGGCGGATCTCTGTGAGTTCGAGGCTCAGCCTGGTCTACAGAGCGAGATCCAGGACAGGCACCAAAACTACACGAGAAACCCTGTCTCAAACAAACAAACAAACAAGCAAACAAAAAGCCAAAAAACAAAACAAAACAAAACAAAAGATTTATTTATGTTTAGGCTGGATGTGGTGGCACAGGTCTTTAATCCCAGCACTTGGAAGGCAGAGGCAGGTGGAGCTCTTGTGAGTTCCAGGCTAGCCTGGTCTACAAAGCAAGTTCCAGGACAGCCAGGACTATATAGAGATTCTGTTAAAGAGAGAGAGAGAGAGAGAGAGAGAGAGAGAGAGAGAGAGAGATATTTATTTTAGTTTATGATCATTTTGCCCATATGTATGTGTGTTTGTGTGTATGCCCAGAAGTGTTGGATGGATCCCCTAGAATTGAAGTTACAGACAGTCCTTAAGCTACCATGTGGGTGCTGGGAACTGAACCCCAGTCCTCATCAGCTGCTCAACCACTGAGCCATCTTTCCAGCCCCATTATTTTATTTTATTTTGAGACAGGGTCTCACTATGTAGTCCAGGCTGGTCTAGAACTCACAGAGATCTACCTGCCTCTGCCTCCTGAGTACTGGAATTAAAGGCGTGGGTAACCACGCCTGGTGTCTCTCTTCTTACATGTATCTGTGTAGACCTGAATGTATGTTGTGTAGCGTGTGCATACAAGTGTGTACAGTGTCTGCAAAAGTCAGAAGAGGGTGTCCAATCTCCTGGAATTGGAGTTACAGGTGGTTGTGAGTCACCTTGTGGGTGTTGGGAGCTGAACCTCACTCTAAATCTCTGAACCATCTCTCCAGCGCCCCTCCCATCTTTGAGGTTCTAAGGATTGAACCCAGAGTTTTGTGTATTTTAGGAAAGTATTCCACTGAGCCACACCCCCAAGCCCTTCACTGGAGCACTCTGGGCAGGCCTTACCACTGAATCACATCCATAGCTCCCCTCCCCCCTTTTAAAGGGACCTCATGGCTTCTTCACATACTCCATTACCGTGACAGCCAAGTATCCAGAGGTGACATCGAGACCCAGCTCACAGGGAAGGGATGGAGTAGGTGTGGGACGCAGATCTCTGGCTCCAGTTTACAGAGCCTATGAACCACATGTTCTGTGGTCCCTACCACCAAGGGCCACCACGGGCACTGGGTCCACATTGGGGTTGTAGTTACCGTAATGAAGATTAGTATAGAGTCGTTTTGGCGTGTGTGCTTTCCAGGCAGGATCATTGCTACATAAAGCCTTGGCTCTGAATTCGAGATCCTCTAGCCTCGGCTTTCCCAGTCCTCTTAGTGTGGGTCTAAACTACCAAGCCTTGTTTTCCCAATGGGCCAGCAAGCCCCGCCCACCACAGCACCTCCTACGGTGGAGCCCTTGGCTTCTGGCCAGTCATTCCAGTCTCCCAGAGGCCTTTGCAGCTGCCCTCCTCGCTCTGGCCAACGTCACTCTCTCCTTTACTTGAAAGGACTCAGAACATCTGAGCTGTCTCCTTGCTTGGGAGCTGCCAGGCGGTCCTCCCTCCCCCTCCCCCCCACCACTGCAAGAACCTTCTTATGTCTCCATGTATGTCCGTTCTGCCAGAACAGAGATGTTTTTCTCCTTCATGGCGGTGTCCCCAAAGCCTAGAACAGTGCTCTAGAAATGCCTGTGGCATGAGTGTGTGAGTATTTTTGAGACAGGGCCTCATGTACTTCAGGCTTGCTTCAAACTGGCTATTGTAGCCAAAGATGGCTTCCCACTTCCTTTCTTTGGGTTTTGGGGTGTTTTGCAGGGGCCGGGAGTGTTGTTGGTTTTTGATTTGGGGATTTTTTTTTGTTTTGTTTTTGTTTTTCAATACGGGGTTTCTCAGTGTAGCCCTGGTTGTCCTGGAACTCACTCTGTAGACCAGGCTGGCCTTGAATTCACAGAGATCTGCCTGCCTCTGCCTCCCGAGTGCTGGGTTTAAAGGCGTGCGCCACCACCACCCAGCTGGTTTTGCTTTTTTGAGACAGGGTTTCTCTGTCCCTGGCTGTCCTGAAACAAAGCTGACCTAGAATTCAGAGTTCCTCCTGCCTCAGCCACCATGCCCACCCCACTTGGGAGATTTGTGTTTTCTTTTAAAGTTTACTATGACTGTGTGTGTGTGTTTGATGTGTTTGTGAGTAAAGCTCTGGGATGCTGAGAAGAGGTCAGAGGGCAACTTTCAGAAGTCGATTCTCTCTTTCCATCATTGGCTTCCGAGGACTGACTGCAGGTCATCAGGCTGGACAAGCACCTTTTACTAGTGAGCTGTCTTGGCAGCCCAGTCTGGGATGTTTCCATGCAGAAGAAAAGGGTGTTATTTGTTTGTTTATTATGGGTTGGCTTTTTAATTTTATTTTTATTTTACGTGCATTTTTTTTTTTTTTTTTTTTTTGCCTGCCTGTATGTCTATGTGAGGGTGTCGGATCCCCTAGAACTGGAGTTACAGACGGTTGTGAGCTGCCATATGGGTACTGGGAATTGAACTCAGGACCTCTGGGAAGAGCAGCCAGTGCTCTTAACCGCTGAGCCATCCCTCCCTCCAGCCCCTAGATTTGATTTGATTTTTTTTCTTAAGTGCGTTGCGTGCGTGCGCGTGTGTGTGTGTGTGTGTGTGTGTGTGTGTGTGTGCGCGCGTGTGTGTGTTTGTGTGCCTCTGCCTCAGTGCACTTATAGAGGTCGGAAGACAGCTTGAACAACTTAGTTCTCCCCTTCTACGGCGTGGGCCCCGGGGACGGAACTCAGGTCACGTGGTTTGACGGCAAGTGCCTTTATACACCGAGCCGGCTCATCGGCCCAACCAAACATTCCCCAATTCCTTCCTTCCAGGCACCCCTCACCCTGCCCAGGCTCCGAGCTCCACTTCCTTTACCAAAAATGGCCTCGGTCCTGTGGGAAGTCACCGCCAGGCCCCAGGCCAGGGAAGGGGCCACAGAGTAAGTAGAGAGGCCCTTCATGGAGGGGTGGGCAGAGGGAAAACACTGACCTTCACTAACCCAGGGCTGCTGGTTTATGACTCTCCATGACAGGAGCTCCTGAAAGGGGATAGGTACCCTCCAGCCGGCCCTCTGCAGCCCCAGTTATGTCCAAGATCCAGAGGCCAGGTGAGCCCAGCTTCCCTCCCCTGGCCGCGCTCTGTCCCAGATGTGACTGAATCTGATGCCACTGTCAGCAGAGCATTCAAGATCCTGTCTCAAAATAAAGAAGTGGGGGGGGGGGGCAGCCATGTGCTTGCCTATCACAAAGTCCTGGGTTCAATCCTCAGCACTTTGACAGATGTCTGTAATCACAGCACTCCGGAGGTGGAAGCTGGAGGATCAGGAATTCAAGGTCATCCTCAGCTAGATAATGAGTTCCAAGTCAGCCTGGGCTACATGAGACTTTGCCTTATTATTATTATTATTACTATTATTATTATTATTATTATTATTATTATTATTAATCTTCTAATTCTTATTCTTTTTTATCATTTATTTTTATTTTATATGCATTGGTATTTTGCCTGCATGTATGTCTGTGTAAGGGAGGGTGTCAGGTCCCCTGGAACTGGAGTTAACAGATATGTTGTAAACTGTCGTGTGGATGCTGGGAATTGAACCCAGGCCCTCTGGAAGAGGAGTCAGTGCTCCTAACCACTGAGCCATCTCTCCAGCCCTAACGCTTATTCTTTTTAAATTACATTTATGAGTTTACTTGGTGGTGGGGGATATGGCACAGGCCACAGCATCAGAGGTGTCTGCGGTCAGAGGACAACTTCTGGAGTAGATGCTCCCCTTCCCAGGTCATCAGGCCTGCAGGCGATTCCTGCTGAGCGGTCTTTGCCTGCTCTCTGTCTTTATAAAAACAGAAAACAGCCGGGCGGTGGTGGCGCACGCCTTTCATCCCAGCACTAGGGAGGCAGAGCCAGGTGGATCTCTGTGAGTTCGAGGCCAGCCTGGGCTACCAAGTGAGTCCCAGGAAAGGCGCAAAGCTACACAGAGAAACCCTGTCTCGAAAAACCAAAAAAAAAAAAAAAAAAAAAAAAAAAAAGCAGAAAACAAGGTTTGGGAGGGACAGTTCAACAGTTAGGAGTGGGCACTGCTCTTTCGGGAGACCTAGTCTGTTCCCAGCACCCACGTCGGGTGACTCACAGTTGTAACTCCAGCTCCAGGGGAACCCAGCCTCCTCCTCTGGCCTCCTCGGGCATTGCACTCACAAGCATATGCACACACACAGACACTGAAATTAAAAATAAACTGGTTTTTTTTTTCTCTTTCAAAAGAAGAGTTTCTCTGGCTGTCCTAGAACTCAGCCTGTAGATGAGGCTGGCCTCAAGTTCAGAGAAACGCATGCCTCTGCCTCCCAAGTGCTGGGATCAAATGTTCCACCACTGCCCAGCTAATAAACTACTTTTAAAAAAACGTAAATAAATGTTCAGGCAAAAACAAAACAAAACAAAAAACCATAAATAAGCCGGGCGGTGGTGGCTCACGCCTCTAATCCCGGCACTCGGGAGGCGGAGGCAGGCGGATCTCTGTGAGTTTGAGGCCAGCCTGGTCTACCGAGTGAGTTCCAGGACAGCCAGGGCAGTTACCCTGTTTCAAAACACATAACAAAACAAAAACCATAAATAATAAATAAATAAATAAACTCTAACGCTCTTTTCTTCTGCATGACAGGGCACCTGGACTGGAGGAAGGGAGCCCTGGGGCTCAAACAGGTGATGAAAGTGAAATAAACAGAATCCTGGCCTTTCAATCCTCTGGCGTGTGAGGGAAACCCACAACGCCACACAGTGCGGGGAGGCAGCTTGTCCCTGGGGTGGGGTGGTCTTCAGTCCTGACCCCCGCCCCTTCCCCCCTTAACTCAGGATCCTGGGCCCCTCCACCCTGAGATCTTCCCAACCAATGGAGCCCCAGGCTCCTCCGTCAGACATGGAGTCCTACATCCAGTGCCCAGCTCATCACACATCCAGTCCTGTCCCCCATCCTGTACCTCTTGGGACCAGATACCCCAATCCAAGAATCTCTTGTTTGTCTCTTTGGCAGTTAGGGACTTGGGTTGCCACAGCCTGATGTATCCCTATATAGCCCAGGCTGGGCTCGACCACATAGCATCCCCCTGCCTCTCCCTCCTGGGTGTGAGGATCGCAGATGAACAGTGTCACAGGCAGGTCCCCTCCTTTCTTCTCACCCCTTCTCCCAAACTAGTGTGACCACTGGTCTCAGTCAAACTCCCCAAATTCCCCAGCATCGTCTAGAGGGATCAGGGTGCATTTGCTGTAAGTTCAACCAGCCACGGCTGAGCCCCCGTCAGTGTGTCCATCTGTCCACAGCCCCTCTCTTACCCCTCCTGCCCTGGGCCACTTGTACCATGTGCCCACACTACACTGGAGGAGGCAGACCTGGGCTGGCCTAAGATGGGCAAAGTTGCTTTGGAAGGGGACAGCGGGGGACTGTAGGAAGCAAGAAGGAGGTGCCTTGCCTGACCTGGGTAATCAAGGGAGGCTTCCTGGAAGAGGGTGGGGGGCGTCGAAACTGAGATTGTAGAAAATCAGTGTCCCATGGGAAGGGTGCCGGAAAGCTTGACTCACAGATAAGTAACTAATAATAATAAGTAACAAAAGCCACCTCAGGAATACAAGGGGATTTATTGAGAGGAGTTTTTTTGGGTCAGTCACAAAATCCCAGGAGCCACTTGGAGAGCTGGGATTGGAAAGCAAAGAGACTAGTGGCCTCTAGCCAGCAACGGTCCCCAACTGAAACCTCTCCACAGAACCGGTTTGATGAGGACACCACAGGTTCCCCAGTGACCTAAGCATGCTACAGTCACCACTGCCTGCAGTCAGTAAGGCAGGGTGTGGCCACCCTTCTGTAAAGCACTCACTCATCACAACTCACTCCTTAGAATAGCGGATGACTGGTGATGATAATTTAACTGCTGGGATAGCTGCAGGCGGGGAATGGAGGCTGGGGGGCGGTCTTACTTGAGTGATACTGGTACAGAGTTTTATCAGAAGATGCAACAAAGGGGTCCTTGAACCTGGAGGTATCACTTAGCAGAACAGCACCTGCCTAGAATCCCCCAGTGAGGGGCTGGGGGCGTGGCTCAGTGGTAGAGCCCCTGCCTAGAATCCCCCAGTGAGGGGCTGTGGGTGTGGCTCAGTGGTGGAGCCCCTGCCTAGAATCCCCCAGTGAGGGGCTGGGGTGTGGCTCAGTGGTAGAGCCCCTGCCTAGAATCCCCCAGTGAGGGGCTGGGGGTGTGGCTCAGTGGTAGAGCCCCTGCCTAGAATCCCCCAGTGAGGGGCTGGGGTGTGGCTCAGTGGTAGAGCCCCTGCCTAGAATTCCCCAGTGTGCTGGCTAGTTTTATGTCAATTTAACATAGGCTAGAGTTATTTGAGAAGAGGGACCGTCAACTGAGAAAATGCCTCCACAAGATCAAGCCTGTAGTGCATTTTCTTTTTCTTTTTCTTTTTCTTTCTTTCTTTCTTTCTTTCTTTCTTTTTCTGTGGTGGTGGGGGGAGTGTTTTTTTGAGACAGGGTTTCTCTGTGTAGCTCCTGCTGTCCTGGAACTCGCTCTATAGACCAGACTGGCCTCAAACTTGGAGATCTGCCTGCCTCTGCCTCCTGAGTGCTGGGATTGCACCAACACTATGCTGCTAGGCATTTTCACATTCTAATTAGTGATTGATGGGGGAGGGCCCAGCCATTGTGGGTGGTGCCGTCCCTAGGCTGGTGTTCTCTGTTCTATAAGAAAGGCTGAGTAGGCCGTGAAAGCAGGCCAGTGAGCAGCTCCCCTCTACTTGCTGGCCTGCTTTCACGGCCTCTGCGTCAGCTCCTGCCTCCAGGTTCCAGCTCTGCCTGAGTTCCTGTCCTGACTTCTTTCAGTGATGAACAGTGGAAGTGTAAGCCACATAAACCCCTTCCTCCCTAAATTGTTCTTGGTTATGGTTATGGTATTTGATTACGACAATAGAAACCGTAACTGAGACACCCAGGGAGGGGTGGACCATAGCCAAGTTGTAGAGTGTTCCCTCAGCGTGCATGAGGTCCGGGGCTCTGTCCTAGCCCTACCCAAAGAAAAGAAAAGAGCGGAGAAGAAAAGAAAAGAAAAAAACCAAAAGTTTCTGGAGAGACAGGCATGGTGATTCACAACTGTAATCCCAGCACTCAGGAGTCGGAGTCAGGACAATCCCAAGTTCAGGGCCAGCCTAGGCTACATTGCAAGACTATCAACAAAAAATAAGAAACCAAGCTCTCAGATATGGAGAAATGACTATTCCAACGACCCTGGCAGAAGTTGTGTGGCCTGTTTGCCCTCGTGGCGGTGGGTGGCCCTGCTTCTAGTACCCCCTGTTGGTTATGAACCAAACTACTCAGATCCGAGAGGAAGAAACAAAGACCCTGCCTTTCTTTTCACCTTTCCTTCCTTCCTTGATTTTCTTGTCTGCTAGGATGGAACCCAAGGCCTCCGGCTTCCTAAACAAGCACTCTATCATCGAGCCTCCTGTCCCAGCCCCTCACTGGAGGATTCTGGGCAGGGGATCTACCACTGAGCCACACCCCAGCCCCTCACTGGGGGATTCTAGGCAGGGGCTCTACCACTGAGCCACACCCCCAGCCCCTCACTGGAGGATTCTGGGCAGGGGCTCTACCACTGAGCCACACCCCAGCCCCTCACTGAGAAATTCTAGGCAGGGGCTCTACCACTGAGCCACACCCCCAGCCCCTCACTGGGGGATTCTAGGCAGGGGCTCTACCACTGAGCCACACCCCAGCCCCTCACTGGAGGATTCTAGGCAGGGGCTCTACCACTGAGCCACACCCCCAGCCCCTCACTGGGGGATTCTAGGCAGGGGCTCTACCACTGAGCCACACCCCCAGCCCCTCACTGGGAATTTCTAGGCAGGGACTTACTGCTGAACCATGGCACCTTTCCACTTCCTCATATAGGGAATGTCAAGATCTGACTATAGATGGTCTTGTAGGATGAGAAGTTGTTTCCTCCATCTTTAGAAAATAGGATCTGCTTCCAGCTGCCATGGCTGGAAAGCCTAGCCAAAGCTGGCTTCCGCTGCAGTATTCACTCCTAATTCAAAAGTCTGGCATGGTTTCCATGCTTAGATCATCTCGGCTCCCAGAGGCGGCACAGCCAACACCTGTCACTGTCAGTTTTTACAGAGGGTGTGGAACTTCCAGAGGAGGCAGGAAGGGGGCAGATGGCAGGTAACTGATACCTAACAGGCAGTAGGCAAAAGTGCTTGGCATCGCCTGACCACCTGGACTGGGTTCCTGGAATGCACAGGGGAAGGACAGAATAGACTCCAGAAGGTGTCTCTGACCACCACTGTGATATGCCCCCATACTAATATTAACAATAGCAACGTATTTTAAAAATACATAATTGTTGTGAGTTCGAGGCCAGCCTGGTCTATAGAGCGAGATCCAGGAAAGGCACAAAGCTACACAGAGAAACCCTGTCTCAAAAAACAAAACAAAAAAAAACATAATTGGTCGGGCAGTGGTGGCGCACGCCTTTAATCCCAGCACTCGGGAGGCAGAGGCAAGCGGATCTTTGTGAGTTCAAGGCCAGCCTGGTCTGCGGAGCGAGATGCAGGAAAGGTGCAAAGCTACACAGAGAAGCCCTGTCTCGAAAAACTTAAAAAAAAAAAAAATCCATAATTGACCACCCTTTTGGATATCCTACAGACATATATCCTTGGTGTTCACTTTTTTTTTTTTTTTTGGTTTTTCGAGACAGGGTTTCTCTGTGTAGCTTTGCGCCTTTCCTGGAACTCACTTGGTAGCCCAGGCTGGCCTCGAACTCATAGAGATCCACCTGGCTCTGCCTCCCGAGTGCTGGGATTAAAGGCGTGCGCCACCACCGCCCGGCTGGTGTTCACTTTTTTATTTTGGGTTTTTATTATTTTAATATGTCATGTCGCCCAGGCTGGCCTTGAATCTACCATGTAGCCAAAGCTGGCTGAACTCCTGATCCTCCTGCCTCCACCTCCCATGTGCTAAGGTTACACATGTGTGCTACCATGCATGGCTCTTGTGTTTTGGTGTGTGTGTGTGTGTGTATGTGTATGTGTGTGTGCATACTTATGTAGAGGCCTGAAGCTGAGGTTGAACGTCTTCCTTAGTCATTGTGGTGGTTTGAAAGAAAATGGTCCCCAAAGGGAGCAGCACTATTAGGGGGTGTGGCCTTATTGGAGGAAGTGTGTCACTGTGGGGGCGGGCTTTGAGGTCAGTATGACAGGCAGTTGTCTTCCTGCTGCCTCCTGGTCAAGATGTAGTTTGCACCCTGTCTGCCTGCATACTGCCATGCTGCCCCTCATAATGATAATGGACTGAACTTCTGAAACTGTAAGCCACCACCTCAATTAAAAGCTTTCCTTAAAAGAGTTGTCGTGGTCACTCTTCACAGCGATAGAAAACCCTAACTAAGACAGACATGCTTCAGGCTCTCTGCCCAGAAAGCACCAGCCATCCACCTGAGCTCTGCCTGTTGTGTAGCAGTTTCCCCCAGCTAAAGCATTCCATCCTAGAGAGGAAAGCTCCAGGCTTGTTAGGACTCAGGAAATAAGCAATTCACAAGTCTCAGGAAGTCCCTGAAACTGACGAACTGCGCAAGACTCCCCTCAGTCCCCAGAGTTATACAATCAGTAAGGAGTGCTAAGGAGAGGAGGCCCCTGACCTCTTGAGCGGCCTGGGGGCTGTGCAGTGTGCTC
This sequence comes from Peromyscus californicus insignis, assembly GCF_007827085.1. Taxonomy (NCBI): domain Eukaryota; kingdom Metazoa; phylum Chordata; class Mammalia; order Rodentia; family Cricetidae; genus Peromyscus; species Peromyscus californicus. The sequence goes on along the minus strand of NW_026294562.1, from coordinate 169,679,873 downwards.
CAGGGCCCCAGCTTTTGGAAACCATTACCCATGCCAAGGTGGCTTTTGGTGACACAGCTGTTTTTGAGTCATCCCTGCTCCTGTTAAGTGACCCCAACACACTCATTTGCTCACTTTTCTGTCACTGGTCCTCTGTCCAGGATGGTTAGACGTTTCTGCATATTTCCCCAGGAATGGTGTCACACAACCCCACGGTGCCAGGATTGCAGATACATGCTACCAGCCCTGGCTTTGACGTGAGCGGACACTGGGGATTCAGACTCAGAGCCCTATGCTTGTGTAGCAAGCTCTTTACCGAGGGAGCCATCTCTCCAGTCCCCTTTGCTGGCCTAGAACTATTTAGAACAGGCTGGCTTTGAACTTTTGGTGATCCTCCAGCCTCTGCCTTCACATGTATGGTGTTATTGTATACACACACACACTTACACATACATACCACATATACACACTCACCACACACACACTCCATATATACACACTCACCACACATACCACATACCATACATACCACACACATACCATACTCAACACATACATATACCACACACTCACCACACACCACACACTTACCACACACACCACACACTACATACATATACCCCATATACATTCACCACACACACCACACATATCACACACACCACACACCACACACTTACCACACACCACACACTCACCACATACCACACACCACACACACCATACATATCACACACACCACACTCACTACACACACACACACATATCACATACATACACCACACACTCACCACACATACCACACACATATCATACCCACCACACACACGCATACACACACCTCACAAAGACTCAAACCAGACATACCACACTAACACTCACACCACACACACTCACTATACACACACACACACACACACACACACACACACACACACACACACACACACTCACACACACGTAGCCTGGGCTGATCTTGAACTCCTCCTCCTGCCTCGGTCTCCCAGGCTGTGACTACAGCTGTGGGGCCAGCCTGCCCTTGGTTTTTACATTTACACTTTGCCCCCACTAGAGCTGTTTTCTAAGATAGCCTCACACATGTGACTCTCCACATTCAACCCAAAGTGAACTCACACAACAGGAAACACCAAGAGTTATTCTCCAGCTCCAAGCCTGGAATCAGGCAGAATAACCGTCCTCCTGAGCATGCCACGTGTTCTGTGAGCTGTGGACCGCTGCACCCTGGGCGCAAGTCATGAAAGACCCATAGCTTTGGCTCCCGTCTGTAATCCCAGCACACGGGAGGCTGAGGCAGGAGGATCGACAGGAGTTCAAGGCCAGGGCCTGGAGAGACAGCTCAGCGGTTAAGAGTGTTTACTGTACTTGCAGAGGACCCGTGTTCAGTCCCCAGATCCCATGTGGCAGTACAACACTCAGTAACTCCAAGTCCAGGGGTACCTGTCACTCTCCTCCGGCCTCCCTATGCACACATGTGCCTGGTACATGTACATATGTGCACACAAACACTCATGCACATAAAATAGAAAGTAAATTTTTTTGGTTTTTCAAGACAGGGTTTCTCTATGTAGCCTTGGCTGTCCTGGAACTCAATCTGTAAACCAGATTGGCCTCCAACTCAGGACAGCCAGGGCTACACAGAGAAACCCTATCTCAAATAAACAAACAAAAAATTTAAATCTTTGAGAGAGAGAGGAATTCAAAACCGACCTGGGTTACTGAGGGTTGGGGGACAGTTCTGTGGATAAAACCCTTGGCATGCAAGCCTGAAGTCCTGAGTTCACATCCCTAGAACCCTCTTAAAGCCAGACAGGTAGCTTATGTCTGTTAACCCAGCGCAAGCGATGAGAGAGTCCCCAGAAGCGACACAGTGACAAAGTCTGTCTCAAGCAAGATGGAAGGAGAGGACCAACACTCAGTGTCATCCTCAGACTAACCACCACCACGTCTGATGCCGTGCGCATGCAGACAGACAGACAGACAGACAGACACACACACACACACACACACACACACACACACACGCAGAGAGAGACAGAGACAGAGACTAGTAGTAATAATAATAATAGCCAGGTGTGGTCACCCACACTTTTAATCTCAGCACTCAGAGGCAGGCAGAGCTCTGTGAATTCAACCCTGGTCTATAGAGTGAGTTCCTGGTCAGCCAAAGCTACATAGTAAGACCATCTCAAAATAATGATGATGATGATTAAAAGATAAATGAAGCTGGGTGGTGGTGGTGCACATTTTTAATCCCAGCACTCAGGAGGCAGAGGCAGGTGGCTCTCTGCGAGTTTGAGGCCAGCCTGGTCTACAGAGTGAGTTCCAGGACAGTCAGGGCTACACAGAGAAATCCTGTCTCACACAACAAAAGCCAAAAATAAAGATTAATTTAAATACAACTAGACCCAGGCACGGTGGCACACACCTGTAATGCTAGCACTTGGGAAGCAGTGAAAGGAAAATCAGAAGTTTATACCATCCTTGGCTGCACAGCAAGTTCTAACTCAGCCTTGGCTACATAAGACCAAACCAAACAGAAGTCCTTTCTGGTAAGAAGTGTTTGTGCCTACTTGTGACTCAGCTCTCAGGAGACTAATATAAAGCACAGCATGGGGCCGGAGAGATGGCTGTGGTGGCTTGAATGACAGTGGCCCCCATAGGCTCTTAGATTTGAATGCTTAGTTGCCAGGGAGTGGAACTGTTTGAGAAGGATTAGGAGGTGTGGCCTTGTTGGAGGAAGTGTGTCACCGGAGGTGGGCTTTGAGGTGTCAAAAGCCCACGCCAGGTCCAGTGTCTCTCTTTCTCTGATCCTGAGGATCTGGATAAAGCTCTCAGCTACTGCTCCAGCACATTCACACTGCCATGTGCCCACTATGATGGTCATGGACTAAACCTCTGAAACTGCAAGCCAGCCCCAATTAAATGCTTCCTTTTATAAGAGCTGCCATGGTCATGGTATCTCTTCACAGCAATAGAACACTGACTAAGACAATGTGAAGTGGTTAAGACACTGCTCTTCCAGAGGATGAGAGTTCAGTTCCTGACATCTGCATGGACTGTCTCATGTATGTAGGCCCCAGTTCCTGGAGCTCCGGCGCCCTCTTCTGGCCTCTACAGGCAGCTAGATGCCCATGCAGACACACAGGCACACATATATACACATAAATCATGAATAATTATTATAAAGTTGGTAAGGAAATTCTCATAGCTAATTAGAAGTTTCTCTGCATTCTGTTTAAGGGACAGGGAGATAGAGCTGCGTGTCACATAACAAGACCCGGTGTGCGACAGTGGCCCGTAAGATCGTGTCACCTGATTGGTGTCACACAATTGGCTTCACTTGTGGAGCTACTCTGTGATGCTTACAGGACACAATTGCCTAGCAACGCCTTTATCTGAACGGATGTCCATTGTTAAGTGACACGTGACTGTTGATCTATACACACCAGACAAGAAGCCAGAGTCAGAGCATGACTTCATTCAGTACATGAGTATTTGTCTCAAGTCGGGCACTGTCCTAGGCACTAGAGATACAATGTAACCCTTGTGGAGTCCCTGTTCCCTTGGGGCATAGCTCCTGCTTCTGTCTCTGCCAGACAATACAAGGCAAACAGAATTTGTCCCACCATGGTAAAGGTGATAGAGAGGGGAAACGGGGCAGCTGGGAGCTGGTATCTGAAGCTCTCTAATGAGGCAGGTCGCAGGAGAGATTAGAAGCAATCAAGGAGGAAGCCAGTCTGTGAAAGGATGCCCTGGCAGTGGAGACAGGAAGTGCAAAGGTCCTGGGGTTGATGGAATAGCGCATCAGCAGAGAGACCAGTGTGACAAAAATACTGTTTGAGAGGGAGAGTGAATGGCAGATGGGGTGAGGGAAGGGAAAAGGTCAGATCTAGGACCTCACAAACCACAGAGTGAACACTCGCTGGCTTTTGCTTTCAGCGAGATGGAGCCGTGGGCGGATTCTAACAGAACAGTGGCCTGAGCTGACTCACATCTACGCAGGATTCTTCTGGCTGTTTAGTAGGACCTAATTGTAGGGGACAATGGGAGGTGACACTATAATACTAGTTTCTACAAGTCCAGAGCTGATCCCTTTCTTCTCCGCTCTCCCCATGTGGCACTCCACCCTCACCCAGCACCATGGCCTGCTGACTTCTCAAAGGTACAAAGGAGGGTGGCTGATGCCAGGCTTCCCATTGGGGTCCAGACCCAGTAATCAGGTACACAGGCCAGGCACAGAAAACAAGAGAGAGGCGACTGAGGTCCCATTCTGGAAGAGGGTCCTAAGGAGAACTTGGGCACTGTGTGAGAATGCCATCTGGGAGTATGGATGGCTCCCTGTGCTGGCTACTCTTGTTGGGGTCGTTTTTAAAGATTTATTTTTATTTGGTTTTTTGATATTTATTTATTTTTAAAGGTTTATTTTATTTTAGATGTACAAGTCTTTGCCTACATGTACCTATATTCACCACGTGTTTGCCTTGTGCTCATAGAAGCCAGAGAAGGCATCGAATCCCCCTGGAAATGGAATTACAGGCTGTTGTGAGCCACCTGATTGGACATGGGTACCAGGATCCGAACTTGGACCTCTGTGAGAGCAGTAGGTGCTCTAACCACTGAGCCATCTCACTCACACTTTTGTCCTTTGGTTTTTGAGCTAGAACCTTAGGTAGCACAGGCTGTCCTCAAACTCCTTTTGTTTTATTTTATTTGTTGGTTGGTTGGTTTGTCTTGAGACAGGTCTTTCTGTGAAGCCTTGGCTGTCCTGGAACTCAGGTGTACACTGACCAGCCTGATCTGGAACCCAGAGATTCTCCTGCCTCTGACTCCAGAGTGCTGGGACTAAAGGCGTTCACCACCACGCCGGGATGTCCTAACTCAATGTAGCCAAGGATGACTTAACTTCTGATCCTCCTGCCTCTACCTCCCAAGTGCAGGGATAGCCGGTGTGTGCCATGATGCCTGGATAATGAGGTGTTGGGGATGGAGCCCCAGGCTTCATGGAAGCTAAACCAGTTTTCTACCAACCGAGCACACCATTCCTTGGTCCTGATTCTGTTCCTGTGAGCCCTGGCTGGTCTTGAACTCCTAATCCTCCAGCTTCCATCTCTTGAGAGTAAGGATTACTAGAGCGGCCGCTATGCCCAGTTAGCTGCGGAGGGCATTTTCCTGTGAGCCTCTATGCGTGCACCTCACAACCCTTTCTTGCCTGCTGTGGGGCTGGGGATGGGATGTAGCGCAGCCTCAGGGTTGCTGGGAGTCAGGTGGAGGAGAATGGAGGGGAGGTGCATCCCAGAGTATGGGGGGCTGACAGGGCCTCCAGATTTGCGGGGACAGGAGAGGGTTGAAGGAAGACTTCCTCAGGAGGAGACGAAGGCAGTCCCATGCAAAGGTCATTTTTCCTAGTTTCACAATTACTGTCCTGTGTGACAGGAATGTAAAGCGGCTTTGGCAGTCGGGCCAGTACCTATACATAAGCCTTTCTTCTGAGACCCATGGGTAAAACCTTGGTTCCAGGGGCCCCTAAGCTCACCACTGACCTTCCTCAGACTGGCGGGGGCCTGGGGGAGGAGGACTGCTCTCAGCATGACCAGTGAAGACCCCCGCCCCTCACCCATCCTTACCAGTATCCCAGGCTAGCTTCTCTCCACTGAACAGTGGCAGAGCCCTCCTTACCCAGCCCCCACCCAGCATTCTTGGGATTTTGTTCCGGGCTAACTTGGCTTGCAGGACCCTGGAGTAGAGTGATCTGTGATCCCTTACTTTGACCTGTGACCCTCTCTTCCGTCCAGCGGCCCCAGTGGCCTGATGGCCTCTTCCCTCCTCCACTCACCTGCCCCAGCCAACCCGCGTCTGCTCCCCTCCCCCCAAGGTGGGGAGGGAATGTCGGGGAGAGAAGGAAGGAGGAAGGGGGGGTGACATTCCTTGGATTCCCTGGATGGGGGGATGTGAGGGAGTCAGGGAGAGCAGAGGGAGGGGCTCCCCATCCTCACCCCATCACCAAAGAGGCCTAAGAGGACCTGGGAATTGAAAATCCATTAAAGAGAAGATTGACCCGACCAGTTCCAGGCCACTGCTCAGTGAGAGGAGGGACGCTTTCCCAGCAAGGTGGCTCTAACGGGGAGGGCATCCTAGGGCACCCTGGGAAGAGCCAGTCATGCAGGCCAGCGCAGACAACTAATTGTACCAGGGACCGTTGGTAAACACCGACAGTTCAACACACTGGATGGGCACCCTTGTTATCCCAGCACTTGGGAAGCAGAGGCAAAAGGATCGCCATGAGTTTCAGGCCAGCCTGAGCTACAGTGCGACACCTGTCTCAAAAAAGAAAAACAAACTAGGAAAAAGATCCACCTGCAGCCGGGGGCGGGGGGAGACCGGGGGAGGCAAGAAAAGGTGGGGGTGAGCGGGGGGGGGGGGGCGGGGGCCGGCACTCGCCACCGTGGAAATGAGTGGCAAGGTCCCGAAGGTGGCCAGGAAGGAAGGGAATGAGGGTCCCCGCGGTGTCCCTCAGATCCCAGCTGTGGGCCCTGGCTAGACTGATCGGTCAGGCCCCCCCTGACCACGGAGGGCAGCAGCGGCCGTGGGTTGGAGAAGAGCGGCGCGCGCGCGCGGCGGTGCTGGCGGTGCTGGCGGGTCCCCGCGCGCGCGGGTGGGAGGTCCTCTCTGGGCAGTGGGAGGTCTTGGCCTTGCGCCCGGCCTGGGGATGGGGGGGGGGGAGGGTGGGCGTGGCCCTGGGCGTGGCCTCCGCTGCCAGCCTCACGGCGGCCCAGAGCCTCACCCCGGCTCAGTCACCGCAGCCACCGCAGGGAACATGGAACCCCCAGACGCCCGCGCCGCCGGGCTGCTGTGGCTCGCCCTCCTGCTGGCGGGCCACTCAGGTATGGCTCGGGGCTGAGGGCTGAGCTGAGACTTGGTGTTGGGGTTTGTGGGGCTGGCTCCTGGGGTCCCCGGGAAGACAAGGAGAACAAGCTTCCATCTCCCCAAGGAGCACAATCTAGGGATTCCCCACCAGGGAGGAAGGCGGGGAGGCCTTGGGATGTACCCGATCCGAGAGCTGAGGATACCCCGGCGCTGGAACAGACGCAACCTGAGATAGCTAACTGTCCCTTCCCGGCTCTCTGGGAACTCTGGAATCTTAGACTTGCGACCCCTAGTAACCTTGGGTACCTGGAATCTGGGCTCTGTGCTCCCTAGCCCCTCACCCCCCACCCCGCCCTCCTGCTTAGTAAAGTAGCTTCTGCTAGCGTACTGAAGAGCAACATCCCAGAGCCGATCTCTTAAGTGATTAAGTTTGAGCTTCCTCAGGGAAGTTGGGGACCCCGCGGCTAAAGCACTTCCTGTGATGTAGGGTTTCCCCTCAATTCAGAGTTTAGGCTGTCTCTAAAGGACCCACCTCCCAGAAAGGGCCGGGAGCACCAAGCCTGGCAGAGAACGTGGAACAGTGTTTCCGACTGAAAGGGCCCCTTTCCTGGGGCCCCTGATAAATCCACACACCTGCATGTGGTGAGAAGGGGGAGGAGGAACAGAGGGGCTGGGGGACACTGGGAACAGGGTGGAAAGGGACCAGGGAGGATAGAGGATATCTATCTGTTTGCAGCTCACACCCAACCCGGGGTACCAGCCTGGCCCCACATCAGCTCCCCTGGGACAGGCTGGGGCCGGAGGTGGGTGCCTGGGAACCCAGGCTCCTGGCACAAGCGTGGTATATAGTGGGAACCCAGGAGTAGGCCTGCGCCAGGCTGGGCGGGAAAGGAATGATGCCAAAATGCCATCCCAGAGGGTAGATTCCCAGCAAGAACTATGCTACCCACCAGACCCTGACAGGAGTCCAAGACCCAAGTTCCCAGGTCCCTCGGATCCAGAGACGCATGTTTCCAACATCCTGCCTCCTGTGCCTCAGGCCACTGCAGTCTAAACTCCCAGCTCTTTCCCTATCAGGACCCCGCCTCACCCCCTGCCCAGGTGACTCACCTTACCCTTTTCAAGCTTCTCTTGTAAAGAGATGGGAGGGGGTGTTGTCAGGGGGGCAGGTAGGGGGCTCTGGCGCCAAGCCGGGCAGGTCTCAGCCAGCCTGGCCCTCCCACATTCCTGAAACCTGCCCAGCCCTGTCCCCCTTGCCACTCCCACACACCCATCCAGCTTCTGGCCCAGCTGCAGCCCACACCCTAGCCCCCACACATCAGAGAGCAGAAGGGCCCCCAGGAGCGACTGGAGAAAATAGGATGGGATCAAGAAAAGGAAACAAAGATGGAGAAAGACCTGCTCTTCGGCCCCAGGCCAGGTCCTGCCCTGAGTGCTAGAGGCCTAGGGGAGGGTCAGGCTTGGCCCTTCCTTGAGGGGACATTTGCTACACTGGGTAGGAAAAGCAAGACCTTAGCTCGGAGGGCTGGAAAAGGCATGACCTTAACCCCTAGAAGTAGGAGAGGCTGGGCCTGCGTGGCACAGGACTCTAATCCCAGCACTCAGGAGGCAGAGGCAGCTGGAGCTCTTTGTGAGTTCAAGGCCAGCCTGATTCAAGTAACTCGCAAGTTCCAGGTAGCCAAGGCTACACAGCAAGACTCTAAAAAGAAGGGTTGGAGAGACGCTGGTGAGACCCAGACTCGGGGAGGGTCAAGGAAGGAGGGAGGAGGCTGGAGCCTGGGCTCCTGTCGGAAGGAGGAGGCAAGGGTCTGGACCTCTGTGTCTAAGGGAGGAGCGCTGTGAGCTAGACCTTCCCCGTGTGAGGGAGGAGGCTGGGGTCTGGAGGGCTCTCCGTGTTGGTAGTAGCATCGGATAGACATGTGATGCTGCACCGTCCTGCAGGGGCCCAAGCTGAGGTGCACGTGTCTGTACCCCCTCTGGTGGAGGTGCTGCAAGGGGAACTCATCACCCTGGACTGCACTCCTCGGGAGCACCCTGAGCATTACGTGCTGGAATGGTTCCTTGTGAGTGCTCCGTGGCTGGGAGCTGGGGACGGTGTGGGGAGGAGGGAGAGGAGGGTCTAGCAGCCTGGTCACAGCAATACCCATGAGCTCTGCCTCCGTGGATGGGAAGACCCTGGCATGGAGCCGCATTTCCATTTACAGACCCAGGGAGGCAGGGGACTCTGCAAGGTGCCAGGTGTCTGAGCAGGGCAGAGCCTGGCCCTGAGGAAGTGGTTCCCCTTCAGAACGCGAGGGGCCACACAGAGCAGAGACAGGAGGGAAGGAGAGGGAAGGAGAGACAGAAGAGGAGGGAGGGTGAGGGACACAGGAAGGTGGGGAATGCCTTGGGACTTAGGAGAGGGCAGGGATGGGAACAGAGGGATGAGAAATGACAGGTGGCTGAGGCCTGTGATCCCAGCAGATCAGGAGGATGGAAAGTTCAAGGTCTGTCTGCGCTACGAAGTTAGACCCCATCCCTATATAAAAATGATATAGAGATGAGAAGGTTGGGGGCTGGAGTAAACGCTTGCCCCATGGGTCCGTGCTGACCCCGCATGGAGCCATCAGAAGCCACATTTCCACTTCACAGATGAACACTTACTCAGAGGGTAAGCACTTAATGGCACTTGGGCCTTTTCCTGAGGACCTGAGTTCACTTCTCAGCACTCACAGGCTCACAACTGCCTGTACTCTAGCTCCAGAGGATTCGTTGCCCTCTTCCGGCCTCCGTGCATATGCCGCACTCGTGTGCAAACACACACAGAGACACATATACACATATATAAATGATAAAATAAATACTTAAAAAAAAAAAACAGAGCCGGGCGGTGGTGGCGCACGCCTTTAATCCCAGCACTCGGGAGGCAGAGCCAGGCGGATCTCTGTGAGTTCAAGGCCAGCCTGGACTACCAAGTGAGTTCCAGGAAAGGCGCAAAGCTACACAGAGAAACCCTGTCTCGAAAAACCAAAAAAAAAAAAAAAAAAAAAAAAAAAACAGTTCTAAAAGGAAGTCTGGCCAGGCATGGTGGTCCTCACCTTTAATTCCAGCACTCGGGAGGCAGAAGCAGGTGGGTCTTTGAGTTCAAGGCCAGCCTGGTCTAAAGAGAGAAAAACCCTGTCTCCAAAAATAAAAAAAGAGAGGAATGAGAGTGTAATTGGTAGAATGCTAGCCTAGAATCCCCCAGTGAGGGGCTGGGGTGTGGCTCAGTGGTAGAGCCTCTGCCTAGAATCCCCCAGTGAGGGGCTGGGTGGGGTGTGGCTCAGTGGTAGAGCCCCTGCCTAGAATCCCCCAGTGAGGGGCTGGGGGTGTGGCTCAGTGGTAGAGCCCCTGCCTAGAATCCTCCAGTGAGGGGCTGGGGGTGTGGCTCAGTGGTAGAGCCCCTGCCTAGAATCCCCCAGTGAGGGGCTGGGGGTGTGGCTCAGTGGTAGAGCCCCTGCCTAGAATCCCCCAGTGAGGGGCTGGGTGGGGTGTGGCTCAGTGGTAGAGCCCCTGCCTAGAATCCCCCAGTGAGGGGCTGGGGTGTGGCTCAGTGGTAAGGTGATTCCTTAGCATGTAGGAGCCGCTAGGTTCTTTCCCTAGGCCCAGAGGGAAAAAAAATCTTGGAGGGAGACAGTAGTAAAGGAGGGCTCACAACCCAAGCTAGGACTGTCCCCTGTCCATTCCCACAGGTTGATGCTTCCGGGTCCCGACACCACTTGGCTTCTGTGGAGCCACAGGGCTCAGAGCTCCTGCGCACAGTCCACAGCTCTCGGGGCCGCAGTCCCCCCTACAAGCTGGACTCCAAGGGGCGCCTGGAGATAGCAAATGCCCAGGTGGGCGATGAGTGGGACTACGTGTGCGTGGTGAAGGCTGGGCCAGCAGGCACCTCAGAGGCCACCTCAAGTGTCCGTGTGTTTAGTGAGTGTCCCCAAAACTATGCCAAGGAGCCGGTGGGGGTGGGGGGTGGGGCAGGGTGAAGTGGGAGGGGTAATCAGAGAAGGCGCTCCTGACGTGAACATCTCCCCAACAGAGACCCCCGAAGCTACGGATGTGATTCCCAACAAAGGGACGCTGTCTGTGATGGAGGAGTTTGCCCAGGAGGTAATGAGTGCTGGAGTTGAGAGCAGTGGATGAAGAGTCCCAAGACCTTCTTTGCTATTGGTTTTTTGTTTGTTTGTTTGTTTTGTTTTTTTGGAGCGGAAGATCGAACCCAGGGCCTTGTGCTTGCTGGGCAAGCGCTCTACCACTGAGCTAAATCCCCAACCCTGCTATTGTTTGGTTTTGGGAGATTGAACTCAGGGCTTTGAGCATGTCGGGCAGGTGCTCTCTATCTTGGATATTTTCCTTGTTTTGTTTTTGCTTTTGTTTGGGAGGTTGACCATATGTAGCACAGGCTATCCAAGACTTTCTGTGTAACCACTTATACCTTCCAAGTACTGACTTCCCAGGCGCGTGCCATGCCCCCCCCCCCCCCCCCTTCTGTTTATTTCTTGGTTTTGTTTTGTTTGCAACAGTGTCTCATAGCCCAGCATGACCTCAGACCTGCTGTAGGGATGGCTCTGAAGTCCTGATCCTCCTGCCTCTGTGCTTAGTGACTCAAGTGCCAGGATTACACTCCTGGCTTTGGCTTGGGGTTGTGTGAAATAGGGTCTCATGAGGCTCAGGCTGGCCTGGAACTCATTATGTAGCCCAGGCTAGTGCCAAACTAACGTTCCTGTCTCAGCCTCTTGAGAGCTGGAATTAAGAGTTGTGTGTCGCCACGCCTGGTCCAGGTTTTTAACTAATTGTTGGGGGGCACACGCATGCCACAGCGTAAATCACAGGACAACTTTTTTCTTTCTTTCATTTTTAATTAAGAAAATTTTTTCATTCATTTTACATACCGATCAAAGATCCCCCTCTTCCCTCCTCCCGACCCCCACCAGAGGACAACTTTTTTTGGGGGGAAGTTGTTTTTATTTTTTTGTTTTTTGTTTTTTTCGAGACAGGGCTTCTTTTTGTAGCTTTGGAGCCTTTCCTGGAACTAGCTTTGTAAACCAGGCTGGCCTCAAACTCACGGAGATCAGCCTGGCTCTGCCTCCCAAGTAGTGGGATCAAAGGCGTGCGCCACCACCGCCGGGCAGGACAACCTTTCAGAGCCACTCCCTCCCTACACGTCTATACGGTTCCCGAGACGTAACTCCGGACGTAACTCCGGACTTCCACGTCCTCACAAGCACACTTCTAGGCTGAGCCATCTCACAGGCCCCAGGCTCTGGTCTTTTGAGTGGGAGGAACGTGAGTCAGGGACTTCTGTCTCCTCTCCTGGAGAGTCAGAGCCCAGTGGACACATCTAAAGGGGAGATCTGGGGAAAAGAGAGCCAGGTTTCAGAGTCCTGGCACCAAGCCGGGCCCCGCCCGTGTCTTTCCCAGATTGCCACCTGCAGCAGCCCCAACGGGAACCCGGTGCCTCGGATCACGTGGTACCGGAACGGGCAGCGTCTGGATGTGCCCATGGAGATGAACCCAAGTGAGCCATCAGGAGCCCAGGGGAGGGGGGTTAGGGTGGGGCTGGTGGAGGGGTGAGCTCACCTCATCCTGCTGCCTACCTCTCTCACAGAGGGCTACATGACCAGCCGCACCGTCCGGGAGGCCTCGGGCCTGTATTCCCTGACCAGCACCCTCTACCTGAGGGTCTACAAGGAGGATCGTGATGCCAACTTCCACTGCGCCTCTCACTACAAGCTGCCCTCAGGCCAACATGGCCGCCTGGACAGCCCTAACTTCCAGCTCACTCTGCACTGTGAGTCCCATGACCCCCCAGCCCCTGACCTAAGATCCTATCCCAGCAAGGCCTGACTCCCAGGCCCCGATTCCAATCTGTGTCCTCAGACTACCTTTTACCTCATGTTGAAGTGATGCTGGAATGGGCTGTAAACTTTGACCCCTGACCTCAAATAGTACCCCAAACAATCACACTGACCGACTTCAGCAGAGGGCCCTGTACCCCAAGGGATGCTCCACCTTCTCCCACTGAATTGGGTCCCCATATCGCATAGAGTCTTAAATCTCAAATTGTACACTGACCTCTGACCCTTGAGTCATTCTGTCAATTTACCTAGACGGCTGACCTTTGGTGTGTTCGGAGAGTGAGTCTGGAATTATCCGGTGAGGTGACCTGTGCCTTGTCATCTCAGCACTGGGGAGGCTGAGATGTGGGGTAGTGGGGTACAAAATCTAGCTGAGCTACAGAGAGGGAGCCTGTCTCCAAATCAAACAAAAGGAATACGACATATATCACACACACACACACACACACACACACACACACACACACACACACACATCTTAAAAACAAACTTAAAAAAAGAATAAAACTTCTAAGCTTTAGATACTGTATCTCTCCCCTTAAAAGTAGGACTGACCTTAACACATGACCTTCCTTCCTGTCTTTCCACAGATCCCACGGAGCATGTGGAGTTCTGGGTGGGCAGTCCATCCACCACGGAGGGCTGGGTACGCGAGGGTGATGCTGTCCAGCTGCTGTGCCAGGGTGATGGCAGCCCAAGCCCAGAGTATTCCTTTTTCCGCCTGCAGGTAATTCACTTGGTGGTCCATTGGACCCCACCTGATTGTGTGTCATACTGACCTCATCAACCTTCTGTTTATTTTTAGTGGTGTGGGAGATAGAACCCAGGGCCTGTCACACACTACACAACTGCTTTCCACCAAGCCACACCCCCAGCCCCTCACTGGGGGATTCTAGGCAGGGGCTCTACCACTGAGGCACACCCCAGCCCCTCACTGGGGGATTCTAGGCAGGGGCTCTACCACTGAGCCACACCCCCAGCCCCTCACTAGGGGATTGTAGGCAGGGGCTCTACCACTGAGCCACACCACAACCCCAACTCCTAATTTTGACTCCGAGGGTGTTTAGCTTGGCAAGGACCCTTGATCCGAAGGACCTCTGACCCTGACTTGAGATGGTTTGGAAAATATACTCTAGTCAAGTATGACATCAGCTGGGTGACCCCTGACTCCACCCCAGTTACCCCCAGAACAGCTTCTCATTCTTGTGTCCCATCTGCTTACTCAGGGCACCCAGGAGGAACAGCTAAATGTCAACCTCAGGGGGAACTTGACCCTGGAGAAGGTGCATCGGGACCAGAGTGGCGTCTATGGCTGCAGAGTGGAGGACTATGATGCCGGCGAGGAAGTGCAGCTTGTCAAGATCCTAGAGCTGCATGTGGCCTGTGAGAGCTTTGGGGCAGGGAGGCCAGGGGAGGGTCAGGCTTCCAGCAGCTCCTCTCCCCCAGGGTCCCCCCCCCTCGCTCCTACCAGCTGCCTCCCAGATTCTCCAGAGTGTTAATTCCAGAGCACACACTTGACGTTCCCCCCTGCTTGGAACCTGCTGTGGCTCCCAGTGTTGTATAGAGAAGGATGACGGTCCCTTTTTAACCCTCTGTGTTCACCTGAGCAGCTTCACCACCAGCTGGCTCCTCCCCGAGGAAGCTGCAGCTCACCCCAGGCTCCTTTCTTCCTCACTAACCCACTGGTTTCTAACCTGGCTCGACCCTGGGTTTCTAAGCAGCTTTTGCCATCACTTTGCTAGGAAGAAAGTGTTCTTTCTGTGTGTGTGTGTGCGCGTGCATGTGTGTGTGTGTGTGTGTGTGTGTGTGTGTGTGTGTGTGTGTTGGCATGCGTGTGTGTGTGTGTTGGCATGCGTGTGTGTGTGTGCGTGCACACGCGAGTGCGTGCATCTGTGTGTGAGTGTATCGAGGCTAGAGGTCAACCTTAGCTGTCGTCTCTCAGGATTGACACTTTATATTTTGAGAGGGATCTCTTCATTGGCCTAGAGCTCTCTGATTAAGCCAGCATGCCCCAGAGATCTTTCTGTCTTTGCCTCCTTAGTGCTAGAATAAGCATGCACAGCTACACCCAGCCCTTTATGTGCAACCTGGGGCCTCAAGGCAAGTGCCTCACTGGGGGATTCTAGGCAGGGGCTTTACCACTGAGTCACGCCCCCAGCCCCTCACTGGGGGATTCTAGGTAGGGGCTCTAGGAGTCTGCTCCTCAGGCTTGTATAGCAAGTACAGTACCTGTTAAGCTCTCTCCACATCCTATGTTTGGTTATTTCGTTTTAACTGAGACAGAGTCTCACGAAGCTAGGCTGGCCTTGAACTCACTATGTAGCCCCACTACAGTAGCAGAGACAGAAGCCAAGTGCTGCTCCAAACCCCTTTAGTCACATTAGTGTGTCTTAGAGCAGTAGCTGATAAGACGGAGGTGCTAGGTGACAAAGTATTGTCACAGTCTGCGTTCCCTGGACGTGTTCCCCGCCACCAGGTCGACAGGTAGCGTGTTTATGGGGAGTCTCTTGTGACCTGTGTATTCAGAAGCAGCAAGAATGGGCAGAGTGGAGGGTTGACTGGGGTTTACACAGGTCTTGGGGTGGGCGACTCCACAGTTGTCCCCAGTTAGCGTGAAGGAGCTGGGCCTGACTGTCTATGTGTCGTGCAGGGAAGGGGGCATGACCTTGGGTGAGGGGCTCCTTGCCATTGAGGGCATTCCCACAGAGGGCAGACAGCTGAGGGTTGACAGCTGCTGGCCCTCGCAGCAGCTGGGGGAATCAGTTGTTGGTGTTGGAAGCGAGATCCCAAGATCCGGGTGTCCACCGCTGCGGGGGCAGGGAGGCCTCTGAGAGAAGGGAACACGTGGGTAAGAAACTGAAGAAGGATGTGAGCACGGTGAGCCAGTGAAAAGGCCCTAGGGACAAACTTGGTCCTCTTGAGAAAACTAAACCTAAAAGCAGGGTCTCTGACTAAGCAGAGGGAGGCAAAGACTAGGCTTTTTTAGGCTGTGGTAATTGGCCAGGATGCCCAGAGTACTGGGGAGCCATAGCAGGATATTAAACCAGAGAGGAAGATGGACCAGCGTGTTCTCTGAAAACATCCCTTGGACTGCTCGCTGGAGGATGGACCGAGAAGACAGAAGTGAGGAGCAGGGCTGGCAAACGGGCTCAGCAAGCCAAGGAGCTTGCCACCAAGCCCAGTGATCCAAGTTTGATTCTTGGGTCTCACATGAAGGAGAGAGAGAATCATCTTCAGCAAGCTGCCCTCTGGCCTCCATCCATGTGCCATGGTACTCATGCGCGCACAATAAATAGTAAAAATACAAGTTTTAAAAAGTGAGGAATAAACCGGGCAGTGGTGCCACACTAATCATATGGAGGCAAAGACTAAACTTGGGAGGCAGAGGCAGGCTGATCTCTAAGTTCAAGGCCAGCCTGGTCTACAGAGTGAATTCCAGGACAGCCAGGGCTACACAGAGAAACCCTGTTTTGATTTTTTTTTTTTTTTTGGTTTTTCGAGACAGGGTTTCTCTGTGTAGCTTTGCGCCTTTCCTGGAACTCACTTGGTAGCCCAGGCTGGCCTCGAACTCACAGAGATCCGCCTGGCTCTGCCTCCCAAGTGCTGGGATTAAAGGCGGAAACCTTGTTTTGAAAAACCAAAAGAGAGAGAGAGAGAGAAAGTGAGGGAAAGATTAGTAGATAGATGGTAAGGACAGAGAGGGGAGGGGGGTCAGATGAAGGGAAGTTGGGTGATCCTTCTTGGGGCAGAAACATAAAAATCTTTTTTCTGTAAGCAACGTCTTGCTATGTAGCCTAGGTTGTCCTGAAACTCAGATCTTCCAGCCTCAGCTTCCCAAGTGTTGGGATTACAGGCGCGGAATCACCAAACCCAGCCAGAATTTTGTTGTGTTTTGAGATGCTGGCATTTGTACTTAGGGCTTCGTCCCTGCTAGATGAACGCTCTACCTCCCGTGTTTATACCCAGCCATGAGCTCATCAAGTTGTCCGATAATTTTAAATGATCCTCACATGTTATTTATATGTGCGTATGTGCACCTGTGCATGTGGAGGTCAGAGGACAGCTTGCAGGAGTCTGTCTTTGCCTTCCATCACTTGGGTCTAGAGGAGTGACCTCAGGTTGTCAGGCTTACTGGCAAGTGTCTGGTCACTGAGCCATCCTGCTGGTCCAAGCCCATCGAGTTCTTATGGAGGTGGGATGGGGGTGGTACAGAGAAGAGAGCAAAAAATTTCAGCTTAAGCAAAAACTTGGGATGGAGAGCTGGAGGCACAGCATTGAAGCAGAGCCCCTGCTTAGAATCCCCCAGTGAGGGGCTGGGGGTGTGGCTCAGTGGTAGAGCCCCTGCTTAGAATCCCCCAGTGAGGGGCTGGTGGTGTGGCTCAGTGGTAGAGCCCCTGCCTAGAATCCCTCAGTGAGAGTCTGGGGGTGTGGCTCAGTGGTAGAGCCCCTGCCTAGAATCCCCCAGTGAGGGGCTGGGGTGTGGCTCAGTGGTGGAGCACTTACCTGCCATGTGCTCAGCACTGTAAAGACTCGGATACCAAGTCAGACAGTGCATTCTTTAGAGCTGATCTCCTAGCTGTTGGCTGAAGGGCCTGGGTGGAAAGTAAAGATGTCATGGTATTGGGGAGAATTAGAAAAAGCGATATGGAATTGTCTGCTCCTGATAGTCCCCCTAGAAGCCCTGGCTGAGTGGCAAGGGCTGGGGAATGTGAATGTGTTTTCCCCCCTGCAGACCTGGACCCCTTGGAGTTGAGTGTGCCTGAGGAGCTCTATGTGTTCCTGAACAGCAGCCGCACAGTGGTGAACTGCTCAGCCAGAGGCCTGCCTGCCCCTACTGTGCGCTGGACCAAGGTGACAGGAGGAAGAAGCTGTGGGGGCCTTGGGCACTCCCCCTCTGCCTCTCAAGCTCTCGTGGCCCTTCTGGACTTCTTCCTATCCCTTCCCTAGGATTCTGTGACCCTGGCAGATGGCCCCGTGCTCTCTCTGAACTCTGTTACCTTTGACTCGGCCGGTACCTACACATGTGAAGCCTCCACACCCACCGTGCCCCTCCTGAGCCGGACACAGAGTTTCCAGCTGGTGGTCCAAGGTTTGGGTTGTTGGGCGCCTTATGTGGGGACAGTGTCCATCTTTAGTTGTCTTTCTTTATTGTGTGTGTGCATGCCTGAGACCAGAAGTTAACCTTGAGTGTCTTCCTCTATTCCTCTCTATTTTTTGCTGGTAGTGGCGGCAGAGGGGGTTGTGTTCTGAGACAGGGGTCTCACTGTGTAGCTCTGGCTGTCCTGGACTCACTACGTAGACCAGACTGACCTCAAATTCACAAAAGAGCTGCCTGTCTCT
The DNA here is from genome assembly GCF_007827085.1 of Peromyscus californicus insignis. Lineage (NCBI taxonomy): Eukaryota > Metazoa > Chordata > Mammalia > Rodentia > Cricetidae > Peromyscus > Peromyscus californicus. The sequence continues at coordinate 169,661,799 of NW_026294562.1, read as the reverse complement.
GCCTCCCAAGTGCTGGGATTCAAGGTGTACACCCCTGTGCACAGCTGCATTTTTTTTTATGTGTATTTATTTGGGGGCGGACGGGGACAGTTTGTGGTGGTCGAACAACCTGCAGGAGTCGGTTCTTCTGTTCCGCCCGGTCAGTTCCAAGGAAGGAACTCGGGTTGTCAGGCCGAGCCACCCTGCCGGCCCCCTCCATCTTCTTGAGACCTGGAGCTCACTGATTGGCTGTTTTGGGGACTCCAGGAGTCCTCCTGCCTCGGCAATTCTCCCACCTCAGTGCTGCTGCGCCCATTTTTTTTACCTGGGTGCTGGGGAGTGAACTCGGGTCCTCAAGCTTGTACTGCAAGCACTCTGCCCCTGAGCTGCCCCTCGCCCCCGCCCCTGCCCTCCCCGCCCCCCGCCCCCGCTCTCCTGTGTCTCTCCCTGGCAGTCTGCCTCCCAGTCACTCTGCTATGGTCCCCACCACCCACAGGGGCACCAGAGTTAAAACCCAACGAGATAAAGCCCGTGTCGGGGAGTAGCTGGATGGAAGGAGACGAAGTCATGCTGGTCTGTTCTGCCCGAGGCTACCCAGAGCCCAAACTCACCTGGAGTCAGCGAGGCGATACTGTAAGGGGCATTCCTTGCCACTCTGAGCCTACCCCAAGTTCCACAGGGGACCCTGACCCTCATCGATCCAAGCTTCATATCCCCTACACTCCACCTCAGCCTAGACCCCCCAGCCCTTGATCCCAAGGGGCCTGGCCTGATCCAAGCCTCCACAGCCAGCAGAGCCGCCCTTTGAGGGCAAAGGCTGGACCAGCAGCTCGCTAATGGTGAAAGTGACCAGTGCCCTGAGCCAGGAGGGCGTGTCCTGTGATGCATCTAACATCCATGGCGAGATAGGCCACGTCTTCCACTTTGGCTCTGGTGGGTAACCAAGAGGGGAGGTGCCGGGTGACCCCGCGGGCCGCCCTGATCTGGAGAGCTGAGCCCCGCTCTGTCATCCTCTCTGCGCAGTGGCCCCCCAGACGGCGCAGGCTGGCGTGGCTGTCATGGCTGTGGCCGTCAGCGTGGGTCTTCTGCTTCTCGTGGTGGCTGCTTTCTACTGCATGAGACGCAAGGGGCGCCCCGGCTGCTGCCGGCGCTCGGAGAAGGCGGCTCCGTGAGTGTCCTTTTGCAACCTCACCCATGTCCTGCCCTCAGCCAAACCCTCCAGCTCCGTTGCTAAAGGAGTCCCAAGGCCATCAGCCACCCGGTCTGCCCCGCCTAGCCTCACCCATCTCCAACCCAAGGGTAGCCTTGCCTATACCACCCAGAATCCCACCCTAAATCTCCTCCAGCCAGACCCGACCTCATCTCCCTCATGTCGTGGCCCATCACAGGCCTCTGTCTAACTTGAGCTCTGAAGTGCTGGAGCTGGAACCCAGACTGTGTATGCTAAACACAGCCTTGCCCCTGAGCCATGCCGCTAGCAGGACAGTGGTGGTACAACGTCTTTCATCCCAGCACTCGGGAGGCAGAGGCAGGCAGATCTCTGAGTTCGAGGCCAGCCTGGTCTACAGAGGGAGTTCCAGGACAGCCAGGGCTACACTAAGAAACTTCATTTTGAAAAACAAAACAAAACAAAAACACAGTGAAACCCTGTATTGAAAAACCAGTAAGCCGGGCGGTGGTGGCGCACGCCTTTAATCCCAGCACTCGGGAGGCAGAGCCAGGCGGATCTCTGTGAGTTCGAGGCCAGCGTGGGCTACCAAGTGAGTTCCAGGACAGGCTCCAAAGCTATACAGAGAAACCCTGTCTCGAAAAACCAAAAAAAAAAAAAAAAAAGAAAAACCAGTAAGAAAAAAAAAGAAAATGCCTACATGCTTGATCTTATGGAGGCATTTTCTCAGTTGAGGGTCCTCTCAAATAACTCTAGCCTATGCTAAATTGACATAAAACTAGGCAGCACACTGGGGATTCTAGGCAGGGGCTCTACCACTGAGCCACACCCCCAGCCCCTCACTGGGGGATTCTAGGCAGGGGCTCTACCACTGAGCCACACCCCAGCCCCTCACTGGGGGATTCTAGGCAGAGGCTCTACCACTGAGCCACACCCCAGCCCCCTCACTGGTGGACTCTAGGCAGGTTCTTTACATGTATCCAGTCCCTTCTTGACCCTTCTGAGACCGGGTCACATTGAGTTGTCCAGGTTGGCCTTGAACTTTCAGTCCTCTTGCTTGCACCTCCCACATGCTGGGAATTAGAGCCCTGTGCCACCACGCCCAGCTTCATCTCCAGTCTAGACTTTGTCCTATCCGAAGTCCCACAGGGGACTGTTTCCACCCAGATGCTAGCCACACCCTGCCCTGCTTCTTCACCCACACTTCCAGGTGCGGTCTTTCTCCACCGTAGCCAATCCCAGCAACCCCATGTCTGTGTCTAGCCTCAAACCCACTTCCTGGGCAGTGTTCCTACAACCCTCGCCAGTGACCAACCATATCTACCCCCATCTTACCGCATCTCCAACCTCCCATAGCATCCTCAACTTCTGCCCATGTCCTGGACCACTCTCTAGAGCTAGCCTTGCTTCTAACCCATCCCCAACCTCAGCAGCCTTCCCCCTATACCTCCTACCGCCAAACCCAGTGCCGTTGCCGCCCCTGCCCCACTCCCAGTTCTGTGTCTAGCAGTGTCCTCCCCCAGGCCCTCCAGGGAACCAGAGATGAGCCACTCCGGCTCGGATCGTCCAGAGCAGACGGGCCTTCTCATGGGTGGGCCCTCGGGAGGAGGCAGAGTTGGCAGCGGAGGTTTTGGAGATGAGGTGAGTGATGGCCGGGCGTCCGTTGGGGAACCAACTGAGCACAGGGCCAGCCAGCCGCGTGGGCTCAGGCTGACCTGCCTGTTCTGTCACCAGTGCTGAGGCCAAGGACCTCCCAGAGGCCGTCTCTGGATCTGGAACTGTGGGCATCATCGGAGGACCGGCTCAGCGCACGCCTCCGCCTCCTTCCTCGGCCCTCCCTTCCTTCCTCTGCCTGCTGGGCAGGGACCCACAGTGGCCAGCAGCCTCAGGGAGGGAAAGAGGCAGGGTGGGGGGGTTGGGAGGGGGCCTTCCTCCAGGGAATGTAACTCTCCCAGGCCCCAGAATAGCTCCTGGACCCAAGCCCAGGGCCCGGCCTGGGACACGGCGCTGAGGGTCGGCAGACCGGGGCTATTTTTACCTCCTGTCTCCCTTGCTTGGGCACTGCCCCCCCCCACCTGATACCCCGCTGTGTAGTCTGACACTGGAGTCCCCAACCCACCCCATCCCTGCCCTCGCCCCCAGCCCATCATCTGTGGACACTGGATTCTGAAATAAATGCTGCCTGTCACGTGGATACCTTCCAATGACCAGGTCCTCTTCGCGGGGGGGGGGGGGGGGGTGGGTTGTAAAGGGAAGGGACAATGCAGGCCATGCTCCCCTTCTACTACTGCTGGCTGTCTGCCTCCTCACACCCCTCAGGAAGAGCCTGATGTCAAGGAGAACAGCCAGAGACAGGCTAAGAGAGAGTGAGAGACTGAGAGACAGCCAGCATGACACAAGACGCAGCTGGCTGGTGCTGGAAGAGCGATAGGAGGGGTCCAAGTGCTAGCCTGGACACCATGGACCAGTGCCCAGTGCCTGCTTAGGGGTGAGGTCCTGTCCCCTTAAGGAAAAATTCCCAGAGTCCCTAGGGAGCCGAAGCGAAGACTAGAAATATCCTCTCCCCTTCCTGGAGGAGCTGGGGATCCCTGGGGAAGCAGGGTTCACAAGAGGAATGCAAAGGGGACCTGGGGCAGAGTACGCCAACGTCAGGCCTTTGGAGGTCCAAACAAGAAGGACTGGAGAGAAGGATGGAGGTCTTGCGTGGTGACAGCTGCCTGTCATCTGGGCAGCTGGGACGCTGAATTGGTTGGGTTTGAGTTTGAGGCCAGCCTGGGCTACACAGTGAGTTCCAGGCTGGCTGGGACTGCAAAGCAAGAACGTCACAAAAGAACAAGGTAACTGGACCCAGTAAGATGTCTTAGTGAGTGAGGGCACCTGCTACCAAGCCTGATGACTTGGGTCATATAGCCCAGGCTGGCTTTGAACTCACACTGTACAGCTAAAGATGGCCCTACAATCCAGATCCGCCTGCCTCTACTTCACAGATTCAGGGATTACAGGGGTATGCCAGCAAATTTGCCTTTTAGTTCACTTTTTTTGTTGTTATATTATGTTTATTTGTTTTTTCAGAGCTGAGGACCGAACCCAGGGCCTTGTACTTGCTAAGCAAGCGCTCTACCACTGAGCTAAATCCCCAACCCCTTGTTTTGTTTTGTTTTTAAAGATTTATTTGTTATGTATACAGTGTTCTGCCTGCATGCCAGATCTCATTACAGATGGTTGTGAGCCACCATGTGGTTGCTGGAAATTGAACTCAGGATCTCTGGAAGAGCAGCCAGTGCTCTTAACCTCTGAGCCATCTCTCCAGCCCATGTGTTTGTTTTTTTGAGACAGGGTTTCTCTATGTAGTCCTAGCTGTCCTGGAACTCACTCTGTAAACCAGGCTGGCCTCGAACTCACAGAGATCCTCCTGCCTCTGCCTCCCGAGTGCTGGGATTAAAGTCATGCGTCACCATGGCCCAGCAGTTCACATTTTTTTTTTTTTTTATTTTTTTCGAGACAGGGTTTCTCTGTGTAGCTTTGCACCTTTTCCTGGAACTCACTTGGTAGCCCAGGCTGGCCTCGAACTCACAGAGATCCGCCTGGCTCTGCCTCCCGAGTGCTGGGATTAAAGGCGTGCGCCACCACCGCCCGGCGCAGTTCACATTTTTAATACAGTAGATACCTTCCCCTTTGGATAAGGGATTTGTCCCATGACACCAGTGAATTTCAGAAACATAGAAACCACCAAACATTATATATACTGTTTTTTTCTCTTATATACATACACTTATGATAAATCTCACTTTATAAACTAATATCAGTAAGAAATTAGTAGCTACTAATAAAGCCAAGTGTGGTGGCTCACATTTATAATCCTAGCCCTCAGGAAGCTGAGGCAGGAGGATGGCCATTAGTTCAAGCCCAGCCTGAGCTACAGTGTGAGAGCCTGTCTCAATAAGTTAAGTAAGGAAAAAAAAGAATAGAAGAAAGGTGAACAATCATTAGTAAAATGGAGGGCTGGGGAGGCGACTCAGAAAATAAACTTTATTTTGCAAGCACGTGAATATAAATTCAAACCCTAGATCCCCACATAACAAGCTGAACATAATCCCAGTGCTTCTGTAGCAGAGACAGGCTGGCTGGCTGGCTGGCCAATTAGTCCATCCTGTTTGGCAAGATTCCAGACCAGTGAAAGACAAAAGGTTGGGGCTAGAGAGGTGGTTCAATGGTTAAGGGTGTTTACTGTTCTTGCAGAGGACTGGGGCTCGATTCCCAGCACCCACATCAGGCAGCTCACAACCACCTTTAACTTCAGCTCCAGGGCATCTGGCGCCCTCTTCTGGCCTCTGCAGTCACCTGCACTCAACATGCCCGTACCCACACACTGACACATATACATAATTAACAGTAAAATATATTTTGTTTAGGATTGATAGTGTCTGCAGAACACCTGAAGTTGTTTTCTGGCTTCCACACTCACACACACGTACACACATGTACACACACGTACACACATGTACACAATCACACACGCACATGCATATGCACACAAATAAAATAGAATAAATATAACAACATAATGCATGGCATTGTTAAAAATTGTTTAAAATAGAAGATTTCTCAATAAAAAGGAAAAGAAAAAAAAACTAAATAAAGAAATAAGTAAGTGAAAATTGTTTAAAATGAAAGCTATTTTAAATTTATGAATTATTTATACCTGGAATGTTCCATTGAACGGTTTTGGACTGAGTCTTACTGGGTGACTGAAACCCTGGGAAGTGAAACTGGCTTAGGGGAGGACTCCTCCTGCCGACAGATCCCAGGATCTGTTCCCTCCCTCCCATCTCTGTCCCTGTGGGTAGAGCTCTCTTGTGCTCTGTATGGCCGAGTTGAAGATGGCAGATTTGTCTATTTGCTGGCTGGCTTGTTTGTGACAAGGTTTCAAGTAGCCCAAGCTGGCCTCCACCTCCATCCTCCTGCCTCATGCTGTAGAACGCCGGGACAAACCAGGGAGGGCTGATGAGCTGCCCAGCAGGTAGGGTTGCTTGTCCCCAGGCCAGACGACCTGAGTTCGGTCCCCAGGTCCCATTTAGTGGAAGGACCACCACCTCACACAAGCTGCCTCAAGTCTTCTACACGGCACCACACGGCGTGAGCACACACAATGCTAAGTAAACAATAAACAAATATGGGGGGTGGATTTTGATTCAAGTCCAGATAGGCATGGTGGTTCACACCTGCATTCTCAGTAGGATATGGAGGCAAGGCAGGAGGAATACTGCCAGATTGAGTCCAGCCAAGGCTGTGATGTAATGAGACCCTGTCTCAGGGGAAAACAAACAAAGAAAACCAAACATAGTGGTGCACGCTGGGAATCCAGCATTTGAGAGGCAGAAGCAGGTGGCTTACTGCAAACCCGAGGTTAGCCTGGGGCTGTAACTAGAGTTCCTTGGAGTTCCAGGCCATCCAAGGCTACTGATTAAGACTAGTCATCGTTAGGTTCCTAACTGTGATGATGAAGCATGGTTACATTGGTGAGTTTGAAATCATCGACGACCACAGAACTGGGAAAATCGTTGTGAACCTCACAGGCAGGTTGAACAAGTGTGGGGTGATAAGCCCTAGATTTGATGTGCAACTCCAAGACCTAGAAAAATGGCAGAACAATCTGCTCCCATCCCGTCAGTTTGGCTTCATTGTACTGACAACCTCAGCTGGCATCATGGACCATGAAGAAGCAAGACGAAAACACACAGGAGGAAAAATCCTGGGATTCTTTTTCTAGAGATGTAAAACACATTAATAAAAAGCCTCCATGGACAAAAAAAAAAGACTGTCTATAGCTGGGCGGTGGTGGCGCATGCCTTTAATCCCCGCAGAGCCAGGTGGATCTCTGTGAGTTCCAGGACAGCCTGGGCTACAGAGTGAGTTCCAGGACAGCCTGGGCTACAGAGCAAGATCCAGGACAGGTACCAAAACTACACAGAGAAGCCCTGTCTCAAAAAACAAAAAAAAAAAGAAAGAAAGAAAGAAAGAAAGAAAGAAAGAAAGAAAGAAAGAAAGAAAGAAAGAAAGAAAGAAAAGAAAAAAGACCCTGTCTAAAAAGTAACACCACCTCCCCGCCCCCCCAAAAAATAAATTTTAAAAGTTAGATGTATAATTGGGAAGTTCAAAGACAAACTATCTTCAGTCATAGTTGGATCCAGGAGCTGAAATCCGCTTCCGTCAATGAGACAATACCACTGACTGGGGGGAGGGGGGATGAGGGGGTTCAAATGCTGTGGTTGGCCAGTGGTAGGTGGCTGCTACTTCCTCTGCACACAAGAGCAGGGTTGCTGGGCAGGTAAGTTACTTAGAACAGGAAGCCTTTGGCTTTGTGCCTAGCAGGCTATGGCTCTTGAATCAAATGCTACCTCTGGGACTCCTTGACCCTGGAAGCTGACTTCACAGGCATGAGACCCACCCAGTCCTTTGTCAACAAACCAAGCCGATCTTAAGTATGCCTCATGGGCATGTAATCTGGGAGCTCCACACTCCAGCCTGCTCTTCTCGGGCTTCCTTCCTGAGCCGGCCCTACCCACAAAAACCAGCCAGGAGAAAGCCAAGCGCACTTGGTGGCAGTCCAGAAGAGCAGGTGCAGAGGGGAAAAAAGACGTCGACGCATGGACTCTTTGACTCATGGGAGAAAGAGGGCAGGAGGCGGGATTTTGCAAAGTCAATAGTGCAGCTGAGGCTAACACTCTAGACCTCCTCCATCTTTAGCTGAGTCGGGACAAAGGGGGCTTCAAAGAGTCAGAGGTGGTCGGCAAGGTAAAAGCTTCGCCATGCTCATCTTAGTTTGGTTTCTGGAACCACGATAGAAGGATCAGCTCCCTAAATCTGTCCTCTGACCTCCAAGCATACCCTCCCCACCATGAGGAGAAGAGAAAGTGGGGGGATGCGGAGGTCATGATCCAGGACCTGTAACATGGCTCAGCAGGTAAAGGTACCAAGCCTGATGACCCGAGTTCAGTCCCTGGAGAGCCACAAAACTGTCTCCTGCAACTTGACCACATGCTGTGGCACATAAGACTCTCCCAAACACAAATAATTTTAAAGTATAAATACACACACACACACACACACACACACACACACACACACACACACACGAACAAATGCCACTGATGGCCAAGTGGTTAAGAGCATTTGTTGTTCTTTCTTGTAGAGGACTGAGGATTATGTCCCAGCTCCCACACTGAAGTTTACAGCTATCCATAACTCCAGTTCCAGCGGATCTGATGCTCTTCTGGCCTCCACAGGCACCAGGAACACATACGGTGCACACACATACATGTAGGGAAAACACTCTTGTACATGAAATTAAATAAATCTCAAAAACAGAAGAAAGTCACCAAGGCTCTGTGCATGTTGACCTAGCACTCAGAGGCAGAGGCAGGTGGATCTCTGTGAGTTCAAGGCCAGTCTGGTCTATGTAGGGAGTTTCAGGCCAAACCAGGGCTGCATAGTGTGACTCTGTCACGGGGAAAAAAAGAAGTCACTGATACCTAGACGGCAATTTTTCTGTGCCTACTATTCACACGGCTAGCCTCATGTCACACTTGTTCCAAGCCAGACATGGTATCTGGAGGTCATGTTGCATCTTTACTAAAAACACGAACAGTGCAGATTCACACTTCGTCCTGCTACTTCTCAGCTGGTGGTTTGGAAAGGTCCTATGTCTCAGTTTACCTTTCACCCATGGAGATCATTACAATAGTGCCCCCTTATTGGGATTCTTTCTGTTGTTGGGGGGCGGTGGTTTGAGTCAGGGTTTCTTTGTGTAGCCCTGGCTGTCTTGGAACTAGCTCTGTAGACCAGGCTGGCCTCAAGTTCACAAAGATCTGCCTGCCTCTGCCTCTCAAGTGCTGGGATTAAAGATGTGAGCCACCACCACCCAGCCCCTTATTGGGATTGCTTCTTTTTGAGACAGAGTCTCTCTATGTATCCCTGGCTGATCAGAACTGGCTCTGTAGACCAGGCTGGCCTGGGACTCACAAAGATCCGCCTGCCTCTGCCTCCTGAGTGCTGGGATTAAAGGTGTTCAGCACCATGCCTGACCTCTTCCTGCAATTCTTGTGAGCAATGAACAAAGACAAAGGAATTCTGAATAATGTCCCTTCTGGACCTGCCTTTTGTGTAACTCTGACTTTGGACCAAGTCATTTCCCCTTCCCATGACTCGGTTTCCCCACCTCCCCCAAGTTTTGATTGGTGGCATTATTTGCAGCAGGCTTAGTTGAGTGCCTGGTAGACAGTAGAAGTTAACAGCCTTTATTAATAGTATTGTTAAAGGGATATGGTGGCAGCCGGACTGGAGAGTGCCAGCTAGCTCATGGCTCAGTCCTGAACACTCCACTAGCCTACACCTGTGACCCCAGCCTTGTCATCCTCAGCTACATAGCTAGCTGGGAGCCAGCCAGGACTACACGGGACTTTGTCTCATAGAAACAAACCTAAGGCGGGTGGAATGGCTTGGCAGGTAAAGGCATTTGCCGCGGAACCTGACCATCAGAGTTGGGGCTCTGGCACCCACCTGACGGAAGAATCAACTCAAAACAAGTTGTCCTCTGGCCTTCAGAAGCCGGCATGGCTTGCAAGCACACAAAATAGCAAGCAAGCAAACAAACAGAATCCTTAACAAGTAGGTCAGACCCAGCCTTCACTCCTTGGGCCTTTCGGGAGAGGGAACCCAGTTATGTGGCAGGCTGGAGAAGGGACCCTATCCCAGCCCAGGTGGCTCTCTTGCAAGAAACCTCCAAGTGGGGGACGGGGGCAGGGACTTGGATGTCAGGCAATCCCGCAGCTGAATGCGCCCCCCTCCCCGCCTTCCGTTCTCCTCCCTCACTCCTCCAAATGGACTTTCTCACCAGCTCCCCTCAGCGGCCCTGGGAATGGGAAGAGGCAGGTGGGGGGTAGGGGGAGTGGAGCGACTAGGAAGAGACAAAGGAGGCAAGTCAAAACCAGCCACTAAGACCAGAGGAAGCTGGTGAGATAGGGAAAGTGGGACAAGGACACCGGGAGGGACTGGTGGGGCCAGGGGCCGGACTGACCGGTCCAGCCCCACCCAGCGGGGCTCGGCCTGCCGGGTTGGTCTGTGCTGCCCCCCAGCGGGAGGCTGTGGTATAAAAAAGGTACTGGGTGGGATAGAAGAAACGTTAAGAGTGACACAGGGGCTGGAGAGATGGCTCAGAGGTTAAAGAGCACTGACTGCTCTTCCAGAGGTCCTGAGTTCAATTCCCAGCAACCACATGGTGGCTCACAACCATCTGTAGTGAGATCTGGTGCTCTCTTCTGGCCTGCAGGGATACATGCTGTATACATAATAAATAAATAAATAGACCTTTTTAAAAAAAAAAAAAAAAGAGTGACACAGAAATCTATGAGGCGGAAAACAGAAAATGACAGGGACGCAAAGAGAGATGTAGACAGACAGACACACACAGTCAAAGGAATGCAACGAGACATGGGGACCAAGTGACACAGGCACACGGAGAGACAAAGAAATCCCCGAAGCTGAGCGACAGAGAAACACGGGAACGCAGAGGGGAGACTCCGAGATGGTGAGGGAGACAGAGAAGAGGAATCCGGAACGAAATGATGCGGCGACACAAGAACCCAGGGCAGTGATCAGAAGGAGACCAAGTCCACTGAGAAGTGACCTCGACCCACGACAGCAAGCAGCAGGACCAGGGGAAGGGCTGCGGGGAGGGGGTGTGGCCTCGCCGAGGGGCGGGGCCTCAGGCAGGGAGGCCCTATGAGAGCCCACATACTCAGGCTAACCAGAGGGCAGTGGGGCGTGGTCTGGGCGAGGAGGCAAGGCTTCTGCGGGTGGCAGCCGACCGGAAGTTTAGAAGCGGGGGGGTGTGACCGCATCGCTAGAGTAGAATGACCAGAAGGGGGCGCGGTGGGTCTTCCCGGGGTTTGTGGGGGCGTGGCTCGTTTGGCAATGGGCGTGGTCACATTGCAAAAGGGGCGGTGCTAAATCCCAGGAGAGGGCGGAGATCGAATCGTGGGGCCGGACAGGTGTGGGACTTGGGAGGGGCGGGGTCATAGCTCCGGGAGGGGGCGGGGCCTGAATCCCAGGGTCGGCTTGGTGAGGAGGGGCGGGGCCTGTGACGTCACGAGTCCGGCCCGCTGGAGCTAAGCGAGGGGCCGGGGGGCGCGGATCCTGAGAGCCAGGCGAGGGAAGCTGGGCCAAAAGAACTGATCCGGGGAGCCGCGAGCGGCGGGAGCCGGCCTGGAGCCGGACACTTCAGGCCCCTGACCGCCCTCACAGCCGATCGGTGAACGCAGAGTGGTCCCTAGGCACCCCCTGCCCGGGCCCAGTCCCTCCCCGGGCCCCCCATGGCCCGGGCCGCAGTCCTCCCGCCGTCCAGATTGTCACCGACGCTGCCGTGGTTGCCGCTGCTTCTGCTCCTGCTCCAGGAAACAGGTGAAAACGCGCGGATGCCTTCCTCCGTCCTCGGAGTGGAGGGAGCCCGGGCATCGTCCCCCACCTCACTCCCAGCTCCCCGAGGGCCCTTCCCTCGTGCTCCCTTCCAGGCTGGCCTTACTGATCCAGAGATTCCCTCCACACACCCTACTCCGTCTCCGAGTCTTCTAACCTCCCTCTCTGCACGCCCTCTTAATCACAAGTGCCCATTCTGACCCGGGTTTGTCTGTCCCCCTCCACCTCCCTCAGGGTGGCAGGGGTTAAATCCTCCCCATCCTGCGCCGATCACTTATCCGGAATCTGGATTTCCGTCTCTGCTCCCCCCCTCAGGAATGTGAGGAATGTTCCCCCCACTCACACGAGCTGGAGGGTCGTGATGGTGAGGAGGGGCGACACCCGCCCCCCCCCTTTTTCTTTTCCTTCTGGCTAGGTTGGGCGTCTGAGGCCCGGGGAGAATTGGGCGCGAGGGGACCCACGGTCGAGGTTCCCTGGACCAAGGGTGGGGAGCTCGGGTCTTTGGGGGGCCCCGGCAAGCCAGTGATGAGAGTTGGGGGCACTCTGGGGGGGAAAGGATGTGAGTCCTGAGTGCAAGCCCCAGGCCTCAGGGAGTTTACGGGCACTGACCACCCGTTTCTGGAAAAATGAAAGAGCTGGGATTCTGGAGGCAGAATCTCAGAAGACTGTCCTAACCGGGGTCGAGGTAGAATTGGGGGGAGAGGGGGCTCAAACTTGTGGGTCTTGGGTTTAACTGCGGGCAAAGAACACTGTTCGTTGGGGGTCCAGGGACAGTTGGGGGCCAGAGGCACTACCTTGGCCGTTTCGGATTTAACTGTAGGTGATGGGATTTAATGAGCAGGGGACTCTGACCTTTGGCCCCCAAATATAACCAAGGGCTAAAAGGCCCTGCCTGGAACTGGGGACTCCGTCGGCTGTGGCTGTGTCCCAGGTGGAGTCGGAGGCCGGGAGGGAGGTTTGGCGTTCTCCTCCCCTTCCCCCTTTCCCCGTGAGCGCCGAGTGGCGACGTCCCTGGGGAAGTTTTCCGGTATCGCTTTGACCTCGTCTGGGAGGGGCGGGGCGGGGCGGGAGCGCGCCGGAGTCCCGACGCCCGGTTTCGGGACCTTATCTTCCCTCTGGTCACGCCTTTGTCCTCGCTGCACTTAGAGAGGTAAAGGGGAGGAGTCTCCTCTCTAAGGCACTCGCCCCTTCCCACCCCCACCCACCCCCACCCCCCACCCCCCGCTCCTGGAGGGGAGAGGCCCCGGGAGGAGCCTGGGGGTGGGGTGGGGGAACAGGTGTGCTGACCTCGCCCCGCCCCTAGCAGGTGACCCGGTTGTTTCTTCCTAACTGCAAAACTCTGGGATTGGGGGTGCGGGGGGGGTGGCGGAGAGTTTCTGGAGGGTTTCCTCAGGAAGCGGGGATCCGAGGGATCTTGGGGAGAATGCCTATCACTCCTTTGGCCTCATTTCCTTTCTGATACCTCCTTCGAGGTCATCAGCCCTGACCTCCAAGCTCCCTGCCTCTGTCAGCGACAGAGGGGATCAGAACTTGCCACTCGGGGTGAATTCTCAAAACCCACCGTACCTTCCAAGCCAAGCGTTGATTTGCGTGTGAGCTCACAGAAGGTTCCACAGAACCCCGAAGCAAGCCTTGTTCCCCGTCCCAGCCTGCAAAGGAGGAAACAGAAAAGGCACGCGCTCTTTTCCAGGGTGCACTCTGTCCCTTGCAGGCCTTCGAAAGCCAGCAGTCCGGTGGCCTTGCTGGGCAGGTTTCCCAAAGTGCTTCCTAGACCTCCGGTCCCTTCTCTGCTGGACCTTCGGGGGGGGATTCCCAGCTGCTGGGCATACCTGGAGAAAGCGTCGAAGGGGACCTTGGCCCTTCCTACCCGCCCCCTCTGCTCCTGCCTCCACTTCCTCATTCTCTCTCTCTTTCTCCCTCTCATTTTTCTTCTCCCCCCTTCCGCTCACTCCTTTTCTTTTCATTTCCCCCTTTTCCCTTCTCTTCCCGTCTTTCATCTCTCCTCTCTGTTCCGTTTCTTCTTTGCCTCCATCTCTGTCCCCTGGTCCCAGCGCCCCAGCCTCCCCCTCCCTCCTGGCCTCCTCAGGGAATGGGGCTTTCACCACCTGGACCTCCCGCCTGAGCCTGCTCCTCCCTCCCACTCCTCCCCACCTCTCTCTGCTCATCCACGTCCGCCCGGCAGCCCCACACAGCTGTGGGGGAGGGGAGGAGAGGGGACCGCAGGCCGGGCTGTCTCTTCTCGTTAGGGAAGGAGGACTGAGCAGGAGAGAGATGGGGGGACAGGGACAGGAGCCAAGAGAGGGAGGGAACGAGGGAATCAGACCTCAGGATGGAGTCATGCACAAAGAATGAAGGAAGATGTGCAAGAGAGCGGGCAGAGCGGGCCAGGGGTGTAGGCAGGGACACCGAAGGGGTAGAGAGGTTTGGTGTCAGGAGAGAAAGACCAAAAGACCCCAGCCAAGGGGCTGTGGAGATCCTGTGACCCAGAGAGGTCAGAGCACAGGCCAGTCTCAAGGCCAGGCAGTGTGGAGGGGCCACAGGGAGTCACAGACACCGAGGGACAGGGCGTCTTGCACAAGGGCCAGCTCCCCTGCCCCCGCCTGGGATGCTGTTACATTTTTAATGTCCCAGCGATGCTGAGACACAGAGCAGGAAGGGGAGGAGGAGAGGGACCCAGAGAGATGGCCCAGGCAGTGAGAAAGTGTGTCAGGAGATGTGGAGAGGTGTGGGTGCTGGACACACAAGGACACGGAGCTCCCGGGGTCACAGAAACAGACACCTTAGGGCAGGAGTGGTGGCCATACACCTGTAACTCCAGCCCTCGAAGAAGGCTGAGGCAGGAGGATTGCAGGCTGAGCTACATCGAAAGACCCTGTCGCTAAAAAAAAAAAACAAACAACAACAACAACAAAGCCGAGTGGTGGAAGCAGGCCTGTAATCTAAGTGCCAGCTTGGGGGAGGCTGAGGCAGCAGAATCTTGAGCCCCAGGGCCAGCCTTGGCTATGGAGCTGAGGAAGGAGAAGAAGAGAGAGATGGACTGGGTTGTGGCTCAGATGGTAGTTGGCTCACTTAGCGTGCATGGTGCCCTGGGTTCCGTCCTCTGCACCCCCTAAAGCAGGCATGGTAGCTGTGACCCGAACATGAGTTCCAGATGACATGGCTATGCAGTGGGATTGAGGCCAGCCACGGCCACCCGAGAGGGGCACCAACAAGCTGGGGATGCGGCCCAGGCCGCAGAGTGCTTGCCTAGCATGCATGAAGACGGGGGTTCGATCCCCAGCACCGAATGATCACCGGTGGTAGGGAGCACCTATAATCTCAAAAATGGAAAGTAGAGACCAGAACATCAGAAGTTTAAGGTCATCTTTGGCCACATAATTAAATTCAGTCCAGCCTACTACTGCAAGAGACCCTGTGTCGAAAAGAAAAAAAAAATTGTTATTTTGTGTATGTCGGAGTGGCTCATGCCTTTAATCCCAGCACTCAGGAGGCAGGGGCAGGCAGATCTCTGTGAGTTCTGAGTTCAAAGGCAGCCTGGTCTAATTAAGAGAATTCCAGGGCATCCAGGCCTACATATTAAGACCCTCCCCCATCTCTGTCTATCTATGGATGGATGCATGGATGGATGCATGGATGGATGCATGGATGGATGGATGAATGCATGGATGGATGGATGGATGGATGGATAGTCTCTCTATTATTAATATTTAGATAATAGGCAGGAGTCTGGTGCTTTGGGGAATGAGAAGCCAAGGGACAGGGGCGGAAGGGACAGATCCGAGAAGTGGGACCTGTACACAGGCAGAGTCCATAGTCTCCTGGGACTGGGATGCACACTGAGGTGTCCACTCTCTTGGCAGGATATGAGAGTGGTCCGTCCCAGGACCCAGCCAGGAAGAGCCTTCGAGAACTTCCCCCTGATGAGTCTGTATTTCCACAGGGGAAGTCCTCTGGGAGCTGAGCCCCTGTAGCAAAGGAAGGCTGTGTATCAGAGGGGCCCCGTGTTACCCCCGAGTGTTAAAACTGAGGCCCACATAGAGATCGAGACACAGCCCAGGCCGTGTATCCTGGCCGCGGTGGTTACATTCTCACCCCTCAGACAGGCTCCGGATGTCCGCCGTGGGGGTGGGAACTATGATTAATGTAATTAATTAATTAACCAGGTGGCTGAGGCAGCAGCTGATGCCAGTGCTCCAAGCACTCTGAAGGTTTACTCCAGGCCCGCCCCACCCTGCCATGGTTGGGAGTAGGACACTCCGGGTTTTATAGGTGTGCAGGGGCCAGCGGAGACTTGAGGAGCCAGCCAGGCAGGACATGAAGAAGCCCGGGGTCCAGACTCAAGCTCTCTTCCCCAAGACCCGAGGTTCCGTATCCCCCCCCACTTTCCTCCTTCCGACCTGAAGTGTAGGATCCAGCCCTCCTCCCTTAGACTCAGGGCTCCAGACCAGTCCTCTTCCCTCGGGCTGTGAGACCCTGGCTCCAACCCTCCCCTGTGTTATTGCTCAACGCAGACTTTCCCTCTGGCCTGCAGGAAGCCTGCTCTTCCAGTCCTTGGGGAAAGGAAGTGTGTTTGAGGACCCAGCTGACACTCCATAGAGCGGTCACCAGATAGCCCTGCTGAGGAAAGCAGAGAGAAGCAAGTGTTCCCACGGGCCATTTTCTGGCCACTATCTCTGAGGCGTGGTTTTGGCGGTGTCCCTACAAGGTCACACCACAGCCACCTGCCACGCAGCCTCCAAGGGGGTGTGTTTCTCTCTCTCTCTTGTTCTTTTTTCTTTTTTTGGTTTTTCAAAATAGGGTCTCTCTGTGTAGCCCTGCCTGTCCTGGGACTCACTCTGCAGACCAGGCTGGCCTCAACTGAGAGATCCACCTGCCTCTGCCTCCCAAGTGCTGGGACTAAAGGCGTGTGCCGCCACCTCCCAGCCAGGAGATGTGTTTTTAGCACCAGGCAACGCATCTTCCAGATTTCATGACTTCATCTCCCCGGCCTCCCTCCCCACCTGACACACAGAATGCCTGCACCCCCTCACCCCATAGTCTTCAAACTCCAAGTCCCCACCAATCTCTCTTCCTTCCCCAGTCTCTCCCTCCCATTCCTGCTTGGGAATCTTTCATCTAGATCCTTCTCCATCAACACAGCCCCTACCCTGACCCAGAAGCCTCTTCTTAATTGTCACTGATCTTTCAAAACTTTGTCCTGTTCCTTCCCCCCACATTTACACTCCCCGCTTCTCTCAGAGAAAAGCCCACACATTCTAATTCAATCACACTTGTGTGTGACCTAGCACAATTTGCTGTTTGTAAGAACGGATGTTCACTTCGTAGGCTCTTCCTGTATCCGTCTCAACGAGGCTGGGGTCACAGGTGTGTGCTTCCATAACTGGCATCATATCCATAACGCCGTTTTGATTGCCCATCAGTTCATTTATCCAGCACATTTACCTTCGAAATATCAGGCACTGTTCTAGGCTCTGGGATCTAGGGATGAATGAAAGACCTCTTCCCCTCATGGCTCCGCTAGGGAAATAGGTGGTTGGTGCCTTGTTGGGATGAGGGAACAAGTTAAGAAGAATCCTTGTTATCAGTTCGGTGAGCCGAGCTTATCTCACTAAGGAGGAAGCATGTTGACCTGCTGAACAAGGAAGACCGCAAGGCCCTGAGGTAGGACTTGTCTGGGCCAGAGCACCAGACAGGGGCGATAGAGAGAGGAGCCCCGAGATGGGATGGGTGTGATCCACGCAGCGTTCCGAGGGAGAAAGGAGCCACTGAGGCTCCAAGCAGCAAAGATGGGGTACCAGCTACCATGATCTCTCTAGCCGCGGCGGGGAGACACAGCTGGGGACGTCACAGCCCTGGCTGTCCCGGAACTCACTCTGTAGACCAGGCTGGCCTCAAAGTCACAGAGATTCTTCTGCCTCTGCCTCCCGAATGCTGGGACTAAGGCGTGCGCCCCCATCGCCCGGCCTGTTCCTTTATTTAGAATTAGACGCTTAGTCTGGAGGTCTTGAGGCAGTAAGGTTTTTATTATTTGTATTTTTCGTTTATTATTGATTTGAGACGGGGTCTCCCTGTGTAACACAGGTTAACTTGGAACTCACTGGCCTCAAATTCATAATCCTCGTGCCTCTGACTCCTTCGTGCTGGAATTACAACTGAAGGCCACTGAGCCTGGTTCCCCAACTTTTAGCATTTATTTGGTGTGTGTGGGGGGGGGGGGGGGACCACAATACATGTGTATGTTCTCTTCATCCACTATGTGGGTCTCAGGGATCGAACTCAGGTCTTCAGTCTTGGCAGCAATCACCTTTACCCACTGAGCCATCTCACCAGCCCCTCGCTGACCCCTTTCAAGCCCGTTTTGCTGTCTTTAATGTGCTTTCTGTCTAGCTCCACGTACTGCTTGCTCTAATTCACATTTGCAATGATGTGTAATCCCAGTGCTCAGGAGGGTGAGGCAGGAGGATTGATGTGAATTCCAGGCCAACCAGAGCTGTCTAAATAAGCAAAGTAAAACCTGTGCCTGGGCTGAGGCACATGCAAACCCTGCCAGATGTGGCTGTGGGGACAGGCACTGACCCTGTGACCTGGCCTGCAAAGAGTGTCAGATCTTTTACTGGAATTGTCCCAGGGGACCCTGTAGGGTGGACTAAATGTCTCCATTTTACACATGGAAGAACTGGGGCTTGAAAAGGTCATCCAGCCCGGAAGCAGCAACCAGCAGGAAGCTCACATCTATCTGTGTATCAGTTCTTCTAAAGAGTACTCCCGCTCCTGCCTCCCCTCTGTGATAGGGCTGGAACCCAGGGCTTCCCATATGGTATGCAGGTGCCCTCACTCCTGAGCCACACCCCAGCCCCTCACTGGAGGATTCTAGGCAGGGGCTCTACCACTGAGCCACACCCCCAGCCCCTCACTGGGGGATTCTAGGCAGGGGCTCTACCACTGAGCCACACCCCAGCCCCTCACTGGGGGATTCTAGGCAGGGGCTCTACCACTGAGCCACACCCCAGCCCCTCACTGAGGGATTCTAGGCAGGGGCTCTCCTGAGCTGTCCTCTCCCCAGCCCACATTGATCTGCTCTGCTGCAGAGGATGAAGCCCTTTTGGTCAAGATGGTCTGGGTTTGAGTGGTGAGGCATTTTGGAGATGCTGTGGCTCTTTAAGCCGTCACTGGTTGCCACTTGTCCATCTTCCCTGGCACTGTCTGTCCACAGTATGGTGTTCTGCCAGATTCCCTCATCAGGGCCCCCTGGATTCTTTTTTAAAGATGATTTTAAGTGTTTTGGTGTTGTGCCTACCTTCCTGTCTGTGCACTATATGCGCAAGGTGCCCGAGGAAGAACTGAGCTATGGGTGCTTGTGAGCCACCATGTGGGTGCTGGGAACCCAACCCAGGTCCTCTGCAAGAGCAACAGGTGCTCTTGACCTCTGAGCTATCTCCAGTCCCTCTCACACACACACACACACACACACACACACACACACACACACACACACACTCACTGTGTGGCCCAGGCTGGTCACAGAGATCCATCTCCCTCCCCTTCCCCTGTGCTGTGCCTTTGCTACCACACCACAGTTGCCCTCAGTTCTTGTGTGTGAGGAGGCCGGGACTGTACACACTCACCACTGTACAGGAGGGCAGCTCTGCCCGGCTCTCTCTACAGAGGGTTGTGAGCAGTTGCCCATGACACAAGTCAAGTGCTGTGTCATTGCGTCCCTCGCCCCGGGGCTCACTGTCAGTGGCCACTTGTAATTATCCGGCCTCTTTGTTTGTTTACCAAGTTCAAGTTTCCTGTGGACCTATGCTAAAGTGCTCTTCAAGCATTCCTTAGTCCTCATAACACTTCTGGAGGGTGCGACACTGTCATTATGTCCTCATTACGCAGCTGGGAAACTGAGGTACAGATGTTAAGAGCCTGGATTTAAACCTACACATTATTGTGCCCTGGGTCATCGTGGAGTACTTCCTCCCAGAGCTGAGACACAGGCTTCCTTGTTTCTGTATTTGTTCCAAATGGGGAGACAGGTGCGGGCAAGATGGCTCAACGGTTAATGCAGAGGACTTGGTCCGTTTCTAGTACAACGTCCTGTAACTCTGATTCCGAGGGATCTGCCTCCCCCTTCAGGCCTCCATAGGTACCTGCACACACACCATATATAGATGCAAACACATGACACATAAACATGAAATAAAAAATATTTTTAAAATGTAAGCAGATAGCCGGGCGGTGGTGACGCACGCCTTTAATCCCAGCACTCGGGAGGCAGAGCCAGGCGGATCTCTGTGAGTTCGAGGCCAGCCTGGGCTACCAAGTGAGTCCCAGGAAAGGCGCAAAACTACACAGAGAAACCCTGTCTTGAAAAACCAAAAAAAAAAAAAAAAATGTGAGCAGATAGGGGCTGGAGAGTTGGCTTGGTGGTGAAGAGCACCGGCTGCTCTTCCAGAGGACCTGAGTTCGAGTCTAAACATCCACATGGTAGTTCACAGTAACCCTAGTTCCGAGGGATCCTCTTCTGGCCTCCAAAGGCACCAGGCACACACACATGTGCACAGATATACATGCAGGCAAAACACCCATACACATCAAATAATTTGTTTGTTTTGTTTTTCGAGAGACACAGTTTCTCTATATGGCCATGGCTGTCTTGGAACTCACTCTGTAGACCAGGCTGGCCTGAAAGTCACAGAGTGCTGGAGTGCTGGGATTAAAGGCATGCACCACCACCACAACATTAAATAATTTTTAAAAAATGTTTAAGTAGGGGCTGGAGAGATGGCTCAGCGGTTGAGAGCGCTGACTGCTCTTCCAGAGGTCCTGAGTTCAATTCCCAGCAACCACATGGTGGCTCACAACCATCTGTAATGAGATCTGGCACCCTCTTCTGGCCTGCAGGCAAACATGCTGTATACATAATAAATAAATCTTTAAAAAAAAAAATGTTTAAGTAAAAATAAAGCCAGGCACAGTGGTGCACACCTTTAATCTCAGGATTTCTGGAGGCAGATGCAGGTGGATCTCTGTGAGTTCAAGGACAGCCAGGTCTATGTTCTCAAAAAGAACAAAAATAAATAAATAAAGTGGGGAGACAGGAGAAGGGTCTGGTAAGACCCCATCCTCAAGGAGATGAGATATTGGCAGTTAATGGTTGCTGAAGGAGGGGGGCATTTTCTTGAGTGGTCTAGCCTCAGGCCCATTTCTCATATTCCAGTAGAAAGCCCCACAGCCGCGCTCGTGCAAAGCACTGGAAATTAGACTCCGTGGGTCAGAAAACAAAGCTCGTGAAAGTCAGAGGGAGACTCGCTGGCAAGAAAAGTGTTCAGCAGGAGCCACAGAGGATGAGAAGTCATGAGGGTGACTGACCAAACTACATTGCAGACTGTGTGAAGCCGTCAGGGAGAAAGACGGTAGCTGGGGGTAAAAACGCTTACCTTGCACGTGTGAGGCCCTACGTCTACCCTCTAGTGCTGTAAAGGTAGGCAGAGAACAGAGCTGGGGAGACAGGTCGATGGACGGAATACTTTCTATGTTAGTATGAAGACCAGGGTATGATCCTCAGCACTTTTATGTTAAAAGCCGTACATAATGTGCAGCTCTACATAGATGTAACAGTGAACATCTGGAATCCCAGCACAGGGGAGGCTGAAACGGGATTCGCTGGGATTTGTTGGCCAGCCTAGCTGAACCACTGAGCTGCAGGCTGCAGCGCCCGCACTACAACCTGTTCACCATGTCCGAGTGAGGGGCTGAGGATAAATGAAGACAAGACAGCGGGTCATTCTTCTCAGGAGAATGCCGTTTTATTGAAGGAGGGAAGAGGCCTTAAATACAGGCTCACAGGAGAGTGGAAGAACCTGGGAGGGCAAAAGTTTGCTACAAAAGTTTCACAATCTCACGCCCCAGCTTTTTTTCTCAACTCTGCGGGGTACACAAAACAAGGAAGCCGGCAGGAAGTCAACATAGGGAGGGCATCTGATGAAGGTCAGCAAGCAAGGCAGCAGCTACCCGAGGGATGGGGGTCAGGGCCCAACAGCAGGCCAGTCCGAAACCCTGTCTCAAATAGGATGGGTAGTTGGAGAGATGGCTCAACTGTTAAGAGCATTGCCTGCTCATCCAAAGAATCCAGGTTCGATTCTCAGCACACGCACAGCGGCTCAGAACCGCCTCTAACCCCAGTTCCATGGACTCTGATGCCCCCTTCTGGCCTCTACTGGCACTGCATGCACATGGTGCACAGACATTCATGCAGGCAAAACACCCATCATAAACTGAAAATAAACCTAAAAAAAAAAGTAAAAGTAGAAAGACAAGGTGGGTCAGCTGTGGTGGTGCACAATTTCAATCTTAGCACTGGGAGGCAGAGGCAGGCAGATCTCAGTGAGTTCCAGGCCAGCTTGAGCTATATATTGAGACCCTGTCTCACCTCTGCCTTGGCACTGCCTGTCCTGGAGACCGCTGGCTTGTTCCCTCCCCCACGTGACTGACCTCTTCCCTTTCTCCCCAGGAGCCCAAGATGTGCGGGTCCGAGTGCTCCCAGAGGTTCGGGGCCGCCTGGGAGGCACCGTGGAGTTACCGTGCCACCTGCTCCCACCCACGTCGGAGCGCGTCTCTCAGGTGACGTGGCAGCGCCTGGATGCTGCGGTCGTGGCCGCCTTCCACCCATCCTTCGGCGTGGACTTCCCCAACCCTCAGTTCACCAAGGACCGTCTATCCTTTGTCAGAGCGAAAGAGGACACAAACGCAGACCTGCGGGATGCCACGCTGGCCTTCCGGGGACTGAGGGTGGAGGACGAGGGCAATTATACCTGCGAATTTGCCACGTTCCCCAACGGCACCCGCAGGGGGGTGACCTGGCTCAGAGTCATAGGTGAGTGGGGGGACAGTGTGAGCGCCCTTCCCTTGGCTGCTTCTCCCTGTCTGGCTTTCAGGTGGACCGTCCTTAATGTGTTTGCAGATGTCTTATTTGGTTCTGTTGGGGTTGGTCGGTTTGTATTTTTGTTATATTGAGAATGGGAACTCATGTTGTTAAGGCTGGCCTCAAACTTTCTTTACTTTGATTTTTTTAAATTCGGTGCGTACATGCGTGCATATATGTGTGTCCCCTGCTGAGCCGTTTTTTGCCAGCTCCAGTCCCTAACGTCTGTTTGACCAGGGATGAGCGGGAAATTTTGATCCTCCGCCTCCACCTCCGAGCACTGGGACTAAGGACTTGGCTGTCACACCTAGTTCATTTGGTGCTGGGGACAGAACGGCACTTTGTGTGTACTAGGCAAGCACGCTACCAACTTAGCTCCAGTTTCCTTCATTTCCTTTCCTCCTCCCTTTTATTTATTTATTTATTTGTTTGTTTTAAATAATTTAACTTTAGGGGTTGGGGATTTAACTCAGTGGTAGAGCGCTTGAGGCCCTGGGTTCGGTCCTCAGCTCTGGGGGGAAAAAATAAATAAATAAAATAATTTAACTTTATTTTATGTGCGTTGGTGTGAAGGTGTTAGATCCCCTGGAACTGGAATTACAGACAGTTGTGGGCTGCCATGTGGGTGCTGGGAATTGAACTCCGGTCCTGGAAGAGCAGCCAGTGAGCCATCAATCCAGCCCATCTTTCTTCCTTTTAAGAAACGTAGCCCAGGCTGGCTTGGAATCTAAATCCTCCTGCCCCCATCATCGAGTGCTAGGATTACAGGAGCACGCCAAGACACCTATCTTTGACCAGTGCTTGTTAAGCACCTACTGAGTGCTGGTTGCTGACTCTGTTTACCAAGTAGACAACAGCATTTCTTCCCCCTTGAGTCAGGGCTCAATATGTAGCCCAGGCTGGCCTCAAATTCGAAGCAGCCCAGTTGCCTCAGGGCTGGGACTGTAGGTATTTGGGCCATGACTCTCCACTCTGGTTTTGTACTGAGAATAAGAGCCACGGCGGTTCTGAGCGAGCACGGAGCTGTAGCTTGGAGAAGAGTCCTGGGTGTCACGGAGAGCTCAGGACAACTTGTTTGAATCAAACGATGGGACTGGGTCGGGGGATCGGAGAGGCGGGAAGCAGGGAGTAGGCCTTAGGGTTGCTTTGGCTTGACCTCGGGTGAGGGGGTGCAGGAGACGGAGGAGGCAAATAGGGGAATCTAAGGAAGTTTTACACCATTGTTCCTGGGTTAGGGGAACCGAGGACCAGAAAAGACTCCCATGGGGCCGAAAAGATGGCTCAGCGGAAAAGAGTCCTGGCAGCCGGGCGGTGGTGGCACACGTCTTTAATCCCAGCACTCGAGAGGCAGAGCCAGGAGGATCTCTGTGAGTTCGAGGCCAGCCTGGGCTACAGAGTGAGTTCCAGGACAGTCTCCAAAGCTACACAGAGAAACCCTGTCTCGAGAAAAAGAAAAAAAAGAAAAGAGTACTGGCTTCTATTTCATAAGACCCATGATTCCCAACACCCACATGGCAGCTCACAATCATCTGCAACTCCACTTCTGGGGGATCCATCCCCTCTTCTCTCCTCTGTGGTGCTGCAGACATGTGGCGTGCAGGCACAACACCCAGACACAAAAAATAAGAATCAACACAGCCTGACACAGCCAGTTGGCACGGTGGCAGAGATTTCTCACTAAAGGTAGAAAAACCCCGTGCAAGCCACACCATCCAACCCTCCAGACACCATATTGCCCCAGGTTGGAAACCTCCCTGTACATTCTGGAACAGAAGGAGCTACTTCCATAGCCCTTGCCAGTTCTCGGGGAGCAGGCCTGTCACCCCATAAACTCAGGGGGCTGAGGCAAGCTACAGAGAGAGTTGAAGGCCAGCCTGGGCAACTTGAGCCCTTTTTGTTTCCTTTTCTTTTTCAAGACGGGATTTCACTGAGAGTTCGAGGCCAGCCTGGGTCTACAAAGTGAGTTCCAGGACAGCCAGGGCTACACAGAGAAACTCTTGTCTCAGAAACAAAAAAAAAAGCGGGGTGGAGTTCTTGCTGTGAATGAAGCTCTGTAATCCACTGTTCCCCTAGAATCCCCCAGGGAGGGGCTGGGGGCGTGGCTCTGTGACAGAGCACCTGTCCGGCATGCAAAAAAAAAAAGCAGAGGTGGAGATGGTAGAGTGCTTTCCTATGATGCACGAAGCCCTGGGTTCGATCTCCAGCACCACATGAAACTAGGGATGGTGGCACACGCCTGCGTTCCCGATGCTTGGAAGATAGAGTTAGGATAATCGAGGTGAAGGTCAGCTTTAGGTGTATAAGGTGAGTTGAGGCCAGCTGGGCTACATGAGATCCTATCTCAAAAAAAGACACGCACGTGCACGCGCGCACGCGCACACACACGCATGCATGCGCACGCCACACACACGCGCGTGCACACACACTCTGCAAAGCTCTTCTCCCACACCTCAGAAAGCTCTCTCTGCTCTTGTGCAATAGCTTGAACAAGACGGTAGTCGAGAAATGCTTCAAGTCGTGGAGGCATGTGCCTGTTCTCCAAGGCTGAAGCAGAATCACAAGGTTGAAGCTAGCCTGGGCCACATAGCCAGATCCTACCTCAACACGGTAAAAAATAAATAAAAGGAAAACTGGGTTGTTGCTCAGTAGCGAGTGCTTAACTGGCGGGCACAGGGTCCTCGGCTGTGTGTCCCTAGGCTGTGTTGCACAATGGAACAGAAGTGACAGGGACGGAGAGAGGGGGAAGGGAAAGGGTGAGGGAGGAAAGAGAAGAGAAGAAGCAGGAAGCAGCTCAGTGGCAAAGCCTTGGCTATTGTTCACAAGGTCCTAGGTTCCATCAATAAACTGAAAGAGGGCAGAAGGGGTGGGGAGGGGAGGGCAGGCAAGCTTTAGAACATCAGTCAGCCTACAGGCACTATGGGTACAGCCGCCTCTGTCTCTGTGGTCAGGCCGGTGACGTGGGGGCCACAGAGACCGGAAAAGTCCCATTGAGGAAGTTAGCCTCTATTTGGGATGAGGTCTGGAGGGTATAGATCCCCCATCCTAGGGCTGTGCACCGCAGCTAGGCTCCACAGTCAGGAGGAGCTTCCCAACGGAACGGCCCTGTGGGCACTGATGGACAGGAGGGCCTGATGGATCGATGCCCTTTGGTGGTCACGGGGAGAGAGGGGAGAGGGGAGGGGACGGATAGCTCGGGGGACACCTGCTCAGGTGGGCAGGTCCACTTGGAGGCAGGAGACACAAGGGGAGTGTGCCTTGCTATCTCCCTTGGAGGTTTTTCCGTGTTTTCCGGGAGGATAAGGTCAAAGGGCAAACGTAATGAGCAGCTGGGGATCCCTGTTGTTTTTACCCTTTGCGGAAGCACAGGACAGTGTGATCACAGGAAAAGAAATGGGCACTTTGTTTTTCCCTTCTGCTTCTGGGGGATGGAACCCAGGGCCTCGGCATCCTGGATAAGAGCTCTACCACTGAGCCCCTCACCGACCCTTACTGGGGGTTTCCAGGCAGGAACTTTGCCATGGAGCTACACCTGTCTCTAGGACCTTCTTCCTTTTTTCCCCCTTTCCTTTCCTTTTTTTTGGTGGTGGTGGGGTTCTTTTTTGAGACAGGGTTTCTCTGTGTAGCCCTGGTTGTCCTGGAACTCACTCTGTAGACCAGGCTGGCCTCAAACTCACAGAGATCTGCCTGCCTTGTTTGTTTATTTGTTTATGCAAAGACTATCATAGCCCAGGCTGGCCTGGAACTTACGTAGCTGGGGCTGACCTTGCACGTCTGACCCTCCTGCCTCCACTTCCCCAGTACTGGCTTCACTACTCACTATACCCCACTTTTTTTTTTTTTCCCTCGAGACAGGGTTTCTCTGTGTGGCTTTGCACCTTTCCTGGAACTCAATTTGGAGACCAGGCTGGCCTCGAACTCACAGAGATCCGCCTGGCTCTGCCTCCCGAGTGCCGGGATTAAAGGCGTGCGCCACCACCGCCCGGCCCCCAACTTATTTTTTTATTATTAATTCAAAGTCTGACTACATAGCTTAAGCCAGCCTCAAACTTACCATCCTCCTGCCTCAGCCTTCTCAGCGGTGGGATCACAGGTTTGCACAACCAGCCTTGGCCTGTGCATCTTTCTGATGGGGAAGTGAGGATATTGTAAAATGTCCAACACAGGCTTGGTGGTACACACTTTTAATCTCAGTGCTCAGTCAGAGGCAGGTGGATCTCTGGGAGTTCCAAGTCAGCCTAGGTGAGAACCAGTCTCAAAAGAAATATGTATCTATTACACAGGCCAGGATAATGTGTGCCAGACAGATCCTAAGCACTGGGTATGTTCTTTGACCCATACATCAGTCCCATGGTGCGGGGACTTTAGTTACTGTGACACTAGAGGAAATGGCCTGCCTAAAGCTGTGCACATGCTAGGAGGTGAGCTGGGCTCTGAACCAGGGCAGCAGAGCCTGACTGTGTGGCCCCATGCTCCACGGTCACTGCTCAGATCTTTGTTGCGTGAATGCAAGTCCTGAGTCACACATCTTCTTTGTCCTCTCCCTAGCCCAGCCTGAGAATCATGCTGAAGCCCAGGAGGTCACGTTTGGCCCTGAGTCCGTGCCTGTTGCCCGTTGTGTCTCCACGGGGGGCCGCCCACCTGCCCGGATCACCTGGATCTCACCCCTGGGTGGAGAGGCCAGAGATACTCAGGAGCCGGGACCGTGGTCTGGCACCGTCACTGTCATCAGCCGATACTCCTTGGTGCCGGTGGGCCAAGCGGATGGCATCAAGGTCACGTGCAGAGTGGAACACGAGAGCTTCGAGGAGCCACACCTGCTGCCGGTGACCCTCTCCGTGCGCTGTGAGTGTGCCAGGAGGTGGTTTTCCCCTCACTCTTGCTGTCCATACTGGCCCTGAGTACATCAGTTCACACCAGCCAGACCTTGCCTACTGTCTGTACTAGTTTCTGAGGGCCTCGTGTATGTGCAGACCCCGTAATCGACACTGGGACTCTTCTTTGTAAACCAGACTGGCCTGCAACTCCCGCTGCCTGCCGGTCTCCCAAGCGTGGAGATTAAAGGTGTTCACCACCACACCAGGCCTACACTGGCTTCTGTGGGCCCCTGCCTACCTGCCTGCCCTGGAATGAAGGATAAGCTGAGAAGGCATTGAGAGCCGATAGGTTCACTTTCTTCCCAGTCGATGAGGTGTGAGATCAAACAAGAAAACAGAAGACTGTGACACGTGACCACCTCCCAGGCTGGGTTTGCCTGTAAACAGTATCCGCACCCACCCCTCACTCCCCGACACACAGCCCAATGTCTTTTCTGGCTTCCAGGGACACTAGGTGGCAGTCCTCATCAACTGCCCTGGACCAAGTCCAGGCTGCCCACCCCAGCACAGTTGGCATACGTTGTTCACTCATTGATTCACTTTTGGAGACGGAGTTTCACATAGCTTGGTTTAGCCTCAAACTCCCCAGACGGCTGAGGATGACCTGCTCATCTGCACCCTGCAGCCTGTGCCTGTAAGCCCTGGTCTCCACACGGCTGCTAGCCTGCCTGGATCACCACTTCTGGATGCTGGCATTATAGATGTGGACCACTATACCTGGTCCCGTGAGCTGCTGGGAGTGGAGCACAAAGCCTTGGGCATGCTAGGCAAGCACACACACCCACCCTCCCACATCTTCCACCCCCACCTCCGTTTAAATTGCCTCCCCTGGGGTCTCCTACTGACTGCTGCTCCCCAGTGTTATTTCCTTTGGTCTCTAGGGACCGTGGGTTCCCCAGCCTTCCCAAAGTGTCCTAGGCTAGCTTCTCCAGAAACTACCTATAGAAACAACCGTCAGTTTCATCTAGAGAGACACCCCCAGCACACTCCACACAAGAGCTGGAATTCTCCCCTTTGCAGTTCTGTTTTGTTTTGGGTCAGAACTTTCTATGTAGACCAGGCTATCCTCCAACTCACAGAGACAAATACACCTGCCTCTGCCTCCTGAGTGCTGGGATTAAAAGCATGCACCAGTCTGTACAGCAATTTTGCTTTGTTTGTTTGTTTTGGTCGGTCGGTTGGTTGGTTTGGTTTTGATTTTTCAAGACAGCGTTTCTCTGCATAGTCCTGGCTGTCCTGGAACTCACTCTGTAGACCAGGCTGGCCCTGAACTCAAAGATCCACCTGCCTCTGCCTCCCCAGTGCTGGGATTAAAGGTGTACCCTAGGCTGTTTTGTTTCTTAAAGACTTATTATTTCTAATTCTTTCTATGTGTCTATGCCTGTGCACATGAGTGTAGGCCAGAGAGAGGTGTTTGACGCCCCTGGAGCTGGAGTCACGGGCAGCTGTGATTGCCTGATGTGGGTGCTGGGAACGGAATTCTCTTTAAGAGCAGTACACACTCTGAAGTGCTGAGCCGTGTCTCCAGTCTTTGGTTTTTTGAGAGAGGCCTCATACCCAAGGCTAACCCTGAGCTCTGCGTAGCTAAGGATGGCCCTGCACTCCTCCCGATCCTCCTGCCTCCACCTCCTCAGTGCTAGGATTATATACATGAACCATCCCACTCAAACGTAGTATCTTCACCGCCCTGCCGACTCACTGTGGCAACGGACCCAGGATCCCAGTGGAATGTTGTGCCCTCCACTATGAGATAGTCTCCCTACCTCGTCTGCAGTGGCTCCTTCCAGCCATATTCATCCTCGGACCCTCAGTGTAAGCCGGTCCACCCTGACTTCCTTTGTGTCTACACTGGCTGACCCAAACTGTCTGAATATACTATCGCCCATGTGGTCTACCCTAGGCATGTCAGATTGGGAACACACACACGCACGTGCGCGCACAAACACACACCTGTAGTTGTTTTCTTTTTTCTTAAAAAGAAAATTTTTTAAATTTTTAAAATTTTAAAAATTTATTTATTTTTATTTCATGTACATTCATGTTTTGCCTGCATGTATGTCTGTGTAAAGGTGTTGGATCCCGCCGGGCGGTGGTGGCGCACGCCTTTAATCCCAGCACTCGGGAGGCAGAGCCAGGCGGATCTCTGTGAGTTCGAGGCCAGCCTGGGCTACCAAGTGAGATCCAGGAAAGGCGCAAAGCTACACAGACAAACCCTGTCTCGAAAAACCAAAAAAAAAAAAAAAGGTGTTGAAACTGGAGTTACAGACAGTTGTGAGCTGCCATGTGGGTGCTGGGAATCGAACCTGGATCCTCTGGAAGAGCAGCTGGTCTCCTAACCACTGAGCCGTCTCTGCAGGGTTCACACTTTCCAGAGCATACACAGCGTGGCCTGCTAACCCCAGCTCGTTAGGACTGATGCGTCCCCTGCCACCTGTGGTGCCAACTTGTCCCCAGTTCTGGAGTCCCCTTTGTCTCTGAGTCAGCTGTCCCTTCCTCTCAGATCCTCCCGAAGTGTCCATCTCTGGCTATGATGACAACTGGTACCTCGGCCGCAGTGAGGCCATCCTGACCTGTAACGTACGCAGCAACCCGGAGCCCACAGGCTATGACTGGAGCACGTGAGTGACATGCGTGGAGGCTGGGTGTGAGGGAGGAGGGCGGGCTCTAGAACCCTGGGTCTGACGGTTTTAGTCTCGGGGCAGCCTGCTCTCCCTGGGTGCCTGCTAGGCTGCTCATCTCACCCCGCACCCCTAGGACCTCGGGCGTCTTCCCGGCCTCCGCAGTCGTCCAGGGTTCCCAGCTCCTTGTCCATTCTGTGGATCGATTGGTCAACACCACCTTCATCTGCACAGCCACCAATGCTGTGGGGACGGGCCGTGCTGAGCAGCTCATCCTGGTCCGAGGTAAGGAGGTCTTGGCCTTTGAATATAAGGCCCTGTGGTTTCTCCCTTTGGGGCTTGGGTCCACTTTGGGGTGTCACTGATGCTGCCCTAGGATGAGAGGGAGTTAGACCCGCCTCTCTCTGCACAGATGAGTGGGTAGTTCAGCTTCTCCATCCTGACCTGTGAGTGTAGGATGGGACCACAGGCTAT
Source organism: Peromyscus californicus insignis (assembly GCF_007827085.1). NCBI lineage: Eukaryota > Metazoa > Chordata > Mammalia > Rodentia > Cricetidae > Peromyscus > Peromyscus californicus. The sequence goes on along the minus strand of NW_026294562.1, from coordinate 169,631,298 downwards.
AACTGGGGGGTGACCAGAGAGGAGAGCTGGCAGAGAATCACAGAGTGGAAGTCTGCACTGAGGTATCTTAAAAGCCAACGTCTAAGCTGGGCATGATGTATATCTAATAGCTCCAGCATTTACTCAAGAGACTGAGGCAGGAGGATTACTGTGAGGGTAGCCTGTTTCAAAGCAAGCAAGCCCCAAAGTTCAGTGGGAAAAGAGAATCAGCAGGCAGGCTCAAGTCTGTGGTGGGGGCAGAGCCTAGGGACAGATGTAGAACTTTGTCCCTGGGAGCGGACAAGACCATGTTAGTGTTAGTGTACCTGGTTCTTGTAGCTGCTGATGTACAGACCCACACAGAGCAAGAAATAGCTTGCTCAGTCATGAGGACCACAGCAAGACCCACAAGCTGGAGATGAACCCAAGGCTGGGAATTCTCTTGAAACCAGGAAGTCCAGTCACCCAGACGTGACCTTATATCATCAGAACCGTTGTCACTGAGACACGCCCCAAGAAAGAGTGACACTGGTTAGGGCCTATGACACGCCACAGGAGCCAGGAGAGAACTGTTCTTAGAAACACCCTTAGCCAGACCTGGTTGGGGGTGAGGCAGGAGAATGACAAGTTCAGAGCCTACATGGACCACAGAGTGGTTCTAAGCTAGCCTGAGCTACAGAACAAAACCATAATCTTATAAAATAAAATAAATCATAAAATAAAATACAAGAAAAGGCCTAGGAAAGTGGGTCAGTGGTAGAGCCCATGCCTAGAATCCCCCAGTGAGGGGCTGGGGTATGGCTCAGTGGTAGAGCCCCTGCCTAGAATCCCCCAGTGGGGGGGTGGGGGTGTGGCTCAGTGGTACAACCCTTGCCTATCTCTCAGTGAGGGGCTGGGGGCATGGTTCAACTTGACTAGCATGTTGGAAACCTTAAGTTTGATCCTCAGTATTGAAACAAAAAAAAGAAGACTTAGAAGTACCATGGTAGGTACCACACACAGTTTGCCTATGCAGAGACATGAATCTGAAATAATGACCCTACCAGGCAGGACCTGAACCCCTCAGAAATACAACAAATCACTTAGAGAGAGAGTAAAAGACATAGCCTGGCCCTGTGATGTAACTGGGCACACCCTTCTTGAGAACACACCCTTGCTGAGACACACACAGCTTTGCTCTGACACCCAAAAGCAAGCTGACTTGCCTGTAGGAACACCAACTTGCCTTGCTCATCAGCTCTGAACCCTTGGGACATGTCCTCGGAGGAAAACACTGTCAAATGGTGCCACAGTTCACATACAGAATAACCCTTCCTCACATATCTGAAGAACGTTCCAGAAGACACCTCTGCATCCAGAAACTCCATTACAGAGTTTCTGCTAAGCAATTCATATTGAGGTTTCCTCTTGACCACAAGGGTTTTTTTGTTTGTTTTGTTTTGTTTTGTTATTTTCAGACAGGGTTTCTCTGTGTAGCCCTGGCTGTCCTGGAACATGCTTTGTAGACCAGGCTGGCCTTCAACTCACAGAGATCTGCTTGAAGCAGTCTTCTTTATAAAAAGAGGTTTCTCTCAGCTTAGGGACCTGGGGGTGCAGCTCCTACGGTCCCATCTAGTCACAGCCTTCTTGCTTATGCACGCAAAGACAGCAGGTATCACATGGCAGAGATGGGAACCAGTGTGTATGTATGTTCCTTTCTCATGTTTTGAGACAGGGTTGGTATGTAGCCCAGGCTATCTGACTCTGAATCGTCCATTCTCTGCATCCACAGTGCTGAGGTGAGGGTATGCACTGCTGTGCCTGGCTTACTTAGTCGGGGCCTTGCTTAATAAATAGTCCACTGTACAGTCGGATACTCTTAAACCCCGAGTGTGGAGAAAATCGTTGGTGGGCTGGAGAGATGGCTCAGTGGTCAAGCGTGGCTTGCTCTTGCGGAGACCCTCTGTTGGGTTCACAGCAACCACACTGGGTGGCTAACAATTGCCTCTTAACTCCAGCTACAGGGAGATCTGATGCCTCTGACTCCATTGGGCACTTACACTCACATGTTCATGCGTGTACACACACACACACACACACACACACACACACACACACACACAGAGTTAAAAATAAAATCTTTGAGAGAACCCTAGCCGGGTGGTGGTGGCACACACCTTTAATCCCAGCACTCGGGAGGCAGAGGCAGGTGGATCTCTGTGAGTTCGAGGCCAGCCTGGGCTACAGAGTGAGTTCCAGGAAAGGCGCAAAGCTACACAGAGAAACCTTGTCTCAAAAAACCAAAAAGAAAAAAAAAGAGAGAGAGAACCCAAGAAAAATTGCAGTATAAAAAAGTCCGCCTTGACTCCCATAAAGGTAGTCACAGGTCCACCCTGTTGCGGGACACTATTCCTGGGAAGATAGGATCAAGTGTCTACTCATCCCACATAGGGAATCGGTGACAGGTCAGTGTGTGGATAGCACCACAGTCCATCTTGGTGAACCCATGAGTTGTATGTACTGAGGTCACTTACAGAAGCAGAAATGACACAAGATGGCTGCATCCCCAAAGCCCACCTCAGCTTGAGTGACAGCTCCCAGAGCTGGGAGCCTGGAGCACACAGCCCAGCCTGCGGGCAGCTCAGCTTGTGTGTCTCCATCTCACCCGGGCAGCTCAGGCCTGAGAGGCTCTCGGCCTTCCTTCCCTCTTATGTATACACGCTTCGAGAGGGAGCAGAGCAGCCCTGTGTCCATCACTGTCGGGGACTTCCTGTAACCTTTGAGCCTTTATTTTCTGAGCAAACTGCCATATGACGCCACCATGTGTAATGACATCATCTCAAAGACAAGCCCCAATTTTTACACCTGCAGACGCAGGCACACTGAGCACCCTAGAAATCCAGTGGCTGGGCCAGACCTGTTGGCACACACCTATGACTCTAGCATTCAGAAAGGTAGGTAGGGACAGGAGGGTCAGGTGTTCAAGGCCAGCATTGGCTACTTAGTGAGTCTAGAGCCAGTCTGTGCAGCCTGAGGCCCTGTCTCAGAAAACCAAGCAAGCTGAGTGTGGTGGCGCGGCCCTGTAATCACAGCACCTGGGAGACAGAGGCAGGAGGATTTCTTTGAGTTTGAGGGCAGCCTGGTCAACAGCGCAGGTTCCAAGCCAGCCATATCTTTACAAAAGAGGAAGAAAGAAAGGAAATAAATCCGTTCGGCACTAGTTGGAGAGGTCCAGCTGCTCTCCGAGGTACTGACTCAAAGGCTCGCTCCCAGGCACATCCCCATGCTCCCACACATCCAGTCTCACTAGGGCGTGGTTTGGATTGGCAACAATGAAAACACAAGGGGACACACTGTGCCACAAGGCAGGCCTGTCTGCAGACAACTCGCAATCTTGGACTCACATACAAAGGAGGAGATCCTGCCCACGCTCCACAGTTCCTCTGGCACTCCCTGGGTGCACCCACATTTCCAGGGATGGAGACTGAGGGACTCACTGACCAGTGTGCAGAGGGGCATTCCTGCGTCTGTGCAGTGCTTAAGGACAGACGTACTGTCAGTCTCCTTTCAGAGACCACTCCCCACTCACCCACCCCTGCAGGTATGGGTCCTTATATAGAATAATGTCCTCTTTGCATAGAACTTGCAAACAGCTCCCCAAACTATTACTTTTTGTGTATGTTTTTATTATTTTGTTTACTCGATTTTGGTTTTTGTTTTGAGGCAGGGTCGTACTGTGTAGCCCTGGGTGGTGGGGAACTCACTATGTAGACCAGGCTGGCCTTGAACTCGAGATCTGCCTGCCTCTGCTTCCTGCACGTTGGGATCAAAAGCAAGCGGTAACAGTCCAGCATGACACTCTATTTAAGAACATTACTCAGAAACTGGGTGTGGTGATCCAGCCCTGTAATTTCAGCACTTGAGAGGTGGAGATAAAGAGATTAGGAAGTTGAGGATGACTTGAGATACATAGAATCCTCTCAAAAACCAAAACCAAATCCTAACACTGTAACTAGGAGAGTAGCTAAGAGGTAGAGCCCCTGCCTAGAATCCCCCAGTGAGGGGCTGGGGGTGTGGCTCAGTGGTAGAGCCCCTGCCTAGAATCCCCCATTGAGGGGCTGGGGTGTGGCTCAGTGGTAGAGCCCCTGCCTAGAATCCCCCAGTGAGGGGCTGGGGTGTGGCTCAGTGGTAGAGCCCCTGCCTAGAATCCCCCAGTGAAGGGCTGGGGGTGTGGCTCAGTGATAGAGCCCCTGCCTAGAATCCCCCAGTGAGGGGCTGGGGGTGTGGCTCAGTGGTAGAGACCCTGCCTGGAATCCCCCATTGAGGGGCTGGGGTGTGGCTCAGTGGTAGAGCCCCTGCCTAGAATCCCCCAGTGAGGGGCTGGGGTGTGGCTCAGTGGTAGAGCCCCTGCCTAGAATCCCCCAGTGAGGGGCTGGGGGTGTGGCTCAGTGGTAGAGTCCCTGCCTAGAATCCCCCAGTGAGGGGCTGGGGGTGTGGCTCAGTGGTAGAGCCTCTGCCTAGAATTCCCCCAGTGAGGGGCTGGGGGTGTTGCTCAGTGGTAGAGCCCCTGCCTAGAATCCCCCAGTGAAGGGCTGGGTGTGTGGCTCAGTGGTAGAGGCCCTGCCTAGATTCCCCCAGTGAGGGGCTGGGGTGTGGTTCAGTGGTAGAGCCTCTGCCTAGAATCCCCCAGTGAGGGGCTGGGGTGTGGCTCAGTGGTAGAGCCCCTGCCTAGAATCCCCCAGTGAGGGGCTGGGGTGTGACTCAGTGGTAGAGCACCTTTTCAGCATGAACAAGAGTGTTCCGTTCCCAGTACTGTGAAAGAAAATTGAAAGTGTTAGCAGAAAAATCTAGTCTGGCCAACACAGACCATAGGTCCACCAGCGAGCAGGTGTCAGGGAATGCTAACTGGTTACCTGAGGCCAAGCAGTTTTCACACCTGGCCACTAGCAGGCTCGCTGGTCTGGAGCCTCCAGGCACCCATTTTTATCTCCTTTAGTGGGCTGAGAGCCATTATGAGAGCCCACAGGACTCTTGTACTGCAGGAGTCACGCGGGTGGGCGGCGAGGCTTCCAATCCCCTGCTGTTGGTCTCCCCACAGGTGGGGAGGGGGCTGTGGAGGTGAGCATGAGACAGCCAGGAAGGACACAGGGAACATTAGGAAGAGCTGTGTGAGATGGGGGAGGTGATTTGAGACCTCCCAAGCCAAGCGGATAGACAGGTATGATCAGTGCCTCCCACTACTTCCTCCCACCCCCACATTCTGGCCTAAGTGGGAGGGAACAGAGGGTCTTTCCATACACCTTCCTCTCATTCTGCACCTCTGCATACAAGGGGCTACATGTTATTGGCTTTATTGTCTTCTGTTGTTTTGAGGGAGAGGTGGAGACAGAGTAGCCTCAAATGTGGGATTTACCTGAGCTTCCCCAGTAGATGTAATTGCAGGTCACAGAAGTGGGTTTAATTCTGGGTGTTTGGTATAACACTGGAGATGGAATACAGGGCCTTGAACATGCTAAGCAAACAAATGTTCTACCACTGAGCCACACCCCAGCCCCTCTCTGGGAATTCTAGGCAGGGGCTCTACCACTGAGCCACACCCCAGCCCCTCACTGGGGGATTCTAGGCAGGGGCTCTACCACTGAGCCACACCCCAGCCCCTCAATGGGGGATTCTAGGCAGGGGCTCTACCACTGAGCCACACCCCAGCCCCTCACTGGGGGATTCTAGGCAGGGGCTCTACCACTGAGCCACACCCCCAGCCCCTCACTGGGGGATTCTAGGCAGGGGCTCTACCACTGAGCCACACCCCCAGCCCCTCCCTTGGGGACTGTAGGTAAACATTCTACTGCTGACCAGTATCCTCGGCCCACCGACACTTCCCCCTTCTCAGCATTTTTGAGATAGGGTCTCACTGGGCCTGGGTGGCATGGTCCTCTTGCCTCCCTCTCACAAGGGCTAGGATGGCAGTCATGTGCCACCACCCCTTGCTGCAGTCCTCAGGTCTGAGAGCCTCGTTGGTGTAGATAGTTATCTAGGCAGCATCAGCTGACAGCCTCTCCTGTGCCCACCCTGAGGTGAAGGGTCACGCGCTCCCCTTCCTCTTCCTCCTTGCCTTCCTCCTCCCTTCTCCCAAGCCGTCACCTCCTAAGTTCTGGTCACTAACCCGTGCCCTGGGTCTCCCCCATCCCTCCCTCAGATGTGTCCGCTTGACTCCCTCTCCTTTTCTTTTTCTCTCTCCTTCCTTTCTCCTCAGACACCCCCCAGGCCTCTCGAGATGTGGGTCCGCTGGTGTGGGGGGCCGTGGGGGGAACACTGCTGGTGCTACTTCTGGCTGGGGGGTTCCTGGCCTTCATCCTGCTGAGGGGGAGGAGGAGGCGGAAGAGCCCTGGAGGCGGAAATGATGGCGACAGAGGATCCTATGATCCAAAGACTCAGGTGTTTGGGAACGGGGGTCCTGTCTTCTGGAGGTCAGCATCCCCCGAGCCCATGAGGCCGGATGGCAGGGAAGAGGAAGAGGAGGAGGAAGAAGAGGCGAAGGCAGAGGAAGGCCTCATGCTACCTCCACACGAGTCACCTAAGGATGACATGGAATCTCATCTCGATGGCTCCCTCATTTCTCGGCGGGCAGTTTACGTGTGACCCCACGATGTAGACACTGGACACAGAGAAGCCAATTCCCACCCCCACTGCCAACCACACCAACGCCAGCCAGCAAGGGGATGGCTAGGGACCGGTTGGACTGGTTCTTCTGGGGCACACTGGAGTTGGAAGGCCACCTCCCCCGTTTCTGAATGGAGGACAAGTGGAGCCACACACACCAGACTATCTCCAGGCCCTCACGAACCCCAAGAGCGCCATGGTGCACACTCAGGACTCCTCAGAGCTTGCTTTCGGCCCCAGCCTGGCCCTGGCCCCGAAACACTCAGGAGCTAATAAATGCCTTGTCAGAAAAACTTGGGGGTGTTTTGTGATACATCAGACCCCTCTCTTTGTGCCCTGGGGAATGAGTGGGTGGGACAGAGACCACTAAGTATCGAGCCTTGGAAAGAAAATTTGGTGGGGGCCCAGATTGGAAGATGTCACACCACGTGTGCCCAAGCTCCCCTGAAGCTGCTAGGACTTAGAATGGTTTCCTGACTTAGAGGCTCTGAGACATGAGTGTGGGGAAGGGGGCTTGAACTCGTGGATCCCAGGACAGGTGGGTAAGCAAACTGACTTCAGAGCTGCATTTCCTCAGGAAGAGAAAGGCTAGCTACCTTGATCCTGAGTTCTAATGATGGGGGGTGGGGGTCCCACACAGGTCTCCTTTCTCTGTTGTGGAGGGTCCTAGGGATAGGAAGCTGCTTCTCTCTGTATTTGAGGACCTTGAGGCTAGAGACGTAGGTGCCAGGTGATGGCAGTACCCATATGGTCCCACCTTGATGTCCTCAAAGTGGCCTGTCCTGGGTGGCTGTCTCCCACTCTCCTAGCAAGATTTGGTCCTGTGGGAGTTACCAGGAATTCTGAGAGGCCTCACCACACTCACACCACATACACAGCACAGATATACAACACACACACACACACACACACACAACATACATATACAGACACACATACTCCTCCAGCTAGCGATCTGACTCCAAGGGTCACAAAGCATCTGCCCCTGGGAGAAGGAGGTGAGCTTATCCCCCCACGTCTGTGGCCTCTTGGGACACTAGGATCAGATGACACCTTTCGGGTGGGTGGAGTAGCCTGGATACATGCACTTCCTCAACCAGTAGTCATAGATCCCAGAATGCCAAGCCTGTGTCCCCCATGCTGGGGACACAAAAGTGGCCCAGATCACAGAGCCCTGTCCTGTGGGAATGTGGCCAGCCAGCCAGCAACAATGACAGGAAGGACTGAGTGTTTGAGATGGCCTTGTGTGGTGCACTCAAGCTAGTTCACCCCTAACCCCGCCCCAGCACACACACTGGAACCTTTGGAGGATGCCCAGCAGGAGAGCGGATGCGAACTGGATCACTTCCTCTCCAAGTTTGGGAAGCACATTAACTAACTACACCAGTGACACCTCTAGAGTTTTGCATCCTTGTCTGTCCTGGGCGTTCATTGGGGGCTTGGGGGGCACCATGTTCTCCGTCACGGAGGGCAGGGCAGGCAATCTGCTTGACTTCTGCTTGCACACAGATCCCCTCTTCCCTGACAGCTACGTGTCCGGCCCAGGGCTACGGATCTAGTGAGGAAACGGGCCCTTGCTCCAGGAACTCCGCTGTTAGCTAAGAGGAGCACCCTGAACAATTGGGAATGGGAAGTCGTGTGAGCTCTCCTGATGGGCCAGAAAACACGCCGACGGGCCCGTAATAATGAGAGGCCCTGCCCCTGACACCACAGCCTCCACATCCTTCCTGTCTCCTCTTCACTCAGTCCCAATGCCACAGTCTCCTTGCTCTTCCTGTTTGTCTTTTGTTTTTTACGAGACAGTCTTCAAATGCTCGCTGCCAAGGTTGGACTGGAACCTCTTCGTACTGCTTCTCCCTTGTGTGTGGAGGTTGTTTTGTTTGAGACAGTCTTGGCTATGTGGCTCTGACTGTCCTGGAACTCACTATTGTAGCCTAGACTGGATTCATACTCTCAGCAATCCTCCTGCTTCAGCCTCTTGAGTGCTGGAATTATAGGTGCCCCTAAACTGTCACAACTGGCTCTCCTTGTTCCTTAAAAACATCCCGAGGCTGTCCCAGGATCTTTGCACTGGCTGTTTCTCTGCAGTACACCCAGAGGACTCAAAATCCCCCTTCACAGATAAGCCCTGTTTGCCTGGCTTTGGGGGTCCGGCATTCTGTCACATCCTTGTTCCCCTTCCCACTCTGTAGTGAGTCCAGTTCCAGCTTGACCTTAGATGGCATCTGCTCGTTTGCTATTGGCCAAGGCCAGCCTGGGCTACCCTAAGAGCATGAGGATGGGGGCTTTGTGCATTTAGTTCACTTGCAGATCTCTTCCCTTCGACACAGATCAGATGTTCCTGAATTAGGAGCGCAGGCGCAGTTGGTTGAGTGGACAGGCAGAGGATGTGCTCAGAAACAGAGCGCTTGCCTAGCATGCTTGAGGCCCTGCATTTAGTTTCCTGTATAGCCAAAGGAAACAAGGAAAGAAGGCAGAAGCGTGGGTTCAGCCTGGGCTACACAGAGAGTTCCAGCCAGCCTAGGCTACACAGAGAGACTCTGTCTCTAAACAATCATTTAAAAAGTCTGGCATATGTGGGATATGAGGAATGGGCCTGAAAGCAGCAGCTCTGAGTTCCTCTTTTTTTTTTTTTTTTTTTTTTGGTTTTTCGATACAGAGTTTCTCTGTGTAGCTTTGCGCCTTTCCTAGAACTCACTCTGTAGCCCAGGCTGGCCTCGAACTCACAGAGATCCACCTGCCTCTGCCTCCTGAGTGCTGGATTAAAGGCGTGCGCCAACACCGCCCGACCTGAGTTCCTCTTAATGAGCCCTGTGCTGTCTTTGTCCTAACAGAGTCACCCAGCACAGCGGGAGCAGGGGCCACAGGCGGCATCATCGGAGGCATCATCGCCACCATCATTGCCACTGCAGTGGCTGCCACAGGCATCCTCATCTGCCGACAACAGCAGAAGGAGCAGAGGCTTCAGGGGACTGATGAGGAAGAAGAGTGAGTGATGGGATCCTGAGAGGTGGCTGGGAGGAGGGATGTCAGAGTTGGGGAGCACTGGGTGGGGACTGAAGAGGAAAATCATAAAGGCAGTGTGGGACAGAGACACCACCATAAATGACTGGGTTCTTTTTTTTTTTTTTTTTTTTTTTTTTCTTTGGTTTTTCGAGACAGGGTTTCTCTGTGCAGCTTTGCGCCTTTCCTGGGACTCACTTGGTAGCCCAGGCTGGCCTCGAACTCACAGAGATCCGCCTGGCTCTGCCTCCCGAGTGCTGGGATTAAAGGCGTGCGCCACCACCGCCCGGCATGACTGGGTTCTTACATGGGGTGGTGAGGAAAGATTTTTCTCTTCCTCGGAAAGTATGGGTATTAGAAGCTGTCCCTTCTGATGTCATCAGAGCCCAGGCCCCCACCGTCTTGTTGCTCCACCTTCCCCTGAGCTTCAGCTGCTAAGTGTGGGTTCCTAGCACTTGGAAGGTAGAAGCCAGAGGATCAGAAGTTCGAGGTCATGCCCCCTCTGTTACATGACACTGTCTCAAAAACCAGCAATACAAAAAAGGAAAAAGGTTGTACAGGAGCCAGGGAGATGAGTCAGGTGGTAAGAACTTGAGTTCCATCCCTACAGTATTTATTAAAAATAAATAAATAAGCCGGGCCGTGGTGGCGCACACCTTTAATCCCAGCACTCGGGAGGCAGAGCCAGGCGGATCTCTGTGAGTTCAAGGCCAGCCTGGGCTACCACGTGAGTTCCAGGAGAGGCACAAAGCTACACAGAGAAACCCTGTCTCGAAAAACCAAAAATAAATAAATAAATAAATCAACCAGGTGGTGGTGGTGCACACATTTAATCCCAGCATTCGGGAGGCAGAGGTAAGCAGATTTCTGAGTTCAAGGCCAGCCCGGTCTACTGAGAGAGTTCCAGGACAGCCAAGGCTGTTTAGAAAAAAAAAAAAAATTATTTTTATTTTCTCTGTGTGTTTGCTTGGATGTATGTCTGCACTCTATATGTGTGCCTGGTACTCTAGAGGGTCGTGAGTTGCCATGTGGGTCTCAGGAATTGAACCTGGGTCCTTTGAAAAAGCAACAAGTGCTCTTCAGGAGCCACCTCTGCAGACCTTCATTTTTCCTTGAGATAGGGTCCTACACTATGGACCAGACTGACCTCAAGCTTGCAGAGATCCTCCTACCTCTGCCTTCTAAGTTCTGGGAGTAAAGGAGTGCAGCTCCATGCCTGGCTCATTGTTTACATTTTATAAAATTGGTATTATTGCGTGTTTGTGCACATGGACATACATTCCTTGGCCTTGGCCTGGGTGTGGAGGCCAGAGGTCCTTTTTTGTTTTTGTTTGTCTGTTTTTCGAGACAGAGTTTCTCCATTTAGCCTGGGCTGTCCTGCAATTTGCTCTGTAGACCAGGCTGGCATCGAACTCAGAGATCCCTCTGTCTCTTCCTCTTTTCCTGAGTGCTGGGATTAAAGGTGTGTGCCACCACTGCACATCCTAAATTCAGGTTTTCAAGACCTTTATCTGCTGAGCCAATGTGCTTGCCTTGTTTATTGTTGCTTTGTTTTGTTTTTAAGATTTATTTACTTAGTTGGATGGTGGTGGCGAATGCCTTTAATCCCAGCACTCAGGAGGCAGAGGCAGGTAGATCTCTGAGTTCAAGGCCAGCCTGGTCTACAGAGCAAGTCCCAAGACAGGAGGGATACATAGAGAAATGTTGTCTTGAAAACAAAAAAAAGAAGGGCTGGAGAGATGGCTCAGAGGTTAAGAGCACTGGCTGCTCTTCCAGAGGTCGTGAGTCAATTCCCAGCTACCACATGGTGGCTCACAACCATCTAGAATGAGATCTGGTGCCCTCTTCTGGCATACAGGCATAATGGAGGAAGAACACTGTGTACATAATAAATAAATAAATCTTAAAAAAAAAAAAAAAAGAGAGAAACAAAAAAAAAAAAGATTTTCTTCTTTGTGTGTGTGTGTGTGTGTCTGTCTGTCTCTGTGTATGTGTGTGTCTATGTGACTGTCTGTGTGTGTGTGTGTGCCCTCAGAGGCCAGAAGACCTTGAATCTGAGAGCTTGCATTATAGGCTGTTGTGAATCCCTAATGTGGGTGCTAGGGTCTCAACACAGGTCCTTTGGAGGAACAGCCAGTGCTCTTGCCCACTGAGCATCTCGACAGCCCCCTTTTAGAAGTTTAGCCCATGGTTACCTTGAGCCCGTGTGTGTGTGTGTGTGTGTGTGTGTGTGTGTGTGTGTGTGAATGCTACCTAGAGGTCAAAGGGTCTCTATTTCCGCCATCTGGGTGTCAAGTCATGAGGTTTGGTGACAAGTCCCTTCACTCAGTAAACAGTCTTAGCAGCCCCATCATGTTTCTTACCTCCGTGTGTGGGTGTACTCAATCAAGTATCTGTTACTGAACATGTTTGTACGTAGAGAGAGCAGAGGACAGCCTTGAGTGGCATTCCCCAGGCTCCAGGTACCTTGGTTTGTTTTTGAAACAGGGTCCCACTGTGTGGCACTCGTTGGCCTGGAACTTATCATGTAGACAGAGCTGGCCTTAAACTCAGAGTCCCTCCTTAGTGCTGGGATTACCGGTGTGTACCACACCCCTGGTTCACTTCTTTGAAGGAGAATTCTTCCCAGAGGGGTCTGGGATGCCAGGACTGAGTCTCACTCAGTTTGACTCCCGAGGAGCACTGGGATGGGGGCAGGGATGGTGCCGAAAACCACAGGAAAAAAACAGCATTTTGACACTGATCCAGCCAGTGGCCAGACTGCCTGTAAAGAGAAGAAACTGAGGTGGAGAGGGGGTTGCGCGCTAACCTCCCTTGATCTGACTCCTACCCCTGACCCTGCAGACTGGAAGGACCTCCCTCTTATAAGCCACCGACCCCCAAGGCCAAGTTGGAGGAACCAGAGATGGTGAGATGTTCTTCTGGAGCCCAAGCTACCCTGCCTCCCTTCCCACTTTTCCTCCCTGGGGTCCATCCCAGAAAGGGGCTGTTGGGCTGGAACAGGGCTGGTTGGGAAAGGCCACTGTGAGGGGTCCTGACTTACCCTTATGTCACGCCACAGCCCTCCCAACTCTTCACACTGGGGGCCTCGGAGCACAGCACAATGAAGACTCCATACTTCGACGCCGGTGTCTCTTGTGCTGATCAGGTGAGAGTTTCTGGGTAAACAGTGGTAGATTTAGGGCTGGGTTAAGGGTCAAGGGTCAAGGCGGGATTGAGTGGAATGACTTAGAGCATCTGAGTAGCCCAGGGCCTGTGCCTACAGCAGAGATACCATCATTGAGTCCCCTCTATGGTGGAGACAGGATTCCCCTGGGGTCCCCTCTATGGTGGAGACAGGGTTCCCCTGGGGTCCCCTCTATGGTGGAGACATTCATTCCTCTGGGGTCCCCTGGATGGTCAGAGTCAGGTAAGGAGGCCAAAGCAGCTTGAGGTTGAAAACTTGATTAGCACTCAAGGTTAAATAAAGACTGAGGCCAGGCTTGGTAGTTCCTGTCTGTGGTGCCGACACTTAGGAAGCCGAGGCAGGAGAATCACCAAGAATTTGGTGGGTTCAGCCAACCTGGGCTGCATAGTGAGTTCAAGGCTAGCATGAGTTAAAGAGTGAGACTTTGTTTCAGAACAGCCAAGAAGAGCAGCAGGATTGAGGACTTCGAAGTTTTGAGCTTGTCTTGTGGTCCTGAGGACCAGAGCTGGAGTCTGAATTGTCTGTGACTACAGCATTGAGGGTCAGATACCTTTTTCTGGCTTTTGTGCATACACAGACACACACACACACACACACACACACACACACACACACACACACACGTTGAAAAATATTTTCAACCATGAAGAGAAAGGATTGAAGCCGAGCCTGGTGTGGGGATATACACCTGTAATCTCATTACTTGGGAGTCTGAGGCAGGATTACCACTGTTTGGGCCCAACCCAACTATGCCACATAGTGAGACCTTGATTAAAAAAAAAAGTCAGGCTGATCACAATAGTGTATTGTCCCAATACTAAGGAGATGGAGGCAGGAGGATCAGGACTTCAAGGTCATCCCTGGCTACAAAGTGAATTTAATTAAGTACGCCCTGAGCTACTTGAGACCTTGTCTCCAAATAGACCAAACGATTGAGGTCAGGTTGGGCTATAACTGGGTTGGTACAGTTTGCCCAGCATGCACAATGCCCTGGGTTCAATCCCAAGCACTTTGTTTTTTTTTTTTTTTTTTTTTTTTTTGGTTTTTCGAGACAGGGTTTCTCTGTGTAGCTTTGCGCCTTTCCTGGAACTCACTTTGGGGACCAGGCTGGCCTCGAACTCACAGAGATCCGCCTGGCTCTGCCTCCCGAGTACTGGGATTAAAGGCGTGCGCCACCACCGCCCGGCTTCAATCCCAAGCACTTTGTAATTGTGGTCCTAGACCTGTGCTTCGAACACTCGGGAGGGAGGCTGGCAGATGTCTGGGAGTTCCAGGCCAACCTGGTCCACCAGAACAGTCAGGGCTATGTAGAGACCCGTTCTCAAAGAAGAAGAACAGAGGGAAATCAGAAGTTCAAGGTCAGTCTGGCTACATAGTATGTTCAAGGCCAGTCTTCTATACAGGAGACCTAGTCTCAAAAAAAATAAAAATAAATAAAAAAAATAAGAGGCTGAGCGGTGGTGGCGCATGCCTTTTTTTTTTTAAGTTTGTAATTATATTTATGTACAGAAAACTTAGCAGTGTACATTTAACCCAATTTAGTGGCGAGTTCTTTGGCCTTTGCCTTTTCCAGGGCGCATGCCTTTCATCCCAGCACTCATTGCTTGTTAAGAGCACGTTTGCTGTTCTTCCAGAGACCCGAGTTCAGTTCTCAGCATCCGTGTTTGACAGCTCACATTACTCCAGCTCCAGGGGATCCAAGGCCTCCCTCCAGCCTCCTTGAGTACACATGTGATGGGCACACAAACACATTTAAGAAAAAAGAAGCCAGGTTTGATGGTCACACCTTTAATCCCAGCACTTGGGGACAGAGGCAGGAGGAAGGATCTCTGTGGCCTCTCTGATGCCAGCCTGGTCTATGCTGAATTACCCATCAGTCAGGACCGCACAGTGAGACCCTATCTGAAACAAAACAAAACCAACAGCTGCTGGGCACAGTGGCACATGCCTTCAGTTTCAGCACTCCTGAGGCAGATCTCAGAGCTCGAGGCCAGCCTGGTCTACAGAGTGAGTTCCAGGGCAGCCAGGGCTACACAGAGAAACCCTGTCTCAAAAAAGAAGACAGACAGACAGACAGACCACAGTAGAGGTCAAATGTTCTTGTGTAAGGATATGGGTTCCGGGATCAGGGAAGAGGACTGACGGAGTGAGGGAGTCAGTGCTGGGTATGGGTGTCCACACCAGGCAGTTCAATCCAGGGAGAAAGGAGGACGGGGTAGTTGAGTCTGTTCGGCATGGGGCAAGGATGGCTGGAATCTTGGGCCTAGGGGCAGATCAGAGACACTATCCTGAGACTGAGGTGACCTTGAATTCCTACTTGCTCTCCACTTCTAGGATATGCCTCGGTATCACGAGCTGCCCACCCTGGAAGAGCGGTCAGGGCCCCTGCTTTTGGGGGCCACGGGCCTGGGACCTTCTCTTCTGGTGCCTACAGGCCCCCCTGTTGAGAGGGTTTCCCTGGGTCTTGAAGACGAGGAAGATGAGGAGGAAGACTTCCTGGATAAAATCAACCCTATTTATGATGCCCTGTCCTACTCCAGCCCCTCTGATTCCTACCAGGGAAAAGACTTTTTTGTGTCACGGGCCATGTATGTGTGAGGCGCAGGGGTTCTGACCTCTCACCTTTCACCCTTGACCCCTCAGCTTTCCACCAGTGACTTGGGACACTCTGACTTGCAGCCAAGCCAGGGTCAGCTGTCACCCCTGCAGTCCACCTATGTCTTCTTTAGTGGCTCCGCCATGACCTCCAGCTTACGATTTCTGACCCAGATAAACCTGCATGACTGGAAACCTGGAATTTTTATCTCCCGAGGCAGGGAGCTCAGACCTCTGCACCACCTCTGACCCCTCAAGGACTCCTAAGACTGTGCCCCTCTGACCATGCCACTCACTGCCCACCTCTATCTCAACTACCCAGACAGTCCCAAAGAAGACCTTGGACTTGTCCTCAGGCAATAGAGTCCCCACAGGTCTGCAAGAATGGGATCAGGGGCTCCCTGCTGCTCAGACCTGAGCCCTCCAGGCAGCAGAAGCCCACCTGATCCCTCCCCATCCTCCTCCCCAAAGATGAAAAGGAGAGGACTCCCCAGTGTAAGGTAGGACCTCCCCATCTCCACCCACTCCTGCAGGCAGGAATCTCAGGGTTCACACTCTCTCCTCATCACACGGTACCCCAGTTCCTGTCTCCAAAGCATGAAGCCCAGGCAGTGCTGGAGGGGAGAGCCTAATGCAAGTGTGCCTTGCCACCCCAGGTTTGAGAGATTTCCTCTTATCTTAAAGACTACTGAACCCTTTTAGCCCCTACCCACTGAGAGAATTACACATCCCTCTTTAGGGGGTGGGATGTGTGTGAGATCCGGCATCTGGGCATCTGGGTTGGGAGTTTGGGCAATATTATTTTGTAAGCATTTCCTACAAAATATGAGTTTATACTTTGATAAAGTCTCGTGTTTTCTGTGAGAAGTGAAGGGAGTGGGCTAGGACATGAGGGAAATGAGTAAGGGATGGAGCTTCAAGGCCTCGGCAAGCTATAAGTCAACACAAGATAGATCCCCCCCAAAGACCAAAGATACCCCAGAAATTGATAATAGTAATAAGGCAAACCGCATCGACTAAAACAAAACGATAGGGATGCAAGAGGTATCTAACATGCACACTGTATTGAAAGGCATGGCTACAACAGCTGCCTAATGATTAACAGCTCAGAGTCACGGAAACAGACATAAAGATACCAGTAACCAGCCAAGAGGGGCTTAGGTTTAGTAAGTCAATAGCAAATAATAGGTTAAGGGCACTTGAGAGGCTGAGGCAGAAAGATCACCTACAACTCAGGGCCAGATTGGAATTACATAGTGAGTTTGGGGGGGGGGGGGTCATTAAAAAAATAGGCCATGGGGAAAATATTTTCAACGAAGCCTTAAGGCGTAATGGGTAATGTAGCTAAATGAATGAGCCAGAGGCAAAGAGATAAACAGGGGCTGTGGGGTATAGTGGGTAATAGCCAGGAGGCAAAAGATTCCGAGACAAGACGGTTAGTTAGAGAAAGGCCGGAAGGATGGTGCGAGTGAACATGCAGAAGTGGGCTAAACCGAGTCGAGGAAATGAAGCGCAATGAATGGGGGACTGAAGGCTGGGTAATGGGAAAGGAATGAATGGGCCAAAGATAGAAGCCACAGTGACGCGGGAGCAGACGGCATGATGGGTAACAAAAGGGGTGGGCTCAAGGCAGCTGTTGCATTCGGGGGGGGGAAAGGCTGGCCTTGTGGGTAAGCAGATGCAGGCCAGTTTTCGCAGAACTGATTTGAGGCTTTCCCGAGGCACTGTGGGAAGGGGTAGCACTTCCGGCTTCCCACTCGGCGACCCAGCCCCTCCACCGCGGTGCCTGGTGGGGCGCGAGACCTGACCTTGCTGCCTAGCAGCGTCTGCAGCGCAACGCACCTCTACCCACGTCCTTTGACCCTGGCACCGTAGCCAATGAGATAACTAACATACACGTCACCGAGGTCGGCCTACTGGACGTACCGTAGCCAATCAGCATGCGGGAGGAGCCAAAACTCACCAATGGCCACGGCGTTTGCTAGGGCGGGGCTCCGCTCCTCCAGGAGGATGGTGGGGCAATGGACAAGTAGGCGTTGCGAAGCGTGCGGTATCGACAAATAGTGAAACGGCTCCAGACCCGCGGCGTCGCGAACCAATGGGCGCGGGATGTGCGAGCCAATGGGAAAGGCGGGGAAGCCGCACGGACCGATTGCGAATGAGAACCAATAGAGATGGCTGTTTCAGCGAGATGGGTGGTACTTCCTGCCAGAACTCCAATGAAAAGTCCTGCTTCTCGGGTAATGGGCGGGGCCCGGAGGACGATGAACCAATGGGCTCCATGGGGCGGGGAGACAGCCGCGGCGGCGGCAGTGGGTTCGGTTGCGCGTAGCGCACGGGGTAGGAGCGGAGCCCAGGCCGGGAACAGGCGCCGCCGCCGCCGCCGCCGCCGCCAGTGAGAACCGGGTCCGAGTTGGGTGGGAGGTGGCTGAGTTCGCATCCGGGTGTGTGTGTGTTTCTGTGTGTGGCCCCTGACCCCTGCCCTCTGACCTTTCCCCTCGCAGATACCATGGGGAACGTGCTGGCTGCTAGCTCTCCTCCCGCAGGGCCCCCGCCGCCTCCTACGCCGTCCCTCGTCGGGCTGCCGCCGCCGCCGCCTTCGCCGCCGGGCTTCACGCTGCCGCCGCTCGGGGGCGGCCTGGGCACTGGGTCGAGCGCGGGCCGAGGCTCGGAACGGACTCCCGGGGCTGCGGCCAGCGGCGCTGCGGGGGCCTCGGACGATGGGGGCTGCGGCTGCCTTCCCAACCCGGGCACGTTCGAGGAGTGTCACCGGAAGTGCAAGGGTGAGGGGTGCCGGGCCCAGATTGCCCCAGGGAAAGGGGAAGGACCCCCGGAGGGTTGGCGCGCATCGCTGCAATCATTGAACAGAGTGTTGGGAGCTGAGGATGGGGTGGGACGGTGGGACCTTGAACTTCGGGTTTCGGAACTGCAATCAGTTGGTGAACTCCCTGGGGAAGCATGCCACAGCAGGAGAGAAAAGTCATGGACACTGAGAGCCCCGGGACCAACCCCGCCAGACTCCTTAGTGTGATCAGGAAAGGAATTATGGCCCAAGGTCACAGTGTCAGCAAGGTGTTCCCCAATGTTCCTGTGAGGGGTGCCACCAAAGGGCTCTAGATCCTGGCCTAGGACCATTTTGATCATAAGAGAGATACACTTTTATCTTTGATACTAAAATACGTGTTAACTTATTAAATACTTGGAACAGTTCCGTGTGGTAAGGATCCCCATTGTAGGGATGAGGAATTTGGCAAGAAAGTGAGTTCCCTAAATTCAGGGGATTGCACTGGGTTTTAGAAACAGCCAGAGGGCCCAGCCCTGTTAACTAGGCAGAGTTTTCTCTAGTGGAGGGATGTTTCGTGAGATGTGGGTCTCTGGAGACAGCTGGGGATGGGAGGGAAGGAGGGGAGAATTTGGGGTGACAGCATCTCTCTCCTGCAGAGCTGTTTCCAGTTCAGATGGAGGGTGTCAAACTTACAGTCAACAAAGGGTTGAGTAACCGTTTCCAGGTAAGTCTTTCTGGCGCCTGGACCCTCCAGAGATCGTAACAGATCCCCTCACTCTCTTAAAGGACTGGGCTTTTTGCATAGGTAGCAAGATTTAGATAACAACATTCCAGTGGCCCGTGCTTCTGATTCCAGCACTGGCAGAGGCTGAAGCAGGAAGATCCTGCCCCAGACCGGCCTTGGGATGCGCCTGTATCAAAACACAAAAGGGAAATGAACAATAAGACTCTCCTCCATTCCAGGATGATTGTTCAAGGGGGGTGGGAAAGTCCGGGTTTAGGGCCAGCATTCAAAGGTGCCTCTTAACCCTGCAACCTCAAGCAGGGGTGCAACCGCAGCCCCACTTGTCTCCCTGGTAGCCTCTCAATCTCATCAGGTGAGGCCTGGTGTTCGTTTTTGTTTATCCCCCGGGTTGGTACCCTGGGCATTGATGCTGCTAAGCGTGGCTTCCCGCCCGGTGTTCGCTTCCCAGCTCTACACCCCTAGTTTTCATCCCCAAAACTCTGTCTTTGAATCTTCAAGTGGATAAGCCAGCCTTGCCAAGACCCCACCACTCACTCTCTTCTCCCAGGTGACCCACACAGTAGCCCTCGGCACAATTGGAGAGTCCAATTACCACTTTGGGGTCACGTACGTGGGGACGAAGCAGCTGAGTCCCACAGAGGTAAGGTTCCTTCTGGTCATTCTTCCGGTGAATTCTTCCATGAAGGGAATAAGTGGACAAGTGACAGGCTCAGGGGCCTTGGAGGGGAGGAGGTGTTGGGACAAGCCAGGTATAGGACCTGGAATGTCAAATTCTGTGCTCGGATGTCCTCTAGGGGGAGCTGGAGAGCCACGGAGAGGTTTGACAAGGGAGGAAAACAGGGTCAGATGGGTCCGGGTGGGCTGCTCATGCTGCCCCGGCAGGGGGTGGATAGTGGGATGTGGAGGTTTCAGGAGGGCTAGAAACTGGTACTGAGTCTGCTGCTGTTACCTGTTGTGTTTTTTGTTTTTGGAGACAGAGTCTCCTGCCCTGGCTGGGCTTGAGCTATGGCTTAGGATGATCAGTCCTCCTGTCTTTCGCTCCCTAAGTGCTGAGGTTTCAGGCATAAGTAACCATGTGCTGGGGATCAAACCCAGGGCATGCTGGACAAATACTCTTACCAATTGAACTATATCCTCGGCACTTGTCTGTGCACTTTTTGTGTAGTAAAGCATGCACGTGTGCAGGTGCCTGTTCCCACGATTGCATTTGCAAGGGCCAAAACAGAACATCTGATCTGTAGCTCACCATTTATGCTGGACTGGCTGGCCAGCCAGTTCACGGGACCCACCGTTTCTGCAATGTTGCAGTTACGGGCATGAGCAGCCATATCTGGTGCTTATGCAAATACTGGGGATTTGAACTTGGGTTCTCATACTTGCATGTAGGAGAGCTCTTACCTATCAAGCCCTGGCTGGACTAGAACTCTATGTCAACCAGGCTAGTATTCAACACAGAGGCTCTCTTCCCTCTGTCTCCCAAGTGCTGGGATTAAAGATGTGTGCCGCCATGCCTGATACTTAAACTCTCCATTATTCCACCTTCAGCAGATCAGCAAGGTCCGACCACTGTCAGGGAATGAATGCCTCCTGCAACTGCTTAGAGTAGTGAGGGGACCTGCTTGGCACCCACCGCCCATCTGTAGCAGGCTCCTAGTGTTCTGAGGCAGAACGAGTGTGAGCTGCACTCTGACTCACGTTTGTGTGTGGGGAGGCCTGTGAGGGCAGAGGACAGCTTTCCAAGAGTCATTTCTTTGGTTTCACCTCGTGTGTCCTGGGTATTAAACCCATGTCCTCAGGCTTGGGTGACAACCTTTCCCATGAGCTATCTCATTGGCCCCTTGAGATGTGTTTTGAAGAGTGGAGGGGCTGGTTATCTCAGAGTCAAAGCTGGACTGTGACATAGCCTGGAGATTGAAGTCCCCGGGTATGGGAGGCAAATGGCCTGTAATAGTTGGAGAAGTATGCGATTGTGGCAGAAAAGACGTGGCACCAGGAACGGGAGACTGCCATGAAGGATGTGTTGTCAGTCAGAAAGCAGAGCCCAGCAGAGTACCCTGCCACATGCTTGTCACCCTAGCACTTGGGGAGGCTGTGGCAGAAGGATGAGGGATTGCAGGACAGCCCAGGCCACATAGCAAGACCTACTTCCATAAATAAGCAAACAAACATACAGACCAAAGAGCAGGCTGGTGGCCTAGACCTGTAATCCAGCACTCAGGAGGTCACAGACACCCTGTGCCACGTAGCTAGTGTGCTGGCTAGTTTAAGTCACCTGGGAAGAGGAACTTGAGTTGAGAACGTGCCACTTGCAGATTGGCCTGTGGGGCATGTTCGTGAGTGGGGATGTGAGAGGGCCCAGCTCACTGTGGCGGTGCTATCCCTGGGCTGGTGGTCCTGGGCACTATGAGAAAGGCTAATAAGCAAACCAGTGAGTAGCATCAGCTCCTGCCTCTGTGTTCCTGCGTTGACTTCCTGCCCTGACTTCCACTGCGATGTGGAGCTGCAAGCTGAAGTTAGCTTTTCTTCCCCTGTTAGCTTTGGGTGCTGGTGTTTATCTCAACAATAGAAACCTTAATTAAGGTAGTTCCTGTGAGGCAGCTCTGAGCTACGTGAAACCCTATCTCAAAAAGAGAAGCAACAACTGGGCGGTGGTGGCGCACGCCCTTAATCCCTGCACTTGGGAGGCAGAGGCAGGTGGATCTCTGAGTTCAAGGCCAGCCAGGTCTACAGGGAAAACCCCTGTCTTGAAAAACTTTTAAAAAAAAAAAAAAAAAAAAGACACGAAACAGTGGTGACAGAAGTGTTGGGCTCACATCACAGTCCAGTGGTTCCCGGGACGCCTGTGTTGCTGAAGTGACCCAAATGGGCACGGCCTAAGCACCGAGCAGGAGGGATGCCAGTGTGGTGTCCAGAGTCCAGGCTTCCTGCTCAGGCTTCCTGCTGTGTTTTTCACACACAGCCTCTGACCTCTCAGCTGCCTCTGCCCCACAGGCGTTCCCCGTGCTGGTAGGTGACATGGACAACAGTGGCAGCCTCAACGCACAGATCATCCATCAGCTGAGCCCAGGCCTCAGGTCCAAGATGGCCATCCAGGTGAGTCCTGCATGGGTGTGGCCTGTCACGCTCCCAGACGCTCCCTCATGCGTGGCCCTCACACTGCCCTTCCCCCACAGACCCAGCAGTCGAAGTTCGTGAACTGGCAGGTGGATGGGGAGTACCGGGGTTCCGACTTCACAGCTGCAGTCACCCTAGGCAACCCAGATGTCTTGGTGGGTTCAGGTAAGAGGTGGGCGGGGATTACGGGTGGTCATGAGGCCTTCATCCAGCTCCCCTTTCCCAAAAAGGCACATGACTTTGTCTCTTGGAGTCTCCCATGCTTCCCTCTGAGAGGTGGCAGGGTAGCAATGCCCAACACTTGCAAGGCTAAGGAAGGGCAGTCATGAGTTTCTTGCTGCCATGAATCCATGCCTCAAAAAAAGAAAAGAATAAAAAGCAAAACAAAAAGCCAGGTGTGGTCACACCTCTAATCCCAGGATTGGGGTTGGGGGGGGGATGTCAAAGGTCAGGGTTGGAACCCTTTTGGGGAGGGTCCCCGCTCTTTCGTTTTGGTTTTAACTTTATCTGGTGTATGTACCAGCATGTGTGTGTATGCACTCAAAGCCGCTTGCCTGTCTGCCCACCCATTGGACGCCAGTGTTCTGAGCCTGCCCCATACAGCGTATCTGAGCACTGGTGATGAGATAGTGAGTCCATCTCTCTGGGGAGTGCCCATCCCAGCAGGGACCTCCACATGAAGAGCCCATCAAGATGACACGGGTAGACTGGGGTGTGGCTTAACACCTGCCTAGATTCAGCAGTGAGGTGCGTAGGGCGTGGTTTGGTGGTAGAGCACTTGCAAGATCCTGGGTTCTAGTCCCAGCACCATAAGAAAAGTTACTTTCTTCTTGAGGGCTGGCCTGGAATTCAACAGAGCTCTGGCTGCCTGTCTCCTGAGTGGTAGGATTAGAGTGTACCACCATACCTGGCAAATAGGCATTTTACCCTGAAGCATATGTAATGTTGGTGGAAGTATTAAAGCAACTCCAGGTAGTTAAAAGGGAGGTTTATTTTGGGGTAACTTACAACAAGTAAAGGGATAGGTTACAGGATCCCGGAGGAGTGAAGTGCAGTCTAGCGGTGTTCTCTGGAGAAATCTGCTTGGACTACATCCAGCATCCAGGATTACCAGGAACCAAGAAAGCCTGCACATCCAGACCTTAGGTCTTAATGGCTCCCGTCTGGGCCCTGCCTCGGGCTGGTCATAGGTAGGCGTGACAGTTACTGGGAGCTTCACTGCGGGTAGTACTTTCAGGTCAAAGCTGGAACAGCTACCCACTACAGTACGATGTATTTGTTACTGCTCGGGCGAGTCCCATTTGAAGTGAGTTAAAATGATTGCTCCTTGCCAGGCGGCAGTGGCACACTCCTTTAATCCCAGCAGCCAGGAGGATCTCTGTTCAAGGCCAGCCTGGTTTACAGGGTGAGTTCCAGGGCAGCCAGGGCTACGTAGAGAAACCCTGTTGAAAAACCAAAAGACAAAACTGTCAGCTTTGATCAGACTGGGACCTGGTGGGACCTTCAGCCTGCCTTCCTGAGGCCTGTTCTTCTTACCTTGGCTCTTACTAATCCTGCTCTCTCAATTTGGATGATTCTAGTCCCTTAGGACCACTTAGGTTCATCCGTTTGCTTGAAGAACGTGATTTTGTTGATCACTTCTGAAGTGCCAGGCTTCATGACACTCATTTATGTATTTGCAGTTCTGAAGATGGAAGCCAAGGCCTCAGTGTGCTAGGCAGGTCCTCCACCACTGTACCACATCCCCAAGCCCTCGCTGGGGGTATCTAGGCAGGTTCTCCACCATTGTACCACATCCCCAAACCCTCGCCGGGCGTTCTAGGCCAGGGGTTCTACCTCTGGGCTGGTACCCACTAGAAATTCATTTAAACCTTCTGGGCTTTCAGCCTCAGGATGTAACTTTGGCCAGACTGTTCTTGGATGGGTGATGTTTAGCCATTAACCAGCCTTCCAAGTTGTATGCATCAGAAATACCTTCATAAATGCAGAAAAACTTCCTTTGGGAACTGCTGCTATAGTCAACACTCCTGTCCTGATGGACTCCTGCAGAGGGGACCAGTGCAGACAAGCTTGGTAGGAAAGGGGCTGGCCTCCTAGGCAGCCTGGGATAGAGGAGGTCAAGAATCAGGACTCAAAGGGCTGGAGTGGGGCTCAGTGTCATTGCACATGCTTGAGACATGGGCTCTGTTCATCTGCAACACCACAGAAACGTAAGAGGGCTGGGACAAGGCTCCATAGCAGAGCACCTGCCCGCTGACCTGCGTGCTTGCCCAGCATGCACAGAGCCCTGCAAAGCGGGGTAGCGGGGACACACCCCAAATCCAGCACTTTCACAAGTCCAGGGTCATCCTGGGCTACTTCCTGAGTTCAGAATCACATCAGCCTGGGTTAGAGAGGCTTTTGTTTTAGCCTGGCACTTGGGAGGCTGGGGCAGGAGGATCCTCAAAAGGCCATTTAGGGTTGAAGAACAAGGTGGGCAAACGGGGGGGGGGGGGGGGGGGGGGGCTCGGCAGGTGGAGGCGCTTGCTGGCCATGCCTGGGTTTGATCCCTGTGACAAACAGGAAAGGAAACCAGCTCCACAAGTTGCCTTCTGACCTGTGCACATATGTACACTTGCACGAGCACCTTCGTGTACATGCTTTCACAACTACTCATGGGGGCGGGGATGAAATCTTGAGTAGAATGCAGTGGCACACGCCTAAAATCCCCAGCCACTTGGGAGGCCAAAGCAGAAGGATCACCATGAGTTTGAGGCTAGCCAGAGCTATATAGCAAGATCCTTTGAATTGGGGTCTCTTTATGTAGCCCAGGCTGACCTCAGACTCACAGAGATCCACCTGCCTCTGCCTCTGTCACATGTGTTGGGATTAAGGTTGCACTTGGCATGAGACCCTATTTTTAAGAGACTCAGAACCGGCCAGCACTGGCTGATTTTCTAGAGGACCCAGGTTAAATTCTCAGTATCTACAGTCAGCTCATAACCGCCTGTAACTCCAGTTCCAAGCAATTTGACAACCTATTCTGGCCTCGGTGGGTACCATGTGCATGTCGCAGGGACACGTGCAGCCAAAACACCCATAAACATAAAATAAATCTGAAAAAGAAACATTTTAAGCCAGAATAAAGCCAAAGTTGGGCTATGGTAGTACCTATAATCTGGCTATATATTAGGCTGAGGCAGGAGGGCCACGTGCTGGGCTCCTGACTGGAAGAAAAAAGCTACAAACTCCTAAGAAGAAGTGCTGTAATTCAGAGACTTCAGATTTAGCTCATTAGGAGAGGGCTGGGTAGGACAGGTCCGCCAGGTGGCCCATGATGGTGGCTTCAGTTGGCACACTAAAGAGGGTCAGGTCTAGAGCATGCCTTGTAGATGTTTAGCCAGCTGGGTTGAGGGAAGGCTTCAGTGGCTGGCTGTGTCACATAAGGGTACAAAGCTCTATTTTGAAGCTGGGGCCAACCCATAGGGTACCACAAGTAATTGTGAGGGTCTCAGATCTTCCTAGAGCACTGGGGAAATGTGTCAGGTTCCCAGGAGAAAGCACAGTCGGGTTTGTGCTTTGGTTATAACCCCTAGCCCCTGGGTGCTGTGGATGATTGATAAATAAAACACTGGGGGTTGGGGATTTAGCTCAGTGGTAGAGCGCTTGCCTAGCAAGCGCAAGGCCTTGGGTTCAGTCCTCAGTTCTGGGAAAAAATAAATAAAACACTGATTGGCCAGTAGCCAGACAGAAAGTATAGGCGGGACTAGCAGAGAAGAAAATTGAGAGAACAGGAAGGTGGAGGGGAGGAGACGCCAGCCTGCCGTCCAGGGAACATGATGTAAAGGCAGCAGGTAAAGCCACAGAACACATGGCGACATATAGATTAACAGAAATGGGCTGAGTATAAGAGTAAGAGCTAGTCAGTGGTGGGCCTGAGCCAATGGCCGAGCAGTTTAAATAATATAAGTGTCTGTGTGTTTATTTTATAAATGGGCTCCAGGACTGCCGGGGCTTGGCGGGACCTGGAGAGAAAAACTCCAGCTACACCTGGGTGTGCTGTGGGGTCTGTTGGAGAGGCTGAACCTGTGCAGGAGATAGAGGAGGCTGTCAAGAGAAATGACTTGTGGGGGACAGTGGCACCCCAAAGTTAAGGATTATTAGGGACCCACTTGGGGATGGGTTAGTACTTACTCCCAATAGCCCCTACAGCTGTGGGGGAGGGGGATTCTGCTTTGAAGTTGCTGTGTGTAGATGATCACTCACAGGACTGTGGCTCTCAGCTTCCGCTCGGTTGGTTGGTTGATAATGGTGGTCAGAGGCGTGCTGGAATTGGGTTGATCCTGTCCTGAAGCTGATGAGCCCGTGGTACCTGCCTCTGTCCTAGCCATGGTCACACTTCTCAGAGCACACCCAGACCCTGGCTAGGACTCTGGGCCCCCCTCCCCCCTCCCACGTCTTGTGGGGACTCAGTCCTGGCACAGGACTGCCCTGCCGCTATTCTGCCAGATGCTCCTCTGCAAAGGGGATCACTGTGTATTCCTGGCTGGCCTGGAACTCATCTGTCTCCCAGGTACTGGGATTCCACCCTCCTCTCTGCTGCCTTAGGGAGCCTGTTGGCCGTTTGTACAGGGTCATAGGCCAGCAGAGGCGGGGCAGGAGGAACCCCTGTATTGAGGTGAAACCAGGCCTGGTCAGGATCCTGGAGTCCGACACCCTCTCCTCCTGCAGGAATCCTGGTGGCTCACTATCTCCAGAGCATCACGCCGTGTCTGGCCCTGGGGGGAGAGCTCGTCTACCACCGGCGGCCTGGAGAAGAGGGCACTGTCATGTCTCTAGCTGGGAAATACACACGTGAGCCTGGGGCGCTCTTGTGGTCCGCGGGAGGGGCTGTGGGTTTCCAGATGCCCGCATCCCCTTGATACCCAGCCTCACCCATCTCTGCTCTCCTAGTGAACAACTGGTTGGCAACAGTAACACTGGGCCAGGCAGGCATGCATGCCACTTACTACCACAAAGCCAGTGACCAGGTGAGCTGGAGCGAGTGCCTAGGTTTGCTGGTCCTGTTGGTGTGCCCAGGAGCCCACTGGCGGCTCACATGTGTGCCGGGCCCTCCCTCCCTCCCTCAGCTGCAGGTGGGTGTAGAGTTCGAGGCCAGCACCAGGATGCAGGACACCAGTGCCTCCTTTGGGTACCAGCTGGACCTGCCCAAGGCCAACTTCCTCTTCAAAGGTAAGGAAGGCCTCAGTTTCCCTCCTGGAGCACAGACCAGAGGTGACTCAGCTGCCTGTGTGGTGGAGGCCTTGGGAAAGAAGGAAGATGACAGTGTGCTGGGGGCCTTTGTACACCTCTAAGTGACTCAGGGCCCACCCTGGTACGTCCGGTGGATATCAGGAGCCACACTTAAATCCTCCCCAGCTCATCTAGCAAGCTCACCCCCTTTTGCACTGAATGAAAGGCAACATGGGGAGCTTCTGGCCCTCCCCATTCACTCTTGCCTGACTTAGGTTTGGTTCTGTTGCTGTGATGAAACACCATGACCATAAACAACTTGGAGAAAAGAGCTCATTTGGCTTACAACTCTCAGGTCACACTCCTGTCACTGATGCAGACTGCTTGGAGAGGTGCTGCTCACTGGCTTGCTCCCTGTGGCCTCCTCAGCTTGCTTTGTTATATCCAGGTCTACTGCCCCTGGGTGGTCCCACCCACAATGAGCTAGAAAGTGCCCTGCAGGTCCAGAGCCTCGTTCTAGGTAGTAACCCAGTCTTTTCAAACTTGGGTGTAGGATGGCCATAGTTCACTTTGGAGCCCATGATGATGGTTGATGATGGGGTCTGCTTGTGACCCCATCACCACAGTCCCCTGCAGTTAAGAGCCGACTGAGTCCAGCCCTGCTGCCCTTGTCCCGTTCATTCTGTCCCTTTACCTGGGGATAGCTGAGCTGGCACCCAAGCCTTAAGAGTCTCATGCACTTGTATGTTCAGGAATGTACCATTCCCAGAGACCAGGGGTCCCCAGAGCTGTAGAGGAGCAGGCCCGAGGAGCTGCTTGACCGGACAGGGCATGTACTTAAAGGTCTGCTGTGGCTACCCAGAGGGGACCATGCACACCGACCCACCCAGTCTCTACCCCACTCTTGGCCCACAGGCTCTGTGAACAGTAACTGGATTGTGGGCGCCACGCTGGAGAAGAAGCTGCCGCCCCTTCCCCTCACACTGTCCCTCTGCGCCTTCCTGAACCACCGCAAGAATAAGTTCCTGTGCGGCTTTGGCCTCACCATTGGCTGAGCTCTCGTCCTTCCTCTGCAGACCACCACTGGGCCGGCCGCCCTCCCTCCTCCCTCCCTCCTGGGGTCGGGGCAGCGGGAAGGAGGGGACCCACCCTACGCCCGAGGATCTCCAGCGCCAGGGGACAGTGTCCAGGGGGCCTGGGGTCCCGGAGGGAGTTCTGGAATCAGAAGGGCGCTCGATTATGAGTGCCCCGGCAGAGGCGGCTGGCAGGCTCTGGGACGAAAGACGTGATGTGACGTCCCTGTCCTCCCGAGGGCAGCAGAGGAGCGCCCGGCCGCCGGTCACTTTCCCCTCCGCCCCTCCATAGAAATCATGTTTATAAGTTATGGAAGAACCGGGACATTTTACAGAAAAAACTTAACGAAAAATACACGTGGAAAAAAAAAGATTTGAGAGGCCTAGGTTTTCTCCCCTTGCTGAGCGCGGCTGCCAGCAGGGGGCGCCGAGGGTCCTGGGTGCAGGGGATCAGTATAGGGGAGGCCTGGGCCAGCGTCACACCCTCGAGCCAGCGAGCGGCGGGGACATCACAGGCCTGCCTCACCAGGAGGGTGGCTCCAGGTCACTCGCCCCTCTGTGGCCTGGCCCTGAGAGGTGGCAGAGGACTTTGTCTCTACAAACAGGGTGGGGGCAGGGAGATGGGCTTTGGATCCTCCCTGTTCCAAAAAGGGCTGAGGTGGTAGCTTGTGGCGACTTTCTCCGGGTGGGAAGGTCAGAGGTCTTGGAAACTCAGGAAGAAACAAAGTTCCTGGAAGAAATAAAGCACAATACAGAAAGTAGCTCTCCGGAAGGAAGGGGCCCCTGGACCTTCCCAGACTGGAACAAAGGAAGTAAGATGCAACTGGGCCTCACGTGTCAGGCAGGTGCTGGGTCACCAAAGTGCTTTCCATTCTGATGGGGTGTGCAGTAAACAGCCTCAAACTGGGTCCTGCCTTGGTGGCTGGGGCCACAGGTGCTTCTTCCGGCACCCTACTGGAAGTGTCGGGTTTTGCAATGCAAAGACTCATAGGCTGGTTGATGTCCCTGTGGAGAACACCAGAACCCTTTCTTTCTCCTGTGTGGTCTAGGGATGTTAGCTGGCCAATGGAGCTGACCGTTAATAACCCGTGGAAATCATCTCGCCACACCCACTTCTGGCCAGTGTTCTCTGAAACCAGAGCTAACAGGCCTGGGCTTGCCCAGGCCCCCTGTACCCTTCTTGGAATAAGGAGATCCCCTGTTGCCATCCTGCAGATTCATGTGCCTGCCCAGTCCAGTGCCAAACCTTACTGTGTGGCTTCCCTCCTGCCGCCACCCTCTCTGGGCAACAGCTGGGGGCAGGAATCTGGTGGAGCTGGCAAGCTCGCTGGTGCTGTGTGAGTCTTGGCCCCACTGGAGACAGCCCAGGTGCAGCTGCTTTCTCGCTTGTTAGCATGGGCTTTGTTCTGTTGCCTAAGCTCACCCTGACTCCCCAAGCTCCGCGGATCCTCCTGCCTCAGCTCCCCAAGTGGCTGGGACTACAGGCACATGTCACAAAAAATAACTACTCTTCTGATTTAATGGGCAAAGAAACTGCTTGGAAAAGCCAAATGTACAAGCAGTGGCACACACCGGCAGTCCTAGCTCGCTGCGGCAGAGGCAAAAGGGTCTTTGTGACTGAGGCCGGCCTGAGGATCCTGCCTCAAAAAAAAAACGAAAAAAACCAAACTGCTCTCCGAGGGAGTTCCCTCTCCCAAGGTCACACATCTGGTCACTGGGAGGACTAAAGAACGGGCATTTGGACTCCCAGAGCTTGCCTCGATTGCTTCAAACCCAGTGGAAGCCTCCACGCAACTGCTCCTGAAGGAACTGGAATTTTCCCAGCCTGGGGACCGCAGTTCATCTGTACCTGAGGAATGAACAAAGGGGGGCCAAGGTTAAAACTCACCCCAGAAGCCTAGCCTCTTAACAGACACCGGCACGGCCCCCCACACCCCTCCCATTTCTATTTAAGCCTCCAATCCTTTTCTCTAAAGTGCACCAGACCCCACAGGGAAAGTGGGGGAGTACTCTGGGCGCCAGCACCCCACTTTGGAGAAAGATGCCTGGATTATGCGATGAAGTGTCAGCGCCCTTGTTGGGGTGTGGGGGTCACAAGGCCTCCAAACTCCACCTCTTTCCTCTGCCCTGCTGGGAAGGGGGGGGACAACCCGCCTCGTGACAGGGGGCTGGCCCAGCCCGCCCTAGCCCTGAGGAGGGGGCGGGGCAGGGGGAGCCCTATAATTGGACGAGCCTGGGATCCACAGTCTTGCTCAGCCCCCGGAGGCTAAGGACTTGTTTCTGAAGGAGCTGGTAAGACACGCTGGGCTGGGGACTCACCCGGGGCGGTGGGAAGATGTAGACGGGGAACCTTGGGGTCCCCTGGTGTCCAGGAAACGGGCAAGAATTGGAAAAGCAGGAAACCCGATAGATGCACTTGGGGACAAACTAAGGACATGAGGTGACTAGTCTGCCCAAGTCAGGACAGATGGAGGAGCTGGAAGGGCCCCCTCCAGGAGTAAGGTGCTCCACATCCAGTCCAACTAGAAGGTGGGACCATCCTTTGGCGACAGAACCGGGAATGAGCCTTAGGCTGCGTTTATATAAACACCTACTGGTTTCAATCACAGCCCCCAAGTAACCCCGGGCTAGCCTCTAACTGACGATCCTCACGCCTCAGCGTCGTGAGTTCTGGGGTTATGTGAGGGCACCATCTCACAGGGCTGGAGGATGATTAAATGCGCGTTAAATTAGCACCAAAATGGAAAGCGGGGCCTGGCCAGGAAGGTAGGAAGAGGAATGTAAATTGGACTACCCGCTGTGCCTTGGTGAAGTGGAATTTGAACCCTGGGAGAGGGAGCTGGAATTTTTGGCAGCGGATCCACCCCGAGGATGCAGATAGCGAACACCGGAGGGGGTGTAACTAGACCTTTGGGAAGTGCGGGCGCTCTCTTTGGGAAATGTTTGTGATTGGCTAAGGCCTCAGATCTAAGAAGGGAGATAGGGTGGGGCTCTCTGGGTGGGCGGAGTACCCCCTAGCTGTTCAAAGACAATTTCTTCTTCCCCCAGACTGGCCAATCACAATCGAGAAGATGAAGGCTCTGTGGGCCGTGCTGGTGGTCACGTTGCTGGCAGGTATGGACCTGGGCTTGCGTCTGGTGGCGCCTCTCGACCCCATTCTGGCCCTGGGTCTCTGGCGGGTTGGGACTGGGACAGTTCTGAGGCCTCTCTGAGAGTCAACAACCCAGAACAGCTGTTCTCATTAGGCCTTGATTTCCCCTATCCATAAAATGAGAGGACTGGCTTGCGAGATGGCTCGGGGGGAAAAGGTGGTTGCCACCAAACCTGAAGACCTATCCAGGACCAATATGGTGGAAGGAAAGAGCCGGTTCCCTCTCGTTGTCTTCTGACCTCCAAAGGCGCGCGCGCGCGCGCGCGCACACACACACACACACACACACACACACACACACAAATAAAAAGATAAAAAAATGTAATAGATGTAATTGTTTTTAAAAGGGAGGTATGTATTTTCTAATTCCATACCTGCCTGGTCCTCTGCTCTGTACTATATGGGATACCAAGATATACACATGCTTGTGGTAACAGAACAGACTTCAACCCCTCCGGACCCACTGTTACTGCAAAGAGACACAAGAGCACTGTAGGTCCTGACCCAGCCTTGAACTTACTCTGCACAGGATGCCTGGCAGAGGGAGAGCCGGAGCTCGAGCCAGAAGTGACTGATCGGCTGGCATGGCAGAGCGGCCAACCCTGGGAGCTGGCCATGGGCCGCTTCTGGGATTATCTGCGCTGGGTACAGACACTGTCTGACCAGGTCCAGGAAGAACTGCAGAGTTCCCAAGTCACTCAGGAACTGACGTGAGTGCCCGGCCCCTGTCCCTTCACCCTCTGTACCCACTGAACATCCAGGCCTTGGGGCTCCGACTGTCTGGACACCTACCCCCTTTTCGATTCCTTTATTATTGTGTAGCCCAGGCTGGCCTTGAACTCTATATCCTCCTGCCTTATTTAGCCTTCTGGTGTTGGGATTAATGGGCATTTATTTATTTGTTTGGTCCACTGGTTTGCATTTTGAGACAGGATCCCAACTCAAGCTGGCTTCAAAGGCTCTGCGATTCTCCTGCCTCAGCTTCTCAGCTTCTGGGAATACAAGCGAGGGCCACCCTATCTTCCGTCCTCGTTTCTTGCCCACCTCACCCCTCTCTTTTGGGCCCTTCTAGCTTGGTCCTCATCTCATTGTGTGTTTCCTCTGGACCTGCAGGGTACTGATGGAGGACACCATGACGGAACTGAAGGCTTACAAAAAGGAGCTGGAGGAACAACTGGGCCCGATGGCGGAGGAGACACGGGCCAGGCTGGCCAAAGAGGTGCAGGCAGCCCAGTCCCGGCTCGGGGCCGATATGGAGGACCTACGCAACCGACTTGGGCAGTACCGCAACGAGGTGCAGACCATGCTGGGCCAGAGCACAGAGGAGCTGCGGTCTCGCCTCTCCACGCACCTGCGCAAATTGCGCAAGCGCCTGATGCGGGATGCGGAGGATCTGCAGAAGCGCCTGGCGGTGTACAAGGCCGGGGCACGCGAAGGCGCGGAGCGGGGTGTGGGCGCCATCCGTGAGCGCTTGGGGCCGTTGGTGGAGCAGGGTCGCCAGCGCACAGCCAACCTAGGCGCTGGGGCCGCCAAGCCCCTGCAAGATCGCGCCCAGGCTTTGGGTGCCCGCATCCGAGGGCGGCTGGAGGAGGTGGGCAACCAGGCCCGTGACCGCCTGGAGGAGGTGCGCGAGCAGATGGAAGAGGTGCGCGCCAAGGTGGAGGAGCAGGCCCAGCAGATGCGCCTGCAAGCCGAGATCTTCCAGGCCCGCCTCAAGGGCTGGTTCGAGCCGCTGGTGGAAGACATGCAGCGCCAGTGGGCAAACCTGGTGGAGAAGATACAGGCCTCCGTGGCCGCCAACCCCATCCCCCCCTCCTCAGTGCCACAGGAGAGTCAATGAATGTCCCTCTCCTACCCGCTGCGGTGACACCCACGGCCAGCAGGTGGCCCTTGTCCCCAGTACCACTCTGGCCCTCTGGTGGCCCTTGCTTAATAAAGATTCTCCAAGCACTTGCTGGGTCTCTGCGAATGATTCCACACAACTTCAGCCTCAGTTTATCTTTTCTGCTTCACATTAGTCATACATGTCATGACACTGTCGCTGCCAGTAGGGCAGGGGGAGGCTATGTGCCTTTGTTTCAGCTCTAGGTTGGTTTGTTCTGGTTATGAGACAATAGAGATTAAGCCTAGAACCTAGCAATTTGAAGGGCAGGTTCTCTACCACTGAGCCACGCCCCCAGCCCCTCACTGGGGAATTCTAGGCAGGTGGTCTACCACTCAGCCACACCCCGGCCCCTCACTGGAGGATTCTAGGCAGGGGCTCTACCACTGAGCCACACCCCCAGCCCCTCACTGAGGGATTCTAGGCAGGGGCTCTACCACTGAGCCACACCCCCAGCCCCTCAATGGGGGATTTTAGGCAGGGGCTCCACCACTTAGCCACGCCTCCAGCCCCTCACTGAGGGATTCTGGGCAGGGGCTCTTCTACTTGTCTATAGCACCGCCCTTCTTTTTATTCTGAGATAGGATCTCAATTGAGTGACCTCTAGCCCAGGCAGGCCTTGAATATTTGAATCTTTGTCCTCAGCCTCCGCGGGAACTAGGAAAACAGGTGTGCACCACAGGTGTGCACCACCCTATCTCTGCTGGGTGCTACTTTGCTCCACGGCGATGCTGAGAACCCACATGTCGGAGAGCAGAGCCAGGCTGTTTACTCGGCTCCCGGTCTCCTCCCTCCTCCTCCTTTGCGGTCTTATCTGATTCCCTCTCCTTGCTTTGTCTCCTCTCCGTTCCCTTTGAGGCTTCCTTTTCTGGCTTCCTGTTTTCCTGAGCCTCTTGTTATCTCGCCCTCCTGCAGTTTCTTTTGCTCTGGGTCTTTGGTTGTTCCTTTCCTCCCTACACTGTGGCGCCCGGAGCCTCCGCCATTCTCCTTTACCCTGAAGTTAGCGAGGTCTTTGCTTCCTCTGGGTCGGGCCCCAAGCCCACCCTTTTCCCCGACCCGTGCTGTTCGCCTTTTGGAAGGAAGCCTATGCGGAGTGAGTTAAAACTGGGGACATGTCCCTATGGGTGTCTGCTCCGATGGGGAGCTGGCACTAAGAGGGGTCCGGGTGGGAGCCGGCGAGCCCCTGGCTGGCTTCCACTGCCACCCCCTCAGTTCTCAGGAACCTAGCAGGGCTCCCACCAGCAGGGGCAGGCCACGGCTTGAGCTGCCTGTCTCTTGGGTCAGACCAAGGCTTCAGGCCCCCACTGCCTCTGGCACACCCTGAGCCTGGACCTTTTCCTGGCACCAAACAGCATTATCTGGAGGCGGGTACTACTCCCACAGATGATTCACGGGGCCCAGTGAGAAGAAGGGTCATTGGGCTGAGTGGCAGAGCTCAGGGCAGCCACACTTCATGCCCAGGGGCTAGAATGAGGGGAGACCATATCAGGCATGTCTCCCACTAACGACCTGAATTGTTTTGGTGTTATTTGCTCCAGGTTGAGCCTGGAATGCCGAATTCTCCTGCCTCGGCCCTAAATGCTGGAATTACAGGTTTGTGCCGCCAGACCTAGCTGAGCGTTCAGTTTTGAGTTCTACAGAGAGATTTCGTTTTTGCGTGTTTGAAACGAGGCCTCAGGGTACCCAGAGCTGTTCTCTGTGTAGCCAAAGATGACCTTGAACCCCTGATCTTCCTGCCTCCAACCCCTCAGTGCTGGATAGACATGAACTCATGCACTATCACCCCCAGTTGCGTGGAGCGCCGTGGATGGCTTCCAGGCTTTCCTACATGCAAGGCACCTCCTCCTCAACCCTCTTTGTGGTTGTTTTGGAATCAGGATCTCATGTAGCCCAGGCTTGCCTCAGACTCACTATATAACCAAGACTATCCTTGAACTCCTTGTCTTCCTACCTCTACTTCCCAAGGGATGGGGTTGCAGGAATGTCCTACCGAGAGTAGAGACGAGACTCCTAAGCAATGGAGGAGCCCCATCTCCATCTCCCCATGGCCCTGGTCAGACCCAGAGGTGGGGCAGGGCCAGCCTGGTCTACAGAGTGAGTTCCAGGACAGCCAGGGCTACACAGAGAAACCCTGCCTCAAAAACAAAAGTTGGAGTTGACTGACTACTAGTAGTTTAAGGACTCTAGCTGTACTCCATTGCTCTACCTGGGGCACAGGAGGCCCTGTTGCTAGGAGAGGATGGAACTGGAAGCACCGGGGTGGAGTAGGGGGAAATCTGTTACATTATTCAGATGGGTGCTTGAGGATTGAGCAGTGTTCAGTTCAGGAAGCAAGAGGGTCAGGCCTGGCGCCCACAGGGACTGGAAGCTGTGAGCTGGCCCCAAAGATGTTGCAACCCAGCCAGGGTCGGGTCTGTTCCACCCCTTTCACAACCATCCCCCTGTTGTGCCCCCTCCCTAGAGCTGACACGTGGGTTGCAGGGGCAACGAGCCAGCCAACCTGGTGTCTGGGGCCCACAGCCACCAGCTGCCAGGGGGTCACTGGCGGTCAACGACAGCTCTGGGGGAGGGGAAGGCCTTGGACTCCAGCCTCAGGGAGAGGATGTGGTGCAGGGAGGGGGGCGGGGAGGCAGGTTTGGGGCCAGGAGGGGCCTGGGAGGCCTAACAAGAGCTAATAGTGTCTTGGGGGCAGGGGTGGGGGTTGGGCCAGCTGAGGGGCCTGTGGAGCTTTGCAAGCTGAGGTTCTGCAGTTTAGACTCTCTGAAGAGGCAACTCGTAGAGAAGGGAGTCTAAGGGATGACAAGTTAAGACCCCAGAGGGCATCAGGAGAGGTCTGGGGTGCCCAGATGCAAAGGCGTGGGAAGTGAAGGGAGGCGGGAGCCAGCCCCCGGCATCCTGACAGAGAGGCTGAGCTGAGGCTTGTGGGTAAGGAAAGGGCAGAGCAGAGCTAACCTGAGGATGCAGTGTGAGCTGGGGGTGAGAGTGGGCGGAGTTGTTTCTAAGACCCCTAAGGTGGGACCGCCTCAGAGAGCAGGTGAGAACAATGTATTCCCTGAGTGGGAGCGAGGGTGCTGACCAGTGACAAGTCTCAGGCCTAGGTGATGGGCCTGGGCGGGGCCTGGCTCCCAATGTCCTACAGTATGGCAGAAGAGGATGGACCGGTTGTGGTGGCATGCCAGTAATCTCAGCGCTCACTAGAGAGGCAGAGGCAGGAGGATCACAAGTCCGAGGCCAGCCAAAGATCCTATGTCAAAAGAAAGAAAAAAGAAAAAAAGTAGGTGGGCACACAGGCAAGGGGGAGGCTCAGGGGGAGGGCGATGAGCCTGCTCCGCCTCCTCCCGACCTGTTAAACCCCTGTGCAGGATCCTCCCACCCCTGCGTTCCTCCTAACAGATCCTTAGATCCAGGTTGGTGCATGGGAAAGTGCTCCCTACTTCCTACAGCCAAGGGATTGGGGAGGGGGGATCATGGTGGTGGGGGTGGAGGAGTGCTAGTGATCCCCCCCCCCTCATCTGCCTCCAGGGTGCCCCTCCAGCCACCATGAGGCTCCTCATCTCACTTCCTGTCCTGATTGTGGTCTTGGCCATGGCTTTGGAAGGTAAGAAAGGGGCTTTGAAGTGTGGAACTGGTCGTGGGCCTGGGGACCGCAAGACTTAGAGGTCCCTCGAGAGAGCTCCGAGGTCCATTTCTTTGTCCGCGTTCCACGACCGCCCTCAGATAGCTCCCCCAGCCCACCTGTCAAGGTGGCACTGCGGGGAACAAGTCTGTCCAGAGGAGCCCTAGCTACCGATGACGTAGCATTCCCCCCTCTGGGATTGGCTGATCCTCCTAGAAGGGGTGGAGCGTAGATGGTGGAGGTGGATGTCCAAAGTCCTGAATCCGGTGGGTCACTCCGATACCCTCCCCCATGCTAACGGGTTTGCTTACAACCCTCTCGCTGCAGGCCCTGCCCCCGCCCAGGCGACCCCTGACTTGTCCAGCGCATTTGAGAACTTACCGGATAAGCTGAAGGAGTTTGGGAACGCTTTGGAAGACAAGACCCGGGCAGCCATTGAACACATCAAACAAAAGGGGATCCTGACCAAGACCCGGTTAGGCCCTTTCATGGAACGGGCGGGTTCTGGGGGGTGCCTGTGTGAAAGCTCTAGTGGACAACACTGACCAAGTGGGGAAACTGAGCACCAGAGGAGTGATTGACACTGTCCCTGAGGTCGTAGAGCTAGGTCTCAAGATGCTTGGAGTCTGGGGACAGGCCGTGTATTAGAGGTGTTTACGGGTGGTAGTGAAGAGCTCAAGCTTGGGCGCTGACAGGCTACCTTGGACCCTGAGCTCTCCCTATATGTTCTGAAACGGGACATGACCACAGTCTCGGGGACAGGGAGAAGAAGCAGGAAAGCTGGGATGGGAGCTGTGCAGGCCAGAGGCTTCAGACCAGCCGAAGAGACAACTAAAGAAGAAAGATTAGGGGACGCTGGGTTAGTAAGACCCCCAGCTACAACCCGGTCCCTGGTGGCACACGCCTTTAATCCCAGCACTCGGGAGGCAGAGGCAGGCGGATGTCTGTGAGTTCGAGGCCAGCCTGGTCTACAGAGCGAGTTCCAGGACAGGCGCAAAGCTACACAGAGAAACCCTGTCTCAAACAAAAAAGAAAGAAAGAAAAAACTGTAGCAACTTGGGAGGCTAAGGGAAGACAATAGGGAGCTTGAGACCAGCCTGGGCCACAGGGCAAGACTCTGCCTCAAAACAGAAACAAAAGAAAAAAAAAACAAAAAGAGGGGGCGATTTTGAGGGGGAAATGAAGGTGCCCTGAGAGGCGGCTGGTATGTTGTAAACAGGTTGGTTAGCCAATTTCTGCTCGTTTTGGCAAGGAGACAAATCATTCGTTTAAAGTGAGGTCTGAGTTTGATTACAAATATCCAGCCAGGCCTCAACTTGGCAAGGAAGTTTCCTAGGGGGGGGGGGCAGGGCGGGGGGGGGGGTGCAAAGGCCCTGGGGCAGGAAGACCTATAGACAAGAGAGACTGGCCTTCCATACAAGGGGAAAGACTTGGGCCAAGGAGGGGGGCGGGAAAAGGGTGGTGACATGTAGGCAAGCACAGGCTAGAGGAGGGTAGGCGGGAAGCAAGAGATGGCAGGCCTTGTGGGAGGTGGTGGCACACGCTTTTAATCCCAGCAAAAAACCAAACAAACAAAACAAGATTAAAAAAAAAAAAAGAAGCTAACTAAAAATAAGGAGATGGAGGGAGGCTGAGGGAAGATCATTCGGTATCAATGCCTGTGAGGACCTGAATTTGATACCCAGAATCCACATTTTAAAAAGTCGGTCAGGAGGA
This sequence comes from Peromyscus californicus insignis, assembly GCF_007827085.1. Taxonomy (NCBI): domain Eukaryota; kingdom Metazoa; phylum Chordata; class Mammalia; order Rodentia; family Cricetidae; genus Peromyscus; species Peromyscus californicus. Next base: position 169,592,602 of record NW_026294562.1, on the reverse strand, counting down.
TCAGCAGCTAGGAGCACTTGCTGTCCCCAGCACCCACGTCAGGTGGCTCTCAACAGCCTGGAACTCCAGCTCCAGGGGGTCCAACGCCATCTCCTGGCCTCTGCAGGCACCCAAGCACACAAATTCATGTATAAAATAAAGCTTTACAAAACGTGTAAGTGAAGCCGGTGGTGGTGGCGGCGTATGCAAAGACCTTTAATCCCAGCCCTCGGGAGGCAGAGGCAGGCAGAGGCAGGCAGATCTCTGTGAGTTTGAGGCCAGCCTGGTCTACAGAGCGAGTGCCAGGACAGCCAGGGCTACACACAGCAACCCTGTCTTTAAAAACCACAACCAAAACAAACAAAAAAGGTGTAAGTGAAGTATTGGTGACATATGCTTTTAACCCCACTGATGCGGAGGCAGATCCCTGGCCTAGGTCAGGGAGATGCTGCCTGAGGACCACCACCTGAGGTTAGCCTTTGTCCTCTATACACACCTGCTCACCACTTCCCACACAGTGGCTAGGAAAGAGGAAGTTCTTTGACTTTTGAGTTCATGATGCTCAGACTGGGCGGGGCTTGTGACTCAGTTGGTAGAGTGCTTGTCTTGAATACATGAAGCCCAGGGTTTGGTCCCCAGCACCACATAAAACCAGGCAGACTGGCACACACCTGCCATCCCGGCATCTGGGAGGTGGAGGCAGGAGGATCAGAAGTTCAAGGTCATCCTTAGCTACATATCAAGGTTGAGGCTAGCCTGGCTACATGAGACCTTGTCTCAAAACACACACACACACACACACACACACACACACACACACACACACACACACTGCTCTGGTCTATGTGAGGAAACAGAGACAGGGACTGACCCACCCAACCCAGAATTTTCATCCCACAGACCATGTGGGTGGGATTAAGGAAAGGGACGCTAAGGGAGTAGGAAGCAGGGGTCTGGGCCCTTGGAGGGCACAGTAAACAGTGACCATGTCTTCATCTCTCCCCAAAGGACCTGGTTTTCAGAGACATTCGACAAAGTGAAGGAGAAGTTCAAAACCACGTTTGCCTGAGCTCCTGGCGGGCCATCTCGCAGCAAGGGTGTCCACGTGATGTGGCAGGTCCCTCCTCACCCCACACCAATAAAAAGCCTATAGTGAACAAATGCTCTCTGTAGTGTTTTGAGTGGGGGCGGAGCTGAGGAACAGTACACAGGCTGAGGTGAATAGTCTGTTTACCGTAATTATTTTTACGTGTATGGGTGTTGTATGCATGTATGCATGTGCACCACAGAAGCCAGAAGAAGGCGACACCTCCCCTCCAACTGGAGAAGGTTATGAGTTTGCTATGTGAGTGCTGGGAATTGAACCCGGGTCCTCTGGAAGAACAGCCAGTGCTCTTAACCGCCAAGCCATCTCTCCAGCTCCACACCCTTGTCTGCGTTATTTTCACTTTATAATTCCCCCCAAAGAATCTTCCTGAGACCCCTGCTCATGTCCTGTGAGTGAGACTGGGAGAGGTAAAGTTGCTGGTGCACGGTCACACAGCCAGACAGCCGGGAATTGGACTGCATGCACAGCCTGGCGTGACCGCAGGTTTACACTCTGCTGGTTCGGTATGACCCGGGTCAGGCTGGGTTTGGTTTATCCCTGCAAAGAGTAGGCGCTCATTAAACTGTACGTGGATAATGAAGGGAAACAGAAAACAAAGTAGCAGGGAATGGAAAGGGCATAGATGAGAGCCAGACAGGCAGTGCTCAGCTACCAGGCCTTAGTGCCTGTGTCTCCTCCTCCAGGAAGCCTCCCAGACTCCAGGCTGGGCCAGGCTTCTGCATTGCAGCTCTGACCACTCTAGGTGGTTATCTTCTGGGAACTGTTACCATGAACCCTCCCCCCGTAACAGGGCCAAGACTGTTTGTCGCCAATGGATGCCCAGCCATTGCCCACCTAGAGGTGACCCACAGTGCAAATGTTGAATAATATTTGGTCAGAGCAATGATTGCTTAATTTAAACACGTCATTTTTTGGCTTTGGATTTTTTTTGTTTTGTTTTTTGTTTGCTTTTGTTTTGTTTTTTTTGTTTTTTGTTTTTTGTTTTTGAGAAGGGGTTTTAATACATGGCTCAAGAAGGCTTTGTAGACCAGGCAGGCCTCAATCAAGAGCATCCTGCCTCAGCCTCCTGAGTGTTGTGATTATAGGTATGTGCCACCATGCTAGACCTGTCTTAACACAGTGTGTTCCCAAAAAACCCAGGGCCTGACAAATGCTGGGCAGGTGCTCTACCACTGAGCCACACCTCAGCCCCTCACTGGGGGATTCTAGGCAGGTGCTCTACCACTGAGCCACACCGCCAGCCCCTCACTGGGGGATTCTAGGCAGGAGCTCTACCACTGAGTCACACCCCAGCCCCTCACTGGGGGATTCTAGGCAGGGCTCTACCACTGAGCCACACCCCGGCCCCTCACTGGGGGATTCTAGACAGGAGCTCTACCACTGAGTCACACCCCAGCCCCTCACTGGGGGATTCAAGGCAGGGGCTCTACCATTGAGTCATGCTCCTACCCAGCATTCTTTTTTCACACATGTGGAAGCTGAGACTGTGTTTTTGGTTGGGTCTGAATCTTGTTGTCTTCACCATTTAACCATGCTGGGACAACCTATGACCCTCCCTAGGCAAACCCTACAGCCCAAGAGGGAGCCTAAGGCAGCGGGGCCGGGGTTGGGGAAGGTCTCTGTCCTCTGCCCTTCATCCGAAGTCAGCACACAGGGTAGCTGTTTGCTGTTTGGTGCCTGCAATGTTTGCTCATCCCAGGGACAGGAACAGACTGAAGGTCGTCCAGGGTGGACAGCAGGGTCAACTAAAAAAAAATGTGCCGGGGAGGGGATGGGAGGAGAAAGAACAGGGATTAGGGAAGGGGTGGGAGAGGACCCTGATACGACAGCGTCCATCTGAGGACTTAGGGGCATCCCTGAGACCTAAACTGTCCTTCAAGTCGCCTAGTAAACAGAAACCCTCCTTTTATCTCTCTTTTTGGCTTTGGAGACAGAGAAACACTGTAGCCAGGCTGGTCTCAAGCTCCTGGTGATCCTCCTGCTGCTGGAACCTCGCAGGTCCCTACTCTCCTCCCCTCTTGGTCCCCCTATCTCATGATCTCATCATGATTGGGAATCTCTGCTCTTCCTGCTGAGTCCTCAACCCACACTCTTCTTACTCAACTCTCAGGGATTTCTAACTTCTCCAGCTGGACGCTTGGGGTTGTGGCAGGGAAATTTGGAGTGAAAGGGTATTTGAGGGGCTGGTGGTGTGGCTCAGTGGTAGAGCCCCTGCCTAGAATCCCCCAGTGAGGGGCTGGTGGTGTGGCTCAGTGATAGAGCCCCTGCCTAGAATCCCCCAGTGAGGGGCTGGGGGTGTGTCTCAGTGGTAGAGCCCCTGCCTAGAATCCCCCAGTGAGGACTGGGGGTGTGGCTCAGTGGTAGAGCCCCTGCCTAGAATCCCCCAGTGAGGGGCTGGGGTGTGGCTCAGTGGTAGAGCCCCTGCCTAGAATCCCCCAGTGAGGGGCTGGGGTGTGGCTCAGTGGTAGAGCCCCTGCCTAGAATCCCCCAGTGAGGGGCTGGGGATGTGGCTCAGTGGTAGAGCCCCTGCCTAGAATCCCCCAGTGAGGGACTGGGGGTGTGTCTCAGTGGTAGAGCCCCTGCCTAGAATCCCCCAGTGAGGGGCTGGGTGTGTGGCTCAGTGGTAGAGTCCCTGCCTAGAATCCCCCAGTGAGGGGCTGGGGTGTGGCTCAGTGGTAGAGTCCCTGCCTAGAATCCCCCAGTGAGGGGCTGGGGTGTGGCTCAGTGGTAGATCACCTGTCCAAGCACAAAGCCCAGGGTTCAATTCTCAACAGTAGGGGGGAAAAAAAAATCCCTAACCTCTGGAGTGTGCCAAAGCCATTCCCTCTGGGCCTAGAGCACAGTGTGTGTAAGGAAGCACTTGCCAAGAAAAGATGTGAGGGCTCAGTTGGGAGAGTACTTGCTTAGCATACATTTGGCCTTGCATTCTATCCTCAGGCCAGCATAAAATTAGGTGTGGTGGCGCAGACCTGTGAGCTGAGCACTTGGAAGGCAGATACAAGGTAATTACAGTTCCAGGCACCCAGGCTACATCGGGAGAATCCTTATTCAAAAAAAATCAAAGCCTGGTCAAGTGCTGGTGGCACATATCTTTGGTTCCTGCGCTCTGGAGGCAGAGGCAGGCAGATTTCTGAGTTCGAGGCCAGCCTGGTCTACAGAGTGAGTTCCAGGCCAGCCAGAGCTACATAGTGAGACCTTGTCTCAAAAATACCAATAAATATATCAAAGCCTGGTGTGGTGACTTACAGCTATCCTCCTGCCTCTGCTTCCTGAGTGCTGGAATTAAAGGCCTGTGCCACCATGCCTGGCTATCAAATCTAATTTATTTTTTTCAAAAATGAATAAATAAATAGCAGCTGTCTGTTAGTTACACTGTGTTTGCCCATCTCCTGATGCCCTGTCCTGTCTCAGGCCAGCCTCCAAGCCAGGTAATTATCCAGTCACTTTTCAGCGTGAAGCAGTCCGCCTACAGCAGTTAAGCCTACAGCTGGCACCAGGTCTCAATGCTGAAACCAGGCGGGGTTTGCCTATGAGCTCCACAGCCCTCTTGCTCTTGTGGCCAGCAGGGTCTTCCTATGTCACCCCAGCTCAAACTCAGCAATCCTCCTGCCTCAGCTTCTCAAGTTCTGGGATGCCAGGCGTGCACCACCACAGCCATGTCCATCCAGCAAGAGGTCCTCTCTGTAGCAAGACACGGGGATCTGCGGTGGGTGGGTTTGCGCTTCTGTTTTCTTTTTTTATTATTGTGGAAAAAAAAACAAAACAAAACAAAACCACAGAACACAAAATTGGCCATTTCAGCCACTTTCGGGTGTTTAGGTCGGCAGTTTTATACTGTTTTGCAACCAACCCCAAAGTCTATTCCTAAAATGTTTGCATCATGGCAGACAGCAGCTCTGCGTGACTTTTCTTTTTTTTTTTTAAACTGTCCTAGAGAAGCTGACATGTGATGAGCAGCTACCGGTGTGACCGGTCAGTTCTCTGCAGGCGTCTGGGTCAGGGTTGCTCGGTCCAGCTGCTCAGGCTGCAGTTGAGATTCCGGTCAGGAGATTTGCTGCGTGGAAACAGCGTGTGTTGGGCATGTGATGGCATGTCATCCCAGTGCTGGGAAGGTAGAGGCCCCGGAGGATCGGCAATACAAGGCCAGTCAAGGTTGCCCTGAGAACCTTTCTCAATAAACAATAAACAAACAAATAGGAAACCACAGGGTACTCGGTTACATTTCAACTTCAGATGAATAGGTAATGTTTAAGGAGTTATTTGGTGAAATCCCCAAATCTTGCATGGAACACATTTAAATTAATTTTTGTTTCATTGATGTGGTTTACCCTTGAAACCATAGAACCCAAGAGGCTGAGGCAAAAGGGTCCTAACAAGACCTGCCTCATTCAGAGAGAGGGAGGGGGAGGCAGAGAAGAACGGAGTCAAGATGGCCCCACAGATAAGGGCACCTGCGGCCAAGCCTAACTACCGAGCTTGATCCCTGGGATTCACATGGTGGAAGGAGAGACCCAACTCCGGAAAGCTAAAGTTGTCCTCGGACCTCCACATGTATTCAGTGGCATGGACAGACCCACAGGCACACAACACACACACACACAGACAGAGAGAGAGAGAGAGAGAGAGAGAGAGACACACACAACACACACACAACACACACACAACACACACACACAGACACAGAGAGAGAGAGACACACACACACAACACACACACAGACACACAGACACACACACAGACACACACACAGATACACACACAACACACACAAAAGAATAAACATACTTAAAAACAATTAAAGTGCCACTGGGATGGCTTAGTGGTTAACAGTATCTTCCAGAGGACCTGAATCCGACTCCCAGCATCCACATCAGGCGGCTCACATCCAGTTCCAGGGAAATCTGACACCTCTGGCCTCTGTGGGCACCTGCAGTCACGTACACATACCCCCCAACACAGACACACACACATACACATGAGTAAAAATACACTTTAAAAATATTGCCAGGCATTGGTGGCACACACCTTTAATTCCAGCACTGGGGAGGTAGAGACAGGCTGATCTCTGTGAGTTCGAGGCCAGCCTGGTCTACAGAGTGAGTTCCAGGACAGCGAGGACTATGCAGAGAAACCCTGTCTAGAAAAAAAAAAAAAAAAGTTAACTAAAAGAACTCAAAACCCAAGCCACACAGGGACGAAGGACTGTAATCGCAGCTATCCCAGATGCTGAGGCAGGAGGACCAGGATTCCAGGTTCTGCTTGGGCTGCTTAGTGAGACCTTGTTACAAAATAAAAAGTACAAAGGAGAGCCAGGTGTGGTGGCACATGCCAGTAACCCCAACATGTGGGAGGTGGAGGCAGGAGGATAAGGATTCCAGATCACTCTTGGTGATATATTGAGTTCCAGGACAGCCTGGGCTACAGGAGACCCTGTCTCAAAATAAATCAGAACAACCCTCCCTCCCTCCCCTGCCCCCACTCCCCGCCACACACACCAATTTCTCAAGGCTAGGTTGTGGTCTCGATTCCCAAAGGGAGAAACTGAGTCCAGAGAAAGTCTGGTGGCGTCAGGATTTTAATCCAGTTTAGTGTGGGAGCTCCCGTCAGGTCAGGAAGGGCGGGAAAGAGCGATCAGGCGGGCGGGCATGGTCTTTGACTGTCCCGTCACCAGGCCCGTCTCTTGAAGTCCTGCCAAGAGAAGTGGGGAGGTGACAGAGGGAGGTCTCTTTCCAGGGCTGCCTGTCTCTTCCCCAGTGTACAGAGTGGAGCACAGAGGACAGAGGGTCAAGTCCCCAGAAATGTCCCTCCTGGGATGCAGGCTGCAGGCCCTGCCCCCCCTTTGCCTCTCCGTGCTGCTCCTGGCCTGCCTTGTAGGTGAGGAGTGGGGGGCTTGCTGGAGGTGGGGGTCCTCTGGGTGGGGCGTGACTGTGGCTTCATCAAATGGGTCAGTAGCCATGTACGAGGAGTGTGACACACACACACACACACACACACACACACACACACACACACACACCACACACGGGGATGGAACACAGGTTCTTCAGATACCAGATAAACACTCTACCACAGGCTGTTTGTTTTCTTTCTTTGGAGACATGGTCTCATGTAGTCCGGGGCTGGCTTTGAACTCTCGATACTGCTAAGGATGATCTTGAATTCCTAACACTCTTGCCTGTTCAGATTACAGGCATGCCCCACCACACCTGGTTTATTTGGTGCTGGGCATCAAATTCAGGGCCTTGTGCGTGCAAGACAAGAACTCTCTCAGCAAAGCCTTATGCTTAGCCACTGGATCCCAGCGGCTGTTGTAACAAATGTGCATGTCCCACGATGGGCACAAGTACACCTTTTGTTGTTGTCTGATACTATGTATTTGTGATGTTTTTGTTGTTGAGGTTTTTTGTTTTGTTTTGAGACAGGGTCTCAGGTAGCCCAGGCTGGCCTTGAACCCCTGATTCTCCTGAGTCTATCTCCTAAGCACTAGAATTACAGGTGTGCAATGCTTCCTGGGTGGGCATGTGTGTGTGTGTGGCTCTCTACAGGGTACCTGTATGGAAGTTCTAACCATGTGGCTACAGAGGAGGCTGTTTCTAGTGTGTTCACACATAGTATCTTATTTTGTGCGTGCATTTAAAATGGTATCTTGTGAGCAGAGTATGTTGGTACAGGTCTGTAATCCCGATTACTCAAAGGCTGAAGCAGGAGGATTGAAGGTTTGGAGTCCTCCTGACAGTTTAGTGATACTCAATCTTTGAAAATACAGAAAATGGGGACTGCCGGGTGGCACTCGCCTTTAATCCCAGCACTCAGACAGAGACAGGTGAATCCCTGGGAGTTCGAGGCCAGCCTGGGCTACACAGTGAGTTACAGGACAGCCAGGGTTATACAGTGAGACCCTGTCTTAAAATACGTGTGCTTCAGGGCTGGAGAGATGGCTCAGCAGTTAAGAGCACTGACTGCTCTTCCAGAGGACCTGGGTTCAGTTCCCAGCACCCACATGATGTCTCACAACCCTCTGTCACTCCAAGATCTGACACCCTCATACAAGCATACAGGCAGGCAAAACACCAGTGCTCATAAGATGAAAATAAAGAGATACACACGCTTCTCCCACAGACAGTGCTGATGGCGTGCCTGTGTACTCCTCACATGCTTAGCTTGGTGCCCCTTCACAGAATGAGAGACTGTCTTGGAGTGGTGAAGTCATAGGTGAGGCTTCTGACAGCAGGTGACATAAGTGTCTTGGTACTAGAGTACGTGTGTGGTCCTGGGTATGGTGGTACATGCCCGGAACCCCAGCACTTGGGAGGTGGACCAAGGCAGGAGGATCAGGAGTTCAAAGCTAGCCTCAGCCACATAGGAAGTTGCTGGACAAGCCGAGGATGTGGCTCAGTTGGTAGAGTGCTTAGATGGCACACGGGAAGCCCTGGGTTCCAGCCCCAGCACTGCATGAACCAGGATGGGAGCACACACCTGTCAGCCCACCACTTTGGAGGTGGGGTCAAGAGGATCAGCAGTTAGAATTCTGATCAGCAGATCAGAAGTTATCCTCGGCTACATGAGGCCAGCCAGGACTGCAAGAGACCTGTCTCCATCCATCCATACATACATACATACATACATACATACATACATACATCCATACATACATACACACAAATGAAGCTTGAGGGATGGATTAGTGGTTAACGACATGTACTGGAGTTCAGTTCCCAGGCTCACAACTGCCTGGAACCCCAGTTCTAGGGGATCTGATGCCTTTGGCCTCCCTAGGCAGTGCACTGGCTTACATACTCATACAGAGAATAAAAAAAGTCTTTTAAAAAATGTTTAAACAGGTCGGGCATGGTGGCGTACATCTTTAATCCTAACACTTGGGAGGCAGAGGCAGGTGGATCTCTGTGAGTTTGAGGCCAGCCTGGTCTACAGAGTAAGTTCCAGGGCAGTCAGTGTTACACAGAGAGACCCTGTCTCAAACAAACAAACAAATGAGGTTAAAACAAAAAAACACAAGCATAAGAATGAGCATCTATACTTGTGTGCAGGCTAGTATCTTCGGGTGAGTATCTAGGTGTGGGTGCTAGAGCAAGAGGGGTGTGTGTGTGTGTGTGTGTGTGTGTGTGTGTGTGTGTGTGTGTGTAAGGAAGAGAACTGTGACCCAGAGAGACTAAAAGCAAAGCTGAGGACATTGTCCACGGCAGAGGATGAATCAAAATGGGCTTTTGCTCCTCCGTGTATGGAGGCAGCCGCTAGTCTTATGTGACATACTGGGAGGAGGTAGTTAGTGGCTGTTCCAGGGCAGGGGTCAGCCTTGGGCAGTAGGATTAAATGGTTAGAGGAAAGAGGCACCAGGCGGGAAGTGGAGCTGCAGACTGAGCAAGAAAATCTCAGGAGTCGGAGGGGGAGATGGCCCAGTGGTGGGAGTGAGGGCAGTGGTGTCAGGGGCCAAGCCGGTGGCCAGGGATGGGCAAGGGTGTGCAAGACACAAGGCACTTGCCTGTCGCTTGCTTCCAGGAGGCACAATAGCCCTCCCATAGGAAGTCATTGTGCCCCTTTCTACAGGATGGGAAACTGAATCTAGGACAGGGCAAGTCAGGTGTGGCCTCTGATGATGGGTGACGTGGGTGTCTGGGTACAAAGGTGAGTTACACAGGGAGAGAGGAATGGGGTTCTGGGATCCTGGCTCACTCAAGCGCCTCTGTGATTTCCCCCAGCATCCATGACTACAGAAAGCCTGATCCCCACCCCTGCCCCTGAGAACAGCCGCTGGGGCCTGGTCAGGGCCAGGGTGGTGGAGATGGTGAGCCCACTGGTGACCAGGACCAGGGACAGATGGCAGTGGTTCTGGTGAGAGAGTTCTGGTACTTGGCTGGGAGGGAACACCGGGTTAGAGGAAAGAGAGCCAGTGGCTAGACCCCGGGTCTGAGGGAGGAGGGCTGGGTCTGGACCCCGGGTCTGAGGGAGGAGGGCTGGGCCTGGACCCCGGGTCTGAGGGAGGAGGGCTGGGTCTGGACCCCGGGTCTGAGGGAGGAGGGCTGAGCCTGGACCCCGGGTCTGAGGGAGGAGGGCTGGGCCTGGACCCCGGGTCTGAGGGAGGAGGGCTGAGCCTGGACCCCGGGTCTGAGGGAGGAGGGCTGGGCCTGGACCCCGGGTCTGAGGGAGGAGGGCTGGGCCTGGACCCCGGGTCTGAGGGAGGAGGGCTGGGCCTGGACCCTGGGTCTGAGGGAGGAGGGCTGGGCCTGGACCCCGGGTCTGAGGGAGGAGGGCTGGGGTCTGGACCCTGGGTCTGAGGGAGGAGGGCTGGGTCTGGACCCCCGGGTCTGAGGGAGGAGGGCTGGGTCTGGACCCCCGGGTCTGAGGGAGGAGGGCTGAGCCTGAACCCCTGGGTCTGAGGGAGGAGGGCTGGGTCTGGACCCCCGGGTCTGAGGGAGGAGGGCTGGACCTGGACCCCCGGGTCTGAGGGAGGAGGGCTGGGCCTGGACCCCTGAGTCTGAGGGAGGAGGGCTGGGCCTGGACCCCCGGGTCTGAGGGAGGAGGGCTGGGCCTGGACCCCTGGGTCTGAGGGAAGTTAAGAGTCTGGAGTCTTGAGTCTGAAGAAGGTCAGAAATAAATGGGCCGTGCCCCTGTGGCATCTACGGTGTCAACTAGGATGTCCTCTGTACACAGGGGCCCTGGGGCTGTCCAGGGCTTTGTACGGACCTACTATGAAGACCATTTGAAAGACCTGGGTCCCCGCACGCAGGCCTGGCTGCAAAGCTCCAGAGACCATCTCCTGAACAAGACCCTCAGCCTGTGTCCCCAGCTGCTCTGCAGAGACCTGACTCAGGGTTAAAGTGCCACACACCTCCCCCCACTACCCCTCACCTCCCCCCACATCTCCCACCTCCACACCCCCCACACCCCCTTCACCCCCCCACCCCCCCACCCCGGCTCCCACAATAAAGCTGTTTGTTCTTACTCTGTGTCACCTGCTGAGAAGCTCCTCTTGAGGCCAGAGGTCACCCCTTGTCATATCTAGGAGTTAGTAAGAGGAAATGCTGTCACCTGGCAGGGGAGGACACTAGGAAAGCTTTAGAGGAAGGGGCCAAGTTGACAACCCCCTCCCTCCCCACACGGTTCCGGCTTGAAGTGAACAGGAGACTTCCCGGCGCCTGCTCAGATCCAGGAGGCAAAGTCCTGAAGGTGACAGGGTCAGAGGAACCTTATCTTCACAGTGCCCCTCACTTCCTAGACCATGCAAACCTCAAACCCTATTCCAAGTGGTTCCCTAAACCCCAAAACCCCTCCACATTATCCAGCCATTACTCTCAGGAATTGGGGGCTTGTCTCTCTTCCTTTTGGGGGAGGCAGTGGGGGAGATTCTAAGAATCGAACCCAGGGCCTCATACACACCAGGTAAGTGCCCTCTTTTCAAAATTACAGGCTACATAGCAGGAGGGACCCGAGGATGACTGTGGCTTATAATAAGTTTGGTTTTACTCAATTACTGGGCAAGCCTCAACGAAACATTTCACTATTAGGATAAGAATTTGTACTGTATCAAGCTGATGATAGGAATAAATAAATAAATAAATAAGTGGGAAAAATTACATTTATGCCAGGCTGTGGTGGTGGTGCACACCTTTAATCCCAGCACTCGGGAGGCAGAGCCAGGCGGATCTCTGTGAGTTCAAGGCCAGCCTGGTCTACAGAGGGAGTTCCAGGACAGTCAGGGCTACACGGAGAAACCCTGTCCTGAAAACGCAAAACAAAACAAAAATTACACATATTTAGGGGGTGACAAAGTAGCCGAATGGTTAAGGCAATGGACTGCTAAAAATTACATACATTTATGTGTGTGTGTTTGTGCTCACGCAAGTGTATGTGCCATGTGTACATGTAGAGGTCAGAAGACTACTTTCAGGGGTTGTTCTCTCCATTCTTTTCAGGGACTGAACTCAGGTCATCAGTCTTGGTAGCAAGCTCCTTTACGCGATGGGCCAACTTTCCCAGAATTCTTCTTATATAGGATCTCACTATGTAGCCCTGGCTGTCCTGGAACTTACCGAGTTGCTCTGACTGGCTTTGTTTTTCGTTTTGAGCTGGGCATGGTGCTACAAACCTGTAATCTCAGCACCTGGAAGATGCGAAGCTCAGGGACAGCCTCGGCTACACAGAGAGTTCCGGGGAAGCCTGAGCCACTTAGGACCCTGTGTGAATTAAACTAAAGCAGAGCCTTTTTCGTTCTCAGATAAAATCTTGCTAAGTCGCCCAGTGAGTGGCTCTTGCACTGAATTCATGATCCTCCTGCCTCAGTCTTCTGAGAGAACTCAGAGAACGTCTGAGGTCCGTCACAGCTCTGCCCAGCTTCTGGGTAGCTTTTTCAAAACGGGGCTTCCCTGTGGTTTGACGTGGCAGGGAAGTCACTGGTCACTGCCCTCCCAGCCCTGCCACCCCACCCCCTCAGCGGCTCTGTTGGCCAGGACTTTGGCCTAGGACAGAGGACCTGACTGATATGGAGGGAGGGGGCCCTCCAAAGCTATAAAGCCTGCCAGCCCACTGGAGTCAGTGAGGACAGTCCCAACCTGCCTGTTACATTCAGGTAAGAGAGGGACAGAAGGGAGGGGGGCAGGAATATGGGGCGGGGGAAAGGAACATCCGGGAGGGGCAAAGATTCCTAAATCAGAAATTACCGGTGTCACCTTGTTAGAGGTCGGTCTTGGAATCATGGAATGGATGGATTTTTATTTTATTTTATTTGAGATAAGGTCTCTCACTATGTTGTAGCCCAGGCTAGCCTTGAAGTTTTGATCCTCCTGCCTCAGTCTGGTGAGGCATGCTCTGTGTGCCTGACTAACACCACAGAGTTTAGATATGTAGTCTATTTGTTTAGCTTGGCCCTTCTCCCAGGTTTGATCTCTGCCTCTACCTCTTTTTTTTTTTTTTTTTTTTTGGTTTTTCGAGACAGGGTTTCTCTGTGTAGCTTTGCGCCTTTCCTGGAACTCACTTGGTAGTCCAGGCTGGCCTCGAACTCACAGAGATCCGCCTGGCTCTGCCTCCCGAGTGCTGGGATTAAAGGCGTGCGCCACCACCGCCCGGCCTCTACCTCTTTTTAAAAACATCTTCCCTATCTCAAAAAACCAAAAAAAAAAAAAAAAAAAAAAAAAAAAAAAATTAAAAGCCGGGCGGTGGTGGCACACACCTTTAATCCCAGCACTTGGGAGGCAGAGCCAGGCGGATCTCTGTGAGTTTGAGGCCAGCCTGGTCTACAGAGTGTGATCCAGGACAGGCACCAAAACTACACAGAGAAACCCTGTCTTGAAAAACATCTTTTATTTATGTGTATAGATGTTTTGCCTCCATGCATGTCTGCGCTCCATGTGCAGCCTTGGCTCCCCACAGGAGAGAACATTGGATTCCTGGGAACTGGAGTTACAGTTTTGAGCCGCCATTTGGGTGCTGGGAATTGAGCCCGGGTCCTCTGGAAGAGCAGCCGGTGTTCTTAACCGCTGAGCCATCTCTCCAGCCCCGATTTCAGCCTGTTTGTCTCTCAGTTTTCCATTCCCAAAGTATGGGTGATGACTTTGTGCCTTAGTTATACAAACCGTAGGAAATGGGAGCAGGCCGCTGAGAGAAGCCGAAGGGAAGGAAGCTCAAGGCTCTAGGGACACTAGAGCCACAAGTGGAGGTGTGAACTCTGTCCCAGGGTGTCTGTCCTCTCTCTCTCTCTCTCTCTCTCTCTCTCTCTCTCTCTCTCTCTCTCTCTCTCTCTCTCTCTCTGTAGCTCTGACTGACCTGGATCTTGCTCTGTAGACCAAACTGGTCCTCGAACTCACAGAGATCCACCTGCCTCTGCCTCCGGAGTGCTGGGATTAAAGCTGTGCGCCACCACCACCTGGCTACTTGTTCTTATATTTTAATTTTTTATTTGAGCGTTCATGTGTGGCGTGTGTGCATGTGCCGTGGCACATATGTAGCAGTCAGACAACAATTTGTAGGAGTTGGTTCTCTCCCTCCCCCGTGTGGGTTCCAGGGATTGAACTCAGGTCCTCAGGCTTGGTGGCAGATGCCGTTACCCGCTAAACCATCCACACTGAATGCCCATCCTCAAGGTTTGTTTTTTTTTTTTTAATTTTAAATTTTATTATTTTTTATTTATTATTTTATAATTTAATTTAATTTTACATATCAGCCACGGGTTCCCCTGTCCTCCCTCCTCCCGCCCCCCATCCTCAAGGTTTTAACAAAGAATTTGTTTGTTTTAAAAGGGTTTGTTTATATTTCCTACCAATCCAGGCCTGTTTAGGCCTCACTACAGCTTTCCTGAGAGAGTGAATGAATGAATGGAGAGATGTTTCTCTCGTTCCTTGACTGCACTTCACTAGCATGTAGAAGGCTCTCAGTGGCATCTCTACTACTTGGGGAAAAAAATGTTCCCTGACACTGTGCTACGTGACAGCAATCTCAGCCCTCCAGAGGCAGGGCACTGCTGTGAGTTCCAGGCCAGCCTGATCTGCTTGGAAAGAATCTGTTTCTTATTTTTGTTTTCTTCTTAGGAAAGGAAAGAAAAGGGCAGATGTTGTCAAAATCTAGAGAGCAGAACTGGAGTTGTAGCTCTGTGGGTAGAGTGAGACATGCTCAGGGTCCTAGATTCACTTCCCAGTACCACATAAAGCTGGGTGTGGCGGCACACACCAGTGATCCCGGCACTCTAGAGGTGGAGGCAGGGGGAGCATCCTAGTGTTCAGGGTTATCCTAAGGTACTTAGTCAGTTTGAGGCCAGCCTGGGCTCTATGAGACTTTGTGTTGAAAAGAAAGGGGGGCGGGCATTGGAGAGATGACTCAGTGGTGAAGAGCACTTGCTGCTCTCGCAGAGGACCTGGGTTTGATTCATGGCACCCACAAGGTGGCTCACAAACCTCTCTAACTCCAGTTTCAGGGGATCCAGTTCCTTTTTTGGCCTCTGCAGGCACTAGGCACCTACTCGGTATTGTATGCAATTATATACGTGCAGGCAAAACACCCACATACATCTATTTTATTACTATTGTTTTGTTTGGTTTTCTTCCAGACAGGGCCTCATTCCATATAGCTCTGGCTGTCCTGGAACTCACTATGTAGACTAGGCTGGCCTTGAACTCACCGAGATCCACCTTCCTCTGCCTCCCAAGTATTGGAATTAAAGTCATATGCCACTATGCCTGGCTTCATATACTTAAAAAAAAAAAAAAAAAAAAAAAAGCCGGGTGGTGATGGTGCATGCCTTTAATCCCAGCACTCGGGAGGCAAAGCCAGATGGATCTCTGTGAGTTCAAGGCCAGCCTGGGCTACAGACTGAGTTCCAGGACAGCTAAGACTTACACAGAGAAATCCTGTCTTGAAAAAAAAAATAGAATTCCAGAAGACACCTCTTCTGAATCAACAGGTTTAAAGTCCTTGTTGGGCAGGAGCAGGGACAGACCAGGGTCCCCGCCCAACCCCGGGGAATAGGATCTAGCAACCGACTCCTGTCTAACACGCTACTGTCCTCAGTGCACCAGGTCACAGACAGCATGGGCTCTCGGTTCCTCCTGGCTCTCCTCCTTGTTTTCCTGGTGTTGGGATATGGTGAGTGGGGCTGCAAGGAGGTGGTGGTGGTGGTGGGGTCACGAGGAAGGGGTGGGGTCATCGTTGAGCATCTTTCCACTCTCCTCTGCCACTCCTCTCCTTCCGGAACAATGCTTCCGCTTACCCAAAGCCCCCCTCAGTGCCTCCAATCCAACTGTCACCTCATGTTCCCCACAGAGGTCCAAGGGTCCCAGCAGCTCCAGCAAGATGATCCAGGCAGCCCGGCTCTGCTGGACAAGATGCAGGAGTCCATCTCCGGTTACTGGACCATTGCTAAGGCAGCTGCTGAAGACCTGTACCAGAAAACATACCTGACCAGTGTGGATGAGAAACTCAGGTGCGTCCTGCCCAGTGGAGACAGAGCCCAGCATACCCCCTCAGACACCAGAGTCTAGGCCCCACCCCTCTCCCTTAGACATGTGGGTCCAAGCTCTACCCCTCCTACCCCAATCCTAGGAATCCAAACACCAGCCTCCTCCCTCAGATGCTCGGGTCCCGGCCTAAGCCTTTCTCTCTCAGGCCTCAACTCTTCTTTCCTCAATCCCAGGAGTTTCGAACCCTGCCTTCTTCCCTCAGGCTCAGGGACCACGCCCAGCCCTCCTCCCTCACACCAAGGGGTCCAGACCCCAGCCGTCTCTCTCAGACCAAGGAATAGAGGCACCATCTCTTTTCTCTCAAATGCAGAGGTCCAGACCCTGGCTTGTCTCTGTTTCCAGGCTCTTCCTCCAACCCCCCTGTGCTTTCTCTCCAGGGACATGTACAGCAAAAGCTCGGCGGCCATGAGCACTTACGCGGGCATTTTTACGGACCAGCTCCTTACTCTCCTAAAGGGCGAGTAATGCCACGCAACCCCCGTGTTAGGGGACGGGAGAAGCGGGCACTCGACCATGTTGCTCTCATCACTTGACCAGGATGGTCCTACATTCCCCTGTCCCAGCAGCTCTCATCTTCCTGTTCCCAACTCCAGACTGAATTCTTTCAGTGAAAGAATAAATCAATCCCAGTTCATTGACTTTGGTGTGGCTTTTTTTCTGAGGCTCCCAGAGCCAAGATGGAGGGCCTACGGAATCTAGTCGATGTTTGATGGGCGTGGTTTTATGATGAGATGGTTAGCATCCTGCATTCTGAACATTTGGTGAGCACCCGCATGTCTGTGACTAAAACTCCAAACCTGGTCCAGTGGAATGAAGGGGTGACTGCTAGCCAGGCATGTGGGTTTGAATCTGCAACCCTGGCACTTGACACCTGAGGCAGGAGGATCCTAGCAATTCTAAGTCCTGGGCTACATAATGACTTTTAGTTTTCTTTTTAAATCACGTTTGTTTATTTATTTGTTTGTTTGTTTTTTTGAGACAGGGTCTCTCTATGTAGCTCTGACTGTCCCAGAACTCATTCTATAGACCAGGCTGGCCTTGAACTCACAGAGATCCCTGTCTGTGCTTCCCAAGTGCTGGGATCAAAGGTGTGCACGCACCACCACACCCTGCTCCCCCCGCCTTTTTTTAAATGCACAGCAGGATTTTCGAGGCCAGCCTAGGTGGCAGTGTAAGATCTGTCTCAAAACATACATACAACAACAACATACACACACACACACACACACACACACACACACACACACACACACACACACAAACATCCCCAAAATATCCAGATGTAGCAGCTGGAGCCTATATTTACAACACTCCCAAAGTCCTGAGGTGGAGGCAGGGAAATGAGAAACTCAAGGTCATTCTCCACTATATAGTGAGTTTCAACCCAGCCTGGGCTACATGAGACCCTATTTCAAAACCAAACAAAACCAAGTCGACAAAAAAAAAAAAACAAAAAACAACAAAACAAAAAATGGCTGGTTAAGGTGGCTCAGTGAGTACAGATGGTCTATCCCAGAACCCACATCAACTTGGGAGGGGAGAATCACTTCACAAAGTTGTCTTCTGGCCTCCACAGGTGTGCTGCATGTGTGTGGTACATGCTCACTCACACATCAGCTTATGTACACAATAATCATAGCTCATGACTACCCGGGCAGTGATGGCGCACTCCTTTATTCCCAGTACTCGGGAGGTGGTGGCAGGCGGATCTCTGTGAGTTCGAGGCCAGCCTGATCTACAGAGTGAATTCCAGGACAGCTGGGGCTGTTACACAGAGAAACCCTGTCTCGAGAAACAAAATAAACAGAAAAAGACAAGAAAGGAAAAAAGATCATGGCTATGGCTCTTGCTTAGCCTGGGTGAGGATCCTCAGCTCAAGTCAGAGTACCGACGAACAGAAAAGGCATGGAAATAAGTTGTCCAAACAGAAGCCTGGCACAGAGGAAAGGCGCTCCTAAGCTGTCAAGGGCCCAGGAGGGCACACACGGAAGCCTGGGCCCTCTGACAGTTCCAACACATTAACCTCATATGTGCTTTACTAAGACCCTTGCTAGTCTGGGGACAGGACACAGTGGAGAAAAGCCAGTCATGTTTTCATGTGGCCTCTGGCAAAGAGCCAATGGGGTTAGGCATGGTGACACACATCTACAATCCTAGCACCTGGGGGCCTGAGGCAGGCAGATCTCAGAGTTAGAAACCAGCTTGGTCGAGAAAGAGAGAGAGAGAGAGAAGTCAGCCGGGCAGTGGTGGCGCACACCTTTAATCCCAGCACTCAGGAGGCAGAAGCAGGTGGATCTCTGTGAGTTCAAGGCCAGCCTGGTCTACAGAGCGAGTTCCAGGACAGCCAGAGCTGTTACACAGAGAAACCCTGTCTCGGAAAACAAAACAAGCCAATAGCTGAAACTGTTTTGATGATTATTACTTTGTCATATGTTTCATTTGTTAGTTTTTTGGTGTTTTTTTTTTAACCCAAGATAGGGTCTTACTTGCAGCCAGGTCCTCCTGCCTCTCCCCGTGTGGACTGAGGACAGGTCTGTGAACCTCACTCCTGTGTCCCATAGGTGGTGCCGTTGGTCCCGGAGAGGACCTATGGCCTGGATTTCTTTTAATCTGTTCGGCAATAACCTAAGGCCAGTCTTTCAATACTCCGGGGGCAGTTTTCCCAGGTCCTGAGGCTGGGCAGCTGTGGATCCAGTAGAAAACAGGGACTGGGAAGGAGGGGCAGTGGAAGGCTCCCAAGTCCCCAGGGCCTGGGAAGAACTGAGGCTGCCAAGCTCTGGGGGTGCCTGGGAGGGGGAGACACAGGGGGAACAATTCCTGCTCTGTCCAGTGTTTCCCACAGACTCAAGCCAAAGGGAACCACTGCCCAGGCCAGTTCTTCTCTCAGCCAATCCCGGTGCCACCCCCAAATTCCTTTCTCAGATCCCCAACCGCCTCTGTTTAGGACCCCACTGTCCAGGCGCCCCGATTCTTCCTCTCTAAGAACTGAGTGATCTGAACCCTAGATTTCTCCTCTCTTAGACTTAGGACTCTGAATCTTGAGTCTTGTCTCCTGAAGACTTAGAAGATGGGGTGGGCCAGTTCCACCTTCTTTAGAATCTGAAAACACCATTCCTGGTGGAGTTGGGTGCCCCCTAATGGTGGACAGAGTGAGTCGGTTCTGTGATTCATTTAACGTTATGAATCCAGTCGGTGCTGAAAGCAGGCACAGTGAGATCTATAACCTCAGTTTGTGATAATTCCTGGCCAGCCTCTACATCGTAGTGAGAACTTGTCTCAATAACAAAAGTCTGGTTGTTTGTCTGGTTTTTTGAGACGGGGTTTCTCTGCATAGCACTGGCTGTTCTGGAAATTGCTCTGTAGACCAGGCTGGTCTCGAACTCACAGAGATCCACCTGCCTCTGTCTCTCGGGTGTTGGGATTAAAGGTGTTCAAAAAGTCTGTTTTTATGCAATGCTGGATATTTAACCCAGGGTGTCATGCATGCTAGACAGGCACTGTACCAACTACACAAATTTTTAAATTTAATTTTATGTGTTTGAGTGTTTTGCCGGCATGTATGTAAATGCCTGGCACCCAAGGAGGTCACAAGAGAGCATCAGGTCCCCTAGAACTGTAGTTATGGATGATTGTGGGCGCTGAGAATTGAACCTGGAACCCGGGTTCTCTGGCAAGGAGCATCCAGTGTGCTTAACTTCTGAGCCAATGCTCCAGCCTTCATCCTCCTGCCTGTGCCTCCCGAGTGCTGGGATCAAAGGCATGCCTCGTCACTGACACCACCACCTGGCTTCATCTGTATACTTTTTAATGGTTTCTTCTTGCCATTGTGGTGACCCTTAGGTAAGTCGCTTTCTGCACTCAAGAGAGCTTGGTTTTTTGATTCAGCAATAATCCCTAAGTCAGTGCTGGGGACACATCAGTGACCACCGTAGTCCCAGGTCTGGCCTGTGCAATGCAGGTACACATGCTCAATAGTGGGAATATTGGCACTCAGTAGGTATAGGTGGGGAGACTGAGGAGACTAGAGAGTCTGGAGGGCTTCCCAGAGGAAGAGGTACTACCACAGAGCTGAGATCTAAACGATGGGAGAAGAAGCAGAGAGTAAAATAGTAGCTGGTTTTTACGTTTTATTGTGTTGGGGGACATGTCCATGGCACATGTGTGGAGGTCAGAGGGCATCTTCCCTTATGTGAGTCCCAGAACTTGAACTTCCACCAGCGTTACCTTTACACTTTCGATCTTACTAGGTCTTGGCAGTTACCATGTTGGTGGGGGAGGGGCAGGTAACATAATTCATAGTTAGGAGGAGCGGGGATGCTGAGGAGGAAAGAGCCGGCAAGGTCATTTAGCCCGTCAAGAGCAGGATGCGGATCTTTCTTTTCTTTCTTCTTTTTGCTAGACAAGGACTCTAGTACCTCAGACTGACCTAGAACTTGCATGTAGTGGAGGGTGGCCTTAAACATCTGATCCTCCTGTTTCCAGGATTACAGGTGTACCCCACCATGCTTGGCTGGATGTGGTTCTAGAAATGGAACATGGGGTTTCCTGCAAAGGTTGGGAGCTCTATTGAGTTTCACCCCCAGCCATACCTGATATGAACCTAGGTAAGACCGAGACTGGATAGAAAGGTGAAAAATTAAGGGAATGCAGGAAGGAAACTGGAAAGGAGGAGGAGGAGGAGGAGGAAGAGGAGAAAGAGGAAGAAGAGGAGGAGGAGAAGTAGTAGTAGTAGTCTTCTCTCTGGGGATCTGGTTTGCCTTTCTTGTTCAGTCAAAGAGCACTGGCTGCTCTTCCAGGACCCAGGTTCAATTCCCAGCACCCACATGGAAGTTCACAACTGTCTGTAACTCCAGTTACAGGGATAAGACACCCTACACACATGCAGGAGAAAACACCAATGCACATAAAATAAAGATAAATAAATCGCCGGGCGGTGGTGGTGCACGCCTTTGATCCCAGCACTTGGGAGGCAGAGACAAGCAGATCTCTGAGTTCGAGGCCAGCCCGGTCTAAGAGTGAGTTCCACATGAAGTCTGTATTAGTTACTTTTCTGTTGTGATAAAACACCATGACCAAAAAGTAATTTGAAAGAGTTTATTTTGGCTATGGCTCCGGAGAGAGTAGAACATGGCAGGGAAGCAAGGAAACAAGCCGCAGTACGGTGGGTGGTCGGAGCAAGAATCTGAGAGCACATCCGTTTGAAACATGTCAGTCTTGTCAGGGAGTTTCCTAAGGGTGCAAAGCCTATGCAGAACTTGGTTGGAGGCAGCAAACCAAGAGGTCTCCTAACTGAGAATTTGCATTTAGCTTTGTCTCTTTGGGGAGCTCCGATAAGAGGTGTTGGTATGGTATAAAGAAATTGACTTGCTAAAGGTGTGAATTGTACAAGTCTTTTGCTAAGGACAATGGGTCAGTCCACCAGAGGCTTATCTCCCTGCAGCTGGAAAAGGCTAAAATTCATCCTTAAGAGTGCCTCTGTATGGGAAAAGACCTTCACCAACCCCACATCTGACAGAGGACTGATCTCCAAAGTATATAAAGAACTCAAGAAACTAGACATCAAAATACTGAACAATCCAATTAAAAAATGTGCTAAAGAGCTAAACAGAGAATTCTCAAAAGAAGAATTACAAATGGCTGAAAGACATTTAAAGAAATGCTCAACATCCTTAATCATCAGAGAAATGCAAATCAAAATGACTCTGAGATACCACCTTACACCTGTCAGAATGGCTATGACCAAAAACACTGGACAGCTTGTTGGAGAGGATGTGGAGCAATGGGAACACTCCTCCACTGCTGGTGGGAATGCAAACTTGTACAACCACTGTGGAAATCAGTATGGCGGTTTCTCAGAAAATTGAGAATCGATCTACCTCAAGACCCAGCCATACCACTCTTGGGCATATACCCAAGGAATGCTCAATCATACCACAAGGATACATGCTCAACTATGTTCATAGCAGCACTATTTGTAATAGCCAGAACCTGGAAACAACCTAGATGCCCCTCAATTGAAGAATGGATTAAGAAAATGTGGTACATATACACAATGGAATACTACTCAGCAGAGAAAAACAATGACAGCATGAAATTTGCAGGTAAATGGATGGAACTAGAAAATATCATCCTGAGTGAGGTAACTAAGACCCAGAAGGACAAACATGGTATGTACTCACTCAAAAGTGGATGCTAGATATAAAGCAAAGAACAATCAGACTACAACCCACAGAACCAGGGAGGCTACATAGCAGGGGGGACCCTAGGATGACTGCGGCTTATAATAAGTTTTGGTTTTACTCAATTACCGGGCAAGCCTCAGTGAAACATTTCACTATTAGGATAAGAATTTGTACTGTATCAAGCTGATAATAGAAAAAAAAAAAAAAAGAGTGCCTCTGTGTCTTCTTTCCATGGACCAGCGTGAACGCCACATGGATACAACGGTAGCTAATTGAAAATTTCAGAGATTTTTGTAGCTAATATAATTTGCTGACTTTGTAGCTAATAAAATTTGTGAGACTCTGCCCCACAATGGTGGCACACGCCTTTAATCCCAGCACTTGGGAGGCAGAGGCAGGTGGATTTCTGTGAGTTCGAGGCCAGCCTGGTCTACAAAGTGAGTTCCAGGACGGCCAAGGCTACACTGAGAAACCCTGTTTCGAAAAACCAAAGAAACTAACTAAATACATGAAAACTAAATAAATAGGGAGAGTTATTAAGCTCATGGTTCACATCTGTATCCCCAGCACTTCGGAGGCTGAGGCAGGAGGACCACGAGTGGAGGCCAGCCTGGGCCACAGTGAGTTCCAAGCTGACCTGGGCTACAGTATGAGACCCCGTCTTTAAAAAGAGAGAGAGAGAGAGCCGGGCGGTGGTGGCGCACGCCTTTGATCCCAGCACTCGGGAGGCAGAGCCAGGCAGATCTCTGTGAGTTCGAGGCCAGCCTGGGCTACCAAGTGAGTTCCAGGAAAGGCGCAAAGCTACACAGAGAAACACTGTCTCGAAAAACCAAATAAACAAATAGAGAGAGAGAGAGAGAGAGAGAGAGAGAGAGAGAGGAGAGAGAGAGAGAGAGAGAGAGAGAGAGAGAGAGAGAGAAATTCGTGCTAGGTAGTGGGGGCACACACCTTTAATCCCAGCGCTCTGGAGGCAGAGGCAGGAGAATCTGAGTTCGAGGCCAGTTTGATCTACAGAGTTTCAAGGTAGCCAGGGCCACAGAGAAATCTTCCCTGTATCGAAAACATACTCGAAACAAGAAATCCTGTCTCTCGAGAAAAAAAAAAACCGAAACAAACAAACAATCTCGTTTGAGCCACGGAACGGTGTTTAAAGCTGCGAGGGTTGCTGGAAGGCACAGACCCAGTTGGAGCGCACATTAAGCTGACTAAAGGTGGCTAGGGTCTCATCTCCAGGGGTCGTTAAGAACCCTGAAACAGGGCCTCTGAATGCACCGAGGGGCTACCACCTTGGGGGACCTGATGACGAAAGCTAAGATTAGGGAAAACGCATCAGAAGTAAAGACAGCAAGGCAATGAACGCCCGGGTGAGTCCAAGAACTGCGGCTCGAAACCCGGCTTCCCGCCCGAGAGGGGCGTGGCCCCAGAGGGTGGCTTTGCGCCCTACGGTGGCCGGAAAAGCCCAGGAACCATCGACTGTAAACCACGCGCAGCCTAAACAGCGAGCCTAAGTGGGGCAGATTGCTGAGGAACGACCCCACAGTCCGAAAAGACCGGCCAACTTGGCCCAGGGTTAAAAACAGAACCTATGAGGAGAACATGTTAGACTAGAAAGTTAAAGCGCGTCAGAGCACTTCCTGCTAGATTAAAAAAAAAAAACAAACAAGCACAAATACCCTGCGGTGAAACGGTAGGGCGGAAGCACGGTACGGTGGCCCGGTTGGGCCTTCCAAGGGGCGTGGCTTGAGGCGCTCTATTCAGATACGCTAGCCTGGCGGGGCGGGCCAAGTGTGAAATCTCGCGCGAACGTGCTGGCGCCGTCGGGGACGGGGCGGGGCTGGCGGCGGGGGCGGGGACCCGGAGCTGGAAGATGGCGGCGGCGCAGGAGGCGGACGGGGCCGGCAGCGCCGTGGTGGCGGCCGGGGGAGGCAGCTCTGGTCAGGTACGGAGGCCGAGAGGTGCCTGAGGGGGCTCCCCCCCCAGCGGGGGGCACTCCCGCGGGGAGTGTCCTGTCCTTTTTGGAGGAATCGGGTGCACCCGGGGCTCCATGCCCCAGAGGGACCTTGAATATTGGGCCCAGGCAGCGCTCGGCCGCCCAGGAGGCCGGACGGTGGCGGGAACCCGGCCCTGTTGCGCGCCAGCATCTCCTGCAGGCTCGCGCCGGGCGTCCACCAGACTCCTAGCTCGAGCCGAGGAGAGAGTGGGGCAGAGGGACGCAGACTTGTAAACCCAGACGTCCTAGGTTCTCGACTGTGCTATCCCCAGGCTCCAGTACCATTCCTAGAGTGGTCTGGTGCTCCGGGTCCACTCTGCAGTGCCTGAGATACGGGGCAGTGGTTGGTTCATTGGGAGTTTTCTAGCTCTGGGGAAATACGGTAATTATGGTCGATAAAGGGCATGGGCTGCGGAGGTCGACAGACCCATTTTACAGACAAGGATCCCAGGGACAGCAAGACGAAGGCACTTGCAGAAGGTCACCCAGGTTAACTTTGGCACCCGCTCCAAGAAAAAGCTGACTGTGGGTGGTCTGTCCTGAGATGGACGCTTTTAGCCTAAACTGATCAAATAGAGATACTGGTCCAGAAGCATTTGCCTTCTAACCCATTACCACTCAAACTAAACTGAGGCCTCAGAGCACACCAGTTCACTCAGGCTCCGTGCAGGCTTCTGGGGGAATTGATGGAGTGACAGCAAGGTGCTGTCGACCCACCCACCAGGATGTCACTGACATGTAGGAGGCAGCTCAGGGCTGAGGAGTACCGACTGGAAGGGATGCGTGCGTGAAGCTGACTTGGTGTGACCTTGGACAAGTTTCCTTCTTGGGGCCTTGATTTCCCCAGTGGTTAATGGAGGAGTTGGGTGGGAGGGCCAGCCTTGTGGGCCGTAAAGATGGCTTCAGCCTTGTCCCTGCAGTCAGGAGAGTGGAGAGGAAGCTGCAGCCGTAACAGTAGAGTAGTGGCAGAAGTCTGGATGAGGGGCTGCAGGATCTCCAAGGCGGGGCAGATACATTCCTTTGGGGGAAAACACCAGGCTGAAAGTTGTGAGGTAGAGCCCAGCATCTCCAGCCTGAATCTTTCTGGCATTTCCAACCAGACCTGGGGTGCAGGCAGCTCAGGGAATTGTTGGTAGAGTCCTTGCTGGAGTGGATGCATTGACTGGGTCTGCAGGGACTTCCTAGTCTCTGAACTGTAGTCCTGGCTCCCCTCAGTTTCTGTCGATGAATGGGTATCAGTGGTGTGAGAGACCAAGACTTAGTGTGTTGCACTTCCAGACACACCTGGAGCCTCTCTGGTTCCCATCTCTGCTCTAACTCTTTGGTTTGTTACTTGAGCCAGGGTCTTCCTAGGAGCTCAGGCTGGCCCTGAACTCGACACCCTTCTGCTTCAGCCTCCCAAGTGCTAGCATATGTCGCTAATCCAAGCTCATGCTTGTAAGCTTTTAGTACTCATCCTTTGGCCTTCAGGATAAAGTACACACATTTTCTTTCTTTCTTTCTTTCTTTTTTTTTTTTTTTTTTTAAGCAGATCAAGACCTGGCATGAACTATTTTCGGACTAGACTAGGCTTTCTTTCTATCTTTTTCTTTTCTTTTTTTTTTCATTTTTGGTTCTTCAAAACAAGGTTTCTCTGTGTGGGCACCACCTTTTTTTTTTTTTTTTTCCCTTTTTGAGACAGGACTTCTCTGTGTAGTACTGGCTGTCCTGGAACATGCTCTGTAGATCTGCCTGCCTCTGTCTCCTGAGTTCTGGAACTAAAGGCGTGTACCACCACCACCAGGCTTTTTCTCTTTTTGAGACAGGGTCTTACTGTGTAGGCTGGAACTCATAGAGTTTCTGCCCGCCCCTTTTCCCAAGTGCTAGGATTAAAAGTGTGCCCACTATGCCTAGCCTTAGACTAGGCTTTTTTGTTGTTTTGGTTTTTGGTTTTTCAAGACAGGGTTTCTCTGTGTAGCTTTGGGAAGCCTGTCTTGGATCTCACTCTGTAGACCAGGTTGGCCTTGAACTCCAGAGATCTGCCTGCCTCTGCCTCCCAAGTACTGCCTGGCCTAGACTAGGCTTACTAACACCCTTTGTTATTGACATTTTGGGTTGGCGAATCCTTCAGTGTGGGGCTGCGCCATGCACTTTAGGATGCTTAGCACTGCCCCTGGTGTTTGCAGACTGTCAGTAGCATGTCTGTGCCTTCCTAGTTTGACAACCAAAAATGTCTCTAGGAATTTCTGAATGTTCTTGGGGTGGGGGCGGGGTGATGGAGGCAGAATCACCTGTGCTCGAGAGCCAGGGACTGGAGGCCTCGAACTCACGGAGATCCGCCTGCCTCTGCCCGAGTGCTGGGATTAAAGGCGTGCGCCACCACCTCCCGGCTGTTTGTTCTATTTTATTAATGGTGTAGGCAGTGGAACCCAGGGTTCCTGCATACATAGCAAACCTTCTACACTGAGCTGTACTCCCTAGTCCATCTCTGGCAGGTATTTTACACTGACTCACTTCCACAGCAGTGAATGGGGCTTGTGCCAGAGGCTAGGCTGAGTTGGAGTCTGGGGTGGTCATGGTGGATCCTTGAAGGCATGGTCCTGTACAGCCTTGTTGGTTACAGCTGCTTCCCAAGCTGGTGCAAAGGTTCCTGGACGGGGGTCTTGGAGCCCAGGCACACAGACCCTAGAACAGGAACTGTGCCTTCCTCCCTACTGCGTTCACATTCTCTCTCACTCTCACCAGCCTGCTGGCTTAGCATGGAGCAGGCGGGCCCTTCCCCTGCCCATGTCACAGCAGCCTGCTCTTCTTCAGGCTAACCCTGCCACTCATTCCCTCAGCTGATCCATGGCTCGCTGGGGACACGGCTGTGGGCAAAACGGGCTCTGCTTTCCTGGACCTTGTGTGCCCAGTAGGAGGTGGATGGGGCCCAGTAACAAAAGTCTACGTGACCTCAGCTGGCAGTGACTTGGACAGGTGCGTAGCTGGGGTGTGCTTTGGAGTGAGTGGTGGGTAGGTGGAAGAGCAGCCATTTAAATAGAGGCTTAGGAAGACTTCTCAGAGGAGGTCGCGCTTTACCAAAGACCTGAAGGAGGTAAAGGAAAAGGTAATGGGACTAGCTTATGCAGAGGCCCTGAGGTAGAAGATACCTGGTGTGAGGAACGGCCTCGGATAGGCTAAGCATTATGGCCAAACAGGTAATGGGGGAGAGAGAACAGACAGAAGTGGGGAAGCATGGTATTGCCAGGCTCTGGTGGGGATTTGGCCTTGAGTCTGAGGGCAAGGCGAGCCAACAAGGAGGGTCACCTCTTTGTTGAGGTCTAACTTAGGTGCCTTCACAGTTGTCTGAGAGTGTAGTGGCTCTTGATACTCCTGCAGTGTGAGACCACAGTTTGGTATCAGTAGATTTGTCCCTTTGTGTCCACGGGGGTTGGTTTCAGGATTCCCTTCTTCAGCATCACAATCTCAGTGCCCAAGTCCCTAGAGTAGAATAGTTCGCATGTAACCTGCATGCCTCGTGTTCCATGCCTAGTGAGGTGGAAACCATGTGGAAGTAGCTGGTGTATTGTGTTGGTTAGGAGGATGTGACAGGAAACAGTCTGGAAATGTGCAGGACAGAAGAAGTTTTAGTGTTTGTTTTTTTAGATTGAGTTATTTTATGGGTGTGAGTGTTTTGCCTACATGCATGCATATGCACCACATGTTTGCCTGGTGCCTGCAGATGTCAGATCCCTTGGAATGGATGGTTCTGAGCCATCGTGTGGGTACTGGCAACCAGTAGTCCTCTGCTCAACCATCTCTCCAGCCCTGTTGGTTTTTGTTTGTTTGTTTTGAGACGGGGTCTCTCTATTATGTAGTTCAGGCTATTCTGGAACTATGTAGACCAGGCTGGTCTTGAACTCACAGAGATCCAGCAGCCTTTGCCTCCCAAGCGCTGGGTTTAAAGGCGTGCGCCACCAACTAGCTTTATTGTTGTTTTGTAAAGAAAGGCCCTCGTATGTAACCTAGGATGGCTTCAAACTCACGGCAGTCCTCCAGCCTTTCCTTCAGAGTTGGTATTACAGGTATGCACTGCCACACCTGGGTTAGATGCAGTTGAAAACACTGGGTTGGGCTGAGTGGTGGTGATGCACACCTTTAATCTCAGCGCTCAGAGGCAGAGACAGGTGAATCTCTGTGAGTTCGAGGCCAGCCTGGTCTACAGAGTGAGATCCAGGACAGGTACAAAAACTACATGGAGAAAACCTGTCTCGAAAAACAAAAACAAACAAAAAACCACTGGGTTGGGGAGGCTGGGGAGATGGTTCCATAGATAGGATGGTGGCCATATAAGCCTGGCAACCAGTGTTTGTTCCTAGAGCCCACATAAAGACTTGGGGAGAGCTAACGCTAGACTTGTCCATCAGACTCAGACTCTGTGCAAATCACATACATGTTCACTTTCACATAACATGTACAACAGTGATAATTAACTACTCATCTGTTTCCTTCTTTGAGACAGATGCTCTCTATGTAGCTCTGACTGACCATGTAGACCAGGTTGGCTTCAAACCTGCAGAGATCTGCCTGTGTCTGCTTCCTGAGTGCTGGGATTGTAGGATTGCACATCTCTCAGGAACTGGCGAGCTGGCTCAGCCAGTAAGAGACTGTACTGCTTTTTCAGGAGACCACAGTTCAGTCCCAACCATCCACATTGGACAACTCACAATCACTGCCTGTAACCCCAGCTCAGGTTCAGCAGCCTCCAGGGGCACCTGCACGCAAATGCATATACCGTGTGTGTGTGTGTGTGTGTGTGTGTGTGTGTGTGTGTGTGTGTGTGTGTGCATGCATACACAGTTAAAAAAACAAAGGCCAGGAGTGTGACACACATCTTTAATCCCAGCACTTAGGAGGCAGAGGCAGGAGGATCTCTGAGTTTGAGGCCAGCCTGGTCTACAGAGTGAGATCCAGTCTACATAGAGAGTTCCATAGATAGTCTACATAGAGAACTCCAGGACAGCCAGGGCTACATAGAGAGACCCTCTCTCAAACAAAAACAAAAACAAAAACAGCAATGTTTAGCGATCTATGGATAGATAGGTAGGTAGGTAGATAGATAGATAAAAATAAATCTTCAGATGACTCAACAGTTAAGAGCACTGGCTGCTCTTCCAGAGGACTAGGTTTGATTCCCAGCACCCACATGGTGGCTCACAACCCTCTGTAAGTCCAGTTCCAGAGGATCTGATGACCTCATCTGGCTTCTTTAGGCCCGGGGCATTCTTAAGATGCATGGACATACATGTAGGCAAAACACCCATATGCATAAGAAAAAAAAGTTTTAAAAGGGTACTTGTTGCTATTGCCTATTCACACCTGAGAACTGTTCAGAGCCCAGTGAGGTGGAACAGTGGGCGAAGGCGCACACTGCTAAGGCAGACTACCTGAGTTTGACCCCTGGAACCCCATGGCAAAAGAACAGAACTGACTCACAGGCTGTCCTCTGCCTTCCCCAGACATGCTGTGGCATATGCCCCTACCTCCTCATAGAATAAAAGAGTCCCTAAGAAGAAAAAAGAGGCTGGCCGGTGGTGGCGCACGCCTTTGGTCCCAGCACTGGGGAGGCAGAGGCAGGAGGATCTGAGTTCCAGGACAGTAAGGACTACACAGAGAAACCCTGTCTCAAAAAACCAAAAACACAGAACAACCCTGTCCCCCAAAAAAAGAAGAAAAAAAAAGAGAAATATTTATATTTACTTAATTTCATGTGTATGAGTATTTCCTTGCATACTTATGTGTTCCCTGGTTCATGTGTAGGCCAGAGGAAGGTGTTAGATCCCTAGAACTGGGGTTACAGACAGTTCTGAGCCGTGTGTGTTTTCCTGTCTCATGACTCAAGGCTCTTCCTTGTCCCTCCAGTCCTGGGGGTGGGACCCAGGGTCTGGTGCATCCTAAATGCTGGGAGTCCTGAGCCATACCCCCACCCCACTCCCGCCGTCCTGGGCATCGGTGAATTCTTGGTGGGCAGTAGCTCAGAGCCTGCCTGTCTCCTCACACCCCAGCAGCACTTTGAAGGTCTTTGGGACTGTGGCCATGCTTGTGGGTATGAGGCAGCACCTCTGTGGGTTTGGTCTGCTTCTCTGTGGGCGGCTTCCCAGCTGGATTGACCATCACTGTGGGGAGAAGCAGCCAGGTGTGACTTCAACCCCTGTCCTGGCCCCACCGCTCTTCCTGATTGAATCTATCCAGCCTTGCTGGAAACCTGAGTTCCTCCTTCAGCCTCCTCAGTAAGGGCGGGTGGAAGGTTGTCACCTTGTAGCTAGACAGGCCTGCTGGCCCTCATACTTTTCCCCTCCCTCCATCAAAACACCCTTCCCTGGGTCCCCCATGTGACTGCCTCTGTCTCAGTCTTAGAGGATCACTGAGTTGTCGACCCAGTCGGTGTGGGTTCCTACCTCATGTCCTCGTGACTGTCACCTTCTGCTAATTCCTCCAAAATGTATTTTCTGTTTATCTTAGTTACATATTTTAGAAAGAACATTGAGTATACCCCAGGAAGGGCTAGGTAGACGCTGGACTGCTGCGTGCACGTTCCCTGGAAGCAAATTCTCAGAGGTTGGTAGACAGGGAGGGAGGATGTAGAGGAGTAGAGGTGAGTAGATGATAGATGGGTAGATAGATGATAGTTTAGTTTTTGTTCTTTGACCTCTTCCTCCTGAGGGTTGGAGTCTCAGGCGTGTGGCCCTGTACATGGCTTCTTTACTATTTGCTGTTCTGCAGGTGTGTTTCCGTCTTGACACTGTAGCCTGGGCCACCAAGTCCCTGAGCTTAGTGGCTGCCACCTAGCTCAGGGCCTGGCACACAGTAGGTTTGCAGAACAGTTCTGGGAACCCAGGGAGGGAAGCTTTTCTATTCACTCTACCAGTATTTTCACAAGTTTGTCCTGGGGCAGAGGGCGGGCCGGGTAAGGTGTCTCAGGCGAGAACCACGGGAGAAGGACTGAAGCTGAGGTCCACTGAACCCTAGAGTTGAACCTCCCTGCCACCTCGGTGCTGTCTTGCACTTTGGGTAATAACAAGAAGGGCTCTTGCTGGTAATGGGGATAAGAGTAACAGGTGACACCTGTCCTGCTCCAAGGCTGCTCTGTTCCTTGCTGGGAGGTGATCGGAAAGATGTGCAGGACTGGAGTTCAGGGTCCTGGGGGAGAGGGCTGGGCAGTGGAGCCTGGAGACCGAGGGTGTGGGTGGACCAGGGCCGGTGAGGCACTGTGTCTGTTGACTTCACAGGTACGGGTCAGGTGCTGATTGTCCGCAGTGCCCATGGTGGTGCAGTTCCCCCCACCTTCTTTTTAAAGATTGACTTTTTTTATTTTATGCATCTGAGGGCTTTGCCTGCATGTATGTATGTATTTGTACTGCATGCGTGCCTAGTGCCCATGGAGGTCAGAAAAGGGTGTTGGATCCCCTGGAACTGGAGTTATGGGTGGTTGTGAGCCACCACATGGGTGCTGGGAACCAGGGTTCTCAAGTAGCCTGTGCTCTGAACTACTGAGCATCTCTACAGCCCTCAGGTCCTGCCTTTTGAAGGTTGACCAGGTGGTGGGGCAGCTGGCAGGAGAGACTGACAAGGACAGGACTGGGGAGCCAGCAGTATCCAAAGAGAGGCTTCTAAGCCTGGACTCCCCCTGGCTGTCAGAATGTCTCTGATGTGCCCCTGCTTCTGAGAGAGGGTTCTTGTTTTGAGATAGCCTAGGCTGGCTTTGAACTCCTGGTTCTTCTGCTTTCACCTCTCAAGTGCTGGGATTATAGGCATGTGCCACTCTGCCCGGTGAAAGACAGTTCTTTCCACATCATTCCCACTTGATCCCTTCTCCCTGTTGTCTTGCCCCTGAGTAACCCAGACAAGTGTCTTAACCTCTCTGAGCCTTTGTTCAGTTGCAGAGTGCAACTATTCAGAGCTTGGTGCTGGGCTGGGTGCACAGGGATGGATGTTTGTATACCAGCTCACAGTAGTGAGGTTCTGCGCCAGCCTGTCTGTCTCCCTGCTGGACTGTAGCCGCTGGAGAGCTGGAGAGCAGGGTCTCGGCACCCGTATGCCCAAGGAAGGACCTTGTGAATCAGCCCCAGCCTTCCATGGTAGCCACCTCCTTTAATGTCACCTGCAGAATCCTAGGACAGCCCTCCATGGACAGCATTCAGCTTGGACTGTTGGACTATCCCTCAGCTGCCCTCTCCCTGCCCCAGTATACTGCGATTGAGTTCTTAGCACCTGAGCCACAGGCCTGGCCCCAGGTTCCCCTCTAAGTGCCTGCTTCTCAGGGCTGACAGCCGGGTCTGTCGGGTCACCACCATCTCCAGGTGTCCTTGGGAGCACTCTCCTCTGGAGCCCCTTTTGCCTGGGCTCTCCTGGTTGTGCCTTCCCTGAAGATTGACGAAGCCCCTGTGTGCTCAGCCTCTGTGCTCAGGGTGTCCAAATCAGCCCCTCACCCTACGCTTTGTTCCCCCACAGGTGACCAGCAATGGCAGCATTGGGAGGGACACGCCAGCCGAGACCCAGCCTCAGAACCCCCCACCCCAGCCAGCCCCCAACGCCTGGCAGGTCATCAAAGGTGTGCTGTTCAGGTGAGCAGGTGGGCTTGGGGCTCCCACTCTGCAGAAAGCAGGACCTGGGGAGAGGGAGCGGTGACCAGGGATGGCACACTGCCGCTTTGGCGGCGAGGCTGTGCACACAGAGGCCTCGGGACCTACGTGCCCAGAGAAGGACCTTGTGGATAAGCAAGCCCGGCCTCTCATAGTTTCACCCCAGTAGCCTCCTTCTTTAATGCCGGCTGCTGAGCCCTCAAGAGCCCTCCTGGACAGCACTCAGCCTAAAGTCTAAAGTAGAGACGTTTTGTTCAGAGACAGGGTCATTGTTATGTAGCTCTTGCTGTCCTGGAACTCACTCTGTAGGCCAGCCTGGCCTTGAACTCACAGATCTACCTGCCTCTGCCTCTTGAGTGCTGAGATGAAAGGCGTCCTTTTTGGTAGTATTAAGAGTTGAACCTAGGACCTTGTATGTATTTGAGCCACACCGCAAGCCCCTTATTTCAAGGCAGGGTCTTACTAAGTTACCAGGCTGGATTTGAACTTGCTGTGTAGTCCAAGCAGAGCTTTGAACTTTTTGAGGTTTTGTTTTGTTTTGTTTTGATTTTTCGAGACAGGGTTTCTCTGTGTAGCTTTGGAGCCTGTCCTGAATCTCACTCTGTAGACCAGGCTGGCCTCGAACTCACAGAGATCTGCCTGCCTCTGCCTCCTGAGTGCTGAGATTAAAGGTGTGTACCACCACTGCCCGGCTTGAACTTTTTATCACATCGACTTAATAACTTTATAGGACATAGGAAGATGTGCATGTGACAGGGTGCACATGTGCAGGTCAGAGAGCAACTTGGGAGTCAGTTCTTTCTTCTACCATGTGGGTCCAAGGGGGCAGACTCGAGCGGTCAAGCTTCAGGGCACACACCTTTACCCACTGACTCATCTCCTGGCCCAAGTCCTTGAACCTTTGATCCTCCTGCCTCAGCTTCCCAGATGCTGAGGTGACCGGCCTGAAGCAAGGGCTGCATGAAAACCCACTCGGTATCTTGGGAAATGGAGTCCTGCTGGGCCCTGGAAAGGGAGAAGGTTTTATAGAGGGATCAGAGAACCTGCCTTAGTAGATTTTCCCTTAAACTTAGAAATGCTCTGTGCCTTTGCAGAGCATAGTGTACGGCATGGCTGATGATTATTGCTCAGGTCGTTTGTGCGGTGACATCCTAAGTGCACACACCTGTGTGCTCTCGCTTAGTTTGGAATATCGCTCGTTAGCCAGGGCTCTGTAAATAGGCCTTCAGTAACAACAGAAATAGGTGTGGGGTCATGTTGTTAAGAGAGAGTCTCAGTATGTAGCCCTGCTGGCCTGGAACTCGCTTACAGTGGTCCTTCTGGCTCCTAAGACCTCACCTTGACCCCCCAGCTGGCTCAGGGACTGAGCACAGTACAGGCTCAGTCCCTGAGTAGTAGGGATGCAGAGGTGTGTTGTTGGTTTGGAACAAGGTCTCACTCTAGCAGTCCGCAGACATAACTGTCCTCCTGCCTCAGCCTCCTGAGTGCCAGGATTACAGGTGTGAGCCGCCAGGCAGCTCTAGCAGAGGCATCTCATGTTCACAGACATTAGGAGCAACACGTTTGTCTGGGTAGAGGACTGACCGACAATTTTGGGAGGAGCCAGGGAGCTTCAGTTAGTATATAGCAGCATCACCCTCCACCCCGATCTCATTAAAGGCAGACATCTCCATGCCTGGCTGTGCTTGGTTTTAAAAGGATTTATTTTTATTTTATTTTATTTTATTTTATTTTATTTTATTTTTTTTTTTGTTTTTTTTTTTGTTTTTCGAGACAGGGTTTCTCTGTGTAGCTTTGCGCCTTTCCTGGAACTCACTTGGTAGTCCAGGCTGGCCTCGAACTCACAGAGATCCGCCTGGCTCTGCCTCCCGAGTGCTGGGATTAAAGGCGTGCGCCACCACCGCCCGGCTTTATTTTATTTTATTTTTTTGGATTTTTTGAGACAGGGTTTCTCTGTGTAGCTTTGTGCCTTTCCTGGAACTCACTTGGTAGCCCAGGCTGGCCTCGAACTCACAGAGATCCACCTGCCTCTGCCTCCCGAGTGCTGGGATTAAAGGCGTGTGCCACCACCGCCCGGCTATTTTTATTTATTTTTTTTTTTTTTTGGTTTTTCGAGACAGGGTTTCTCTGTGTAGCTTTGTGCCTTTCCTGGATCTCGCTCTGTAGACCAGGCTGACCTCAAACTCACAGAGATCCGCCTGGCTCTGCCTCCCGAGTGCTGGGATTAAAGGCGTGCGCCACCACCGCCCGGCTATTTTTATTTTTAATTATGTTTATTTGTGTCTGTCTATGTATAAGTATGTCAGATCCCTTGGAGCTGGAGTTACAGGCAGTTGTGAGCTGCTACATGGGAGCTGGGAATTGGAATCAGGTCTTCTGCAAGATCAATATGAGCTTTTTTTTTTCGAGACAGGATTTCTCTGTGTAGCTTTGCGCCTTTCCTGGATCTCTCTCTGTAGACCAGGCTGGCCTCAAACTCACAAAGATCGCAATATGAACTTTTAAAAAATTTTTTGAGATTTTATTTTTTCTTAAGATTTATTTTTATTTTATGTGCACTGGTGTCTTGCCTGCATGTGTTTCTGTGGGAGGGTATCAGATCCCCTGAAACTGGAGTTATGCAGGCAGTTGTGAGCTGCCATATAAGTGCTGGGAATTGAACCCAGGTCCAGTGCTCTTAACCACTGAGCCATCTCTCCAGTCCCCATAGTGTTCTGTTCTGTTCTCTTTTCTTTTCCTTTCTTGCCTTTTCTTTTTCTTTTTAAAAGGTTTCCAGGCCATGGTGAGGCACACCTTTAATCCCAGCACTTAGGAGGCAGAGGCAGGTGGATCTCTGAGTTTGAGGCCAGCCTGATCTACAGAGTGAGTTCTAGAACAGCCCTAGCTGTTACACAGAGAAACCTTGTCTTGAAAAACCAAAAAAAAAAAAAAAGGCAAAAGATTTTTTTAGACTTATGTTACGTGTATTAGGGTTTTGCCTGTGTATACCATGGGTACCACGTGTGTGCACTTGGTGCCTGCAGGGGTCAGGAAAGCGCACAGGATCCCTTGGGCTCACTAGAGTTAGGAATAGTTGTGAGCCACCTTGAGGTGCTGGGGACCAAACCCAGGTCCTCTGCAGGAGCAGCCAGTGCCTTAGCTGTTGAGCTGTCTCTCTCGCCCCATGTTGAGTGGTTCTTTTTCTCCTCTTCTCCCCTCCCTGCCCTGTGCTTTCGCATTATCTTATTATTTCGCGCGCATGTGCGTGCGTGCGTGCGTGCGTGCGTGCGTGTGTGTGTGTGTGTGTGTGTGTGTGTGTGTGTTTGCGCTTGTATTCAATCATTCTTTCATTCATTTATTGAATGGGGATACATGTTGTGGATGCACATGTACCATAGCACATGTGTAGAGGTCAGAGGAAACTTGTGGGAATTTGTTTTTTTTCTTTCTGCCATGTAGGTTCCAGGTATTGAACTCGGGTCCTTAGGCTTGGTGGGAAGCACTCCCGCTGAGCCCTCTGCTAGGCCCCTTTTATTAGTTTAATCCCAGCAGTTGGGAGGCAGGGGCAGGCAGATCTTTATAAGATTACATTTGATTGATTGTGTGTGTATGTACTTATGTGCCATGGTGTACATGTGGAGGTCAGAAGAAAATGTGGAGTCAGCCGGGTAGCGGTGGCACATGCCTTTAATCCCAGCATTCGGGAGGCAGAGCCAGGCGGATCTCTGTGAGTTCGAGGCCAGCCTGGTCTACAGACTGAGATTCAGAACAGGCACCAAAACTACACAGAGAAACCCTGTCTTGAAAACGGTAAAAAAAAAAAAAAAAAAAAAAAAAAAAAAAAAAGATTTGATTATTTATTTAGAGATAAGTCTGGAATTCATTATGTAGACCAGACTGGCCTCACACTCTTAGAGATCCCCCTGCCTCTGTTTCCTAAGTTTTGAGGTTAAAGTTTTTATTAGCATTTATTAATTATACCTAATAGTGGTCTCCCTATAACATTTTTATATGTGTATATATCGTATTTTGATCCTATTTAGCCCCCATTATACTTCCTTGTCGTCCCCCCCCCCCCCCAGTTTATACAGTGTTGGAGAACAAACCCAGGGTTTTCTGTATGCCAGGCAAGCACTCTGTCAACTGAGCCACATGCCCAGTTCCTTAGGTTTCCTTGTTCCTCTCTTTGTGTCTCTCTCTCTCTCTCTCTCTCTCTCTCTCTCTCTCTCTCAATCCAGATAATGTCTGATGTAGCCTAGACTGCCCTGTAACTTAGGACATTCCCCTGCCTCTGCTCCCTGAGTGCTGATCGTGGACCTGTGCCATCATTTCTGGCCTATAACTTGGGACAGTCCTCCTGCCTCCACTCCCTGAGTGCTGATCGTGGACCTGTGCCATCATTTCTGGCTCACTTACTGCTCTCACGCTCCAAGCGACCAGACAGGACAGGACAGCTCACCGGGTTCCTCATTTCTCAGCCTGCACCGCACCTCCCGGTGCTTTTCATTAAGTTTGTATCTGGAAATCTCCGCATTGGTACTGAGCCCGCTTCCTTCTGAGGGGCTCTGATCCAGTCTCTGCAGGCTCATTTCCTTCCTTAGAACTAGTGGCAGCAGACATCAGGAGGGTGTGGGTGGTTGCTCACGGACCATCTCAAGTCGTGTGTGTGTGTGTGTGTGTGTGTGTGTGTGTGTGTGTGTGTTTGTTTGTTGCTGTGGGTGGAATTAAGGGCCCCAAATATGCTAGGCTTAGAGGTGTTTTGTTTTATTATTATTTTTTATTTTGTTTTTTTGAGACAGGGTTTCTCTGTATAGCTTTGTAGCTTTGGAGCCTGTCCTGGAACTCGCTCTGTAGCCCAGGCTGGCCTCAAACTCACAGAGATCCGCCTGGCTCTGCCTCCCAAGTGCCGGGACTAAAGGCATGCGCCACGGCCACTCATCACATAGAAACAGTACATATTACACATTAAAAAATTATGTACTGTTTCTCTGTGATGTGTCTGGTGTGTGTTGCAGGGGAGGTGAGTGTGGAGGTCAGAGGACAGCTTTACAGAGTTAGTGTTCTCCCCTTTTATATGGTCACCAGGCTTGCATAGTAAGATGCTTTACATACTGAACCATCGATTTCACAAGCCCTAGAGTTGAATTTTTATTTTATTACTGAGACAGGACCTCACCTTGTAACTGCCTGGCCCGGAACTCAAAGAGATCCGCCTGCCTCTGCATCCAAGATTAAAGGTCTGTACCACCACCGCCCGGTCAGATTTTTTTTTTCCACTTACTTTTGTTTATGTCTGCATGAGGGTGTCAGATCATCTGGGATTACAGATGGTTGTGAGCTACCTTATGGGAGCTGGGAATTGAACTCAGGTCCTCTGGAAGAGCAGCCAGTGCTCTTAACCACTGAGTCATTGCTCTAGCCCTGGGTGCCAGTTTTACAGATGAGAACCAAGATTATGGGATAATTAAGTGATGCACAAAGCTCCCTGAAGCAGATTATGTGACCGTGGCCCTCTGTGGTAGGGTGATATTCATGGATTTAAACTCGCCTTTCCCCTGCATTGGTGTGTCCTGGAGTGGAGTTGAGAAAGTGAATAGGGCAAGGGAAGGAGTGGAGGGAGACCACTCTCACTCAGACAGAGTGAGTGTGTCTGTGTGTGGGGGTGGGTGTGGGTGGGTGTGTGGGTGTGTGGGTGGGTGTGTCTACCTGTAAGTGCTCCTCCTCTTGGCTTGACTTCTTTTTGACAGTACTGGGGATTGAATGTAGAGCCTAGCTATGCCAAACTAGTGTTCCGCCTCCCGAACTGTGGCTCCTAGCTGAGAGGGAGGGAGGGAGTTTGTTTGTTTGTTTAGAGACAGGGTTTCTCTGTGTAGCTTTGCGCCTTTCCTGGAACTCACTTTGTAGACCAGGCTGGCCTCAAACTCACAGAGATCCACCTGGCTCCGCCTCCCGAGGGCTGGGATTAAGGCGTGCACCACCACTGCTGGCGTTTGTTTTTTGAGATAGCAACTTCCTGTGTATCCCTGGCTGGCATTAAACTCACTGTACTCTAGGCTAGCTTTAAACTCTTGGTCATCCTCCTATCTCAGCCTCCTGAAAGCTGGAATTAATACTTAGGAGCTATCATACCCACATTTGTTTATAAGCTTTTTGAATTTGACTGTAACAATAGCTATTTGGTGGTGGTGGTGGCGGCGGCGGCGGCGGCGGCGGCGGCGGCGGTGGCGCACGCCTTTCATCCCAGCACTCAGAGGCAGATGCAGGTGGATCTCTGTGAGTTCAAGGCCAGACTGGTCTACAGGGTGAGTTTCAGGACAGGCGGGGCTACATGGAGACACCCTGTCCAAAAACAAAAACAAAAACAAAAAAAACAAATAAATAAGTAAGTAAAATTTAAAAAGGAGGCTGTTTTTAGTGGGATAGAGGATTTATTGCATATTTTTATTTTCTTTTTTGAAGCAAGTTTTTGGTTTGGTTTGAGACCAGGTTGCGCCCCATAGTCCAGTCTGGCCTGGCGCTTGAGCAGCCCTCTTGCATCTCTCTCAAGTGTGGGAATCACAGGCATGAACCACCATGCCGGCTTTACTCAGATAAATTGGGAAGCCTTGGGAAGCCTAGGTGCATAGAGGAAGGGTTTTGTCCTACAAGCCCCCTGAGAGGGTTCCTGAGATAATATACGGATGCCCTCACATGCACTCCTGTGAAATTCCTAGGACCTGAACCTGAGAAAGCACTGGTCCAGCCTGCCTTGTTCCCCGTGGGGACAGAAGGATAGAGGGTTGAGAACCCACAGACTCCTCTGAGTGGGGCAGTGCTACTCCCATACTCTCCTTCCGAGTAGTTACTGAAGCGGGAGCTTCTCATGGAGGCTTCAGGGGTCCCCAGAGAGCATTGGTTCCAGACCTTTGTCAGCTCTGTGCACCAGGGAGCAGGTGGCTCAGCTGGGCTGCAACCCCTGAGACCCCAGACCCCAGGGCTCCTTGGCTTCAACAGGCAGAGGCAAGTCCCTGTGCCTGGTCCTGCCCTAATGGGGCCCAGCCGGGAGACACCAACCCACCGAGCGTTCACTCACAGTACTTTTCCGTGTAGTGTTTTTTTGTTTTTTGTAGCACTGGGTTTGAAGCCCAAGGCCTTGCACCCGCCAGGACAGCCTCTGTCACTGAGCTCCACCCTGAGAGCAGCACATGCCTTTCTCTCCTGGTGGACTAGTGGAGCAGCTAACATGGGGAAAGCATTCATGGGGCGGGGACCAGGCTCAGTAGTGTAACGCCATTCCAACTTGGTGAAGGTACAGGCTCTTCACACCCCACTTGGAAGCTCACAGAAGGTTGAGTCTCCGAGAGTGGATGTTGGCCGTGTACTTGTAGTCCTAGCAGTTGGGAAGTTGAAGCAGGACTGTGAGTTCCAGGCTAACCTCAGCTGCAGAGTGAGACTGACTCAAAAAGCTAACCGAGGCTGGTGAGATGGCCCAGTAGAGAGAACCTCAGTTCAGATCCCTAGCACCCATGTGTGGCCGAATGAATCTGAAACCTTCACCTTGGTGGCAGGAGGCAGAGACAGGATCTCTGGGGCTTGCTGGTCAGTCAGCCCAACCCGAAATCCATTCTTTTTCAGAAGACAGGGTGTGACAGTGTTGCCCAGGCTGGCCTTGATTGACTCTCTGGGCTCAGAGGATCCTCCTGCTCCAGCCTCGGAATTAGAAGCATGTCACCAAGCCCAGCTTCAGCTTTCTCTTTCCTTGGTGCTTTTGCTCTGTAGTTGGTTGATTCCTCTGATGGAGACAGGGAGGGCCTTTGCAGCCTTGCTATGTCAGTATTATCACAAATAGAAAATGCATTGCTAGCACGTGCATGTGCGCGCGCACACGCGCACTTTGTGTGTGGACAGATTGTGTGCAGTGGTAGAGTGGAACTTGAGGCCTTGCGTAGACCAGACAAGCTCTGGACCCTTGAGCCGCATGTTATTCCCACAGCTCTTTTAGTGTATAGTAATTTTGTAAAACCAAGTTATTTTAATATATTGATTGACTTTAATGTTTTGTCTTAATTTTAAAAGATACTCTCTGTGAGAGTGTGTGCATATGTGGTCCACGTGGCAATGTGTGTGTGGAGGCCAGGAGGAGGCATCATCCTTTAGATCTAGAGTTATAAGAAGTGTTAGTTACTTTTCTGTTGCTGAGATAAAATATTCTGATAAAAGCACCTCAAGGTAGAAAAGGTTTATTTGGCTTATACTTCAGGTTACATTGAGGGAAGTCAGGGCAGGGATCTGGAGCAGAAACTAGAGGAACACTGCTTGTTGGCTAACTCACATGCTTAGATATAACTTTCTTTTTTTTTTTTTTTTTTTTTTGGTTTTTCGAGACAGGGTTTCTCTGTGTAACTTTGCGCCTTTCCTGGAACTCACTCTGTAGGCCAGACTGGCCTTGAACTCACAGAGATCCGCCTGGCTCTGCCTCCCGAGTGCTGGGATTAAAGGCGTGCGCCACCACCGGCCGGCTAGATATAACTTTCTTATGGCCTAGGATCACCAGCTTAGGGATGGTACTGCCCACCATGGGCCCTCTTGTATCAATTAATAATGAAGACAGTTCTTCACAGACATAGCCATAGGCCAGTCTGTGGCAGTTCCTCAACCATCTGTCTGACCCGTTTTGTTTTGTTTTGTTGCGTTTTTTGTTGTTGTTCTTTGTAGGTGGAGTTTTCCTATCCCAACCGCCTGGTTCCAAATAAACACACAGAGGCTTATATTAATTACAAATGATTGGCCAGTAGCTCAGGCTTATTACTAGCTAGCTCTTACATTTAAATTAACGCATTTCTATTGATCTGTATACCACCACGTGGCCATGGCTTTACCTGTCCTCTAGCATGTCTTGCTTTCTGGGCGCCTGGCTGGCGTCTCTGACTCTGCTCTTCTTCCTCCCAGCATTTTCAGTTGGCTTTCCTGCCTAGTCTTAGTCTGCCTTGCTGTCGTCCAGTCAGCTTTCTTATTTTTATTTATTTATTTTATGTGCATTGGTATTTTGCCTTCATGTCTGTGTGAGGGTGCGGAATCCCCTAGAACTGGAGTTACAGACAGCTGTGAGCTGCCATGTGGGTGTTGGGGATTGAACCTGGGTCCTCTGGAAGAGCAGCCAGTGCTCTTAACTGCTGAGCCATCTCTCCAGCCTGCAGCTTTTTTATTAACCAATGAGAGTAATACATATTCACAGCATACAGAAGGGTTATTCCACAGCAGTTCTTGTTTTGGAGACAGGATCTCACATAGCTCTGGCTGGCCTTGAGCTCACCGTGTTGTCGAGGATGACTTTGAACTCCTGTTCCTCTTGCCTCCACTTCTCAAGTGTTCGAATCACAGGTGTGCACCACAGTTGGTAATTAGCTTTATCAAGCCTTTTTGGTTCTTTTCCTTGGGATAGTAAGTCTGAAAAAGTTGCTCAAGCTGGGCCTGACTGCCCAGGCCAAGTGATCCAAGGTGAAGAAATCTCAAGTTCAAGGCCAGCTCAAACACCTTAATAAAAACCTGGCTCGAATGAACAATAATAAAATGGCTGAGGATACAGCTAACTGCCAAAGTTAAGAACCCACCAGTGAAGGACTGGGGTGTGGCTCCATGGTACAGCCCCTGCCTAGAATCCCCCAGTGAGGGGCTGGGGGCATGGCTGAGGTGTTGGGGGTGTGGCTTAGCAGTAGAGCACTTGACTAGCATGTGAGAAGCCTCAGTTCATTTTCTTAATACCACAAAAAGGAATCCATCACTGCCAAAACTGATTTTCTGTGGCTAAAAAGGCTAACCCACTACCTCCAGCTTTTTTAGTCTGCCATTGAAATGGGAAAGTAATTGCACTGAGGTTTTTTTCCAGTACAGTGAGAAGAGTCTAGATCTTTGGATCTTCCTTAGGGCCAGGTCCTTAGGGCCAGAGCACCTGACTGCCGTAGACTACCTACCACCTCTGAGCCCGAGTGGCTGAGTCCTATGGCCCACGTATGACATGAGGCCCTACAGGGGTCAAGGTGGTGGTCCTGTGCGGATGGCAGCCTCCTTGCATAGGGGCTTCTTGAGCCTCTGTCCCGGAGAGCACCTTGCCTTCACTAGCCACACCACCGCTGTCTCAACTGCCTCAGACCTCAGAAAGCAGGCAGTTGGGGCTGGTTTGGAGGCTGATGGTTTGGAGGCACTGGATGCCGGCATGGGGCATAGGGCCTTACCTGCCGCTGTTTCCTTCCTCAGGATCTTCATCATCTGGGCCATCAGCAGCTGGTTCCGCCGAGGGCCATCCCCTCAGGACCAGTCAGGACCTGGAGGAGCCCCACGTGTCGCCAGCCGCAACCTGTTCCCCAAAGACACTCTAATGGTAATGCTAGGTGGGAAGTCACTTGAGGGGATGGGAGCGTGATGTGTTAAGGGCAGCAGGAGGGGACAATTCCTGGCTGCTCTCAGCTCTGTGGACATGTGGGACTTGGATGCTCTGCCCCATCAGCGTAGGTGACTCGGGCCACCCAAGAGACGCTGAGAGAACAGGACTCTGGGGAGCTCATGAGCCGTCTTCCGGCTTGTTGTGCACCTGTTGCAACAGGGTCCCGGGTGTTTTCTTCCAGAAACGTGTTTGGCCTCCGTGGTTGTGGCTGACAGGTGACTGGATCAACCCAGGTTCTTGAGCTGACAGCACAGTCACCAGACCCTCACTGTCAGCCCTCTGAGGTCCA
Source organism: Peromyscus californicus insignis (assembly GCF_007827085.1). Lineage (NCBI taxonomy): Eukaryota > Metazoa > Chordata > Mammalia > Rodentia > Cricetidae > Peromyscus > Peromyscus californicus. The sequence continues at coordinate 169,549,092 of NW_026294562.1, read as the reverse complement.
TGTTCTCTCTGGCTCTGTTGCTGCATTTCCCAGCCTGTCACCAGGCCACTGCCGAAGAGTAGATCCTGATGAGGGCCCAGCAGGGGAGGGCTCACCAAGTGTGCCTCCCCTTCTGAGGCACAGGCCCTTGACTTGTTTGCCCCGCTCTCCACAGCCATCCGTGGGGGTCCTGCTCCCTCTTGTGCTTCAGTTTGGTATTGGCAGGCCAGGCTCCTCAATGTCACAGGTCAGGGTGGAGCCAGCATATGACAAAAGCAAAAGTCGGGTTTACCAGTCTCCATTACGCGCAGCCCACAGCTACCATCATCCCTTAACACCCTCCCGCTCTCCACAGAACCTGCATGTGTACATCTCAGAGCACGAGCACTTCACAGACTTCAATGCCACCTCGGCGCTCTTCTGGGAGCAGCATGACCTGGTATACGGTGACTGGACCAGTGGAGAGAACTCGGATGGCTGCTATGAGCACTTTGCAGAGCTTGACATCCCGCAGGTAGCCCCCACCCCCACCCCGTCCTGTCTTGGGTCCTCAAAGCCACCTCCAGCCTGGTGTGATCCCCAGCTTTAGCCAGCCAGCCATCAGTAACCGTCCCTGAGGGCCTGCTCAGCACAGTGGGGCCCTACAGCGTAGCTTCAAGGTTATACAAGGTTACACAAATAAACAGTGATGGGGCATTTGCCATGCCAGGGCTCCCTCTACCCCATAAATTGAGAAGTTACAGCTGGGGGTGGCAGCACTCCCCCGTACTCCCAGAAACATGGACAGCTGAGGCAGAAGGTTTATCATGAGTTCAAGACCAGACTGGGAATTATGTGAAGACCTGTCTTAAAACAGAGTGCAGCTGTCACTGCCCCATGTGACTATCACTGTCTCATGTAACTGCCGTTGTCTGCTGTCTGTGTGATAGGTGACACTGGGGTTAGCTATAGCTTGGTGGCTTCCCCAAGGTCAACAGCTAGTGTGAGATTCACTTGACTCCCTGACTCTGGGTCCAGTTGCCTGCCTCCTCCAGGAAGCCTTCCTTAGCTTGTTTAAGTATGTTTTCCAGTCTCACTGCCTGTTGGGCTCCTGTAGTTCAGGCTAGGCATTCTGGGTCTTCTGTCTGGACACAGATCTTTGTTACAAAGCCTTGACACCCAGGAGGGTGAGACTGAGTTTAGCAGTCTCTGTCCCATCACTGTCTAGCAGAGGACTGGGCACACACAGACGTCCAGCAACTTTTCCCATTGTTGGCAATTGAGCCTAGAGCACCTATCTTGCACGCCGTGTAAGTACTGTAGAGGTGACCTAGGTCCCCTGCCTGTGGGTTTTATTTTTTGAACTACCACATGAGTAGTTCAAGCTAGTCTTGCTATGTAGCAGAAGCTGGTTTTGAACCCTTAAACTTCCTGCCTCGATATCCCAGCTACATGGATTATAAGAATATGCTGTCTTACCTGACCAAAGCCTCCCTTTTTACTTTACATGTTGAGATAAGGGCTCGCTGAGTTGTCTAGCAGACTTGGAACTCATGGGATAGCAGAACTCCTGTCCTTTGTGCCCAGTAGGCTTTGGGAATCAGGAAAGAGAGGTGCCCCACCCACCTCTGAGTGGCTGGACCTGAGCGGACACAGTCTCTTGTCACTCCAGTGATACTACTGGCTATGCTTTCAAGGCCAGGCCCTTTTCTTGAGGTTCAGAAAAAGATGGGGGACCAGTGATGTAGCTAGAGTTTTCCTGCCTGGCCCACAGTCAGGACAAATCTCTGTCACCCGCCAGTCCCGCAGCCCCTCAGACCCAACCAAGTAAACACAGAGACTTATATTGCTTACAAACTGTATGGCCATGGCAGGCTTCTTGCAAACTGTCCTTACAGCTTAAATTAATCCATTTCCATTAATCTATACCTTGCCACATGGCTCGTGGCTTACCAGCATCTTCACATGCTGTTTGTCATCATGGCGGCTGGCAGTGTCTCTCTGACTCAGCCTTCCACTTCCCAGCTTTATTCTCCTCCTTGTCCCGCCTACACTTCCTGCCTGGCCAATGGCCAATCAGTGTTTTATTTATTGACCAATCAGCAACACATTTGCCGTACAGACCACCCCGCAGCACAGTGAGGTAGTCCGGGGACTCCCTTGCAGCCTGTCTCATCAGCAAAGCAGGATCATGTCGCGATCCTGTCACAGTGCAGGGTCAGAGTGTAGGGATGGCTCCGTGGTGCGCTAGAGCAGGGCTGGCCAATGGCAGGTTCCTTGGCTGGGTGCTCCGGGCTGGCCTTGCTGCAGCGCTAGCATGCCTGCATCCCACAGTTGAGGCACAGAGTCCTGTGAAGGAAGCAGGAGCTTACGTCAGCCAGGACCAGCTCTCAGTGTTCGGTCCAGCTGGGACCCGACCTTCAGTTTGTCTTGCTCCAGCATTTGCTGCAGGACCAGTCAGCTGCACTCTATGCCCTGAGTCCTCAGGAAATATATTACTGGAGAGTCGGAAGTAAGTGGAAGCTGCTGTAGGCAGGTGACGAGCAGCCTTGGCGTTTTCTGTTTTCCACCCCCTGGCTACCTTCTTTTGCAGAGTGTACAGCAGAATGGCTCCATCTATATCCATGTCTACTTCACCAAGAGTGGCTTCCACCCAGACCCCCGGCAGAAGGCCCTGTACCGTCGGCTTGCCACTGTGCACATGTCCAGGAGTAAGTTGTTACCCTTCCGATCCTGGTGGGCCCTGGCTGCAGTGTCACAGGCAAGGTCTCGGTTCTGTACAGAGAGCAGGAACTCTGTGCTCTGGGGATTGGGGATTGATGAGACAGTACTGGCCCCACTCTTCTGTTCCTGGCTCTGGGACACTCAGGAACCTGCTAGTGAGAGCAGGTGAATCTGGGTGTGATGTCTGCCTGGGACATAGCTAGGGAGTCGAGGGGCTGAGGCAGAGTGCCGGGTTTGAAGCCAGCCTAGTGCCTCAGTGAAAGCTTTGAAACATTCAGAAGGGCAGGTCGAGCGTGGAACTGCTGAAAGAAGGCGACGGCGGCAGTCAGCTGGAGTGGAGGAAGGAGCTGAGCAGAACTAGATGTGGAGCAGTGGGTCTGACAGCAGCTGGAGTGGAGGAAGGAGCTGAGCAGAACTAGATGTGGAGCAGTGGGTCTGACAGCAGCTGGGCCAAAGGCTGCTTAGCATGAGGAAGCCCTGGGTTGGCTCCCTTATGCAGCAAACCAGGTGTGGTGGTGTACACCTGTGATTCCAGCATTGGAGGGGTAGAGGAGGACCAGAAGTTCAAAGTTGTCCTTGCTCCTTGCTTACTTAGGGAATTCAAGGCCAGCCTGGGCTGTCCCCCGAAAAAGAAAAGAAAAACAGCCTACTTTTCTCCCAAGTCTGGGGCAGCACTGTCTGTGGAGATGGGGTGTCTGTAGTTTCCTGTTGCAGAAAGCCTATAGGGAAGGAAATAAACCACCTGATCAATAACAACAACAGCCAGAAATACACTGAGTCCGTCCTGTGTGGCAGTAAGTACCTTAATCCCAGCACTGGTGAGGCTGAGGAGGGGATGGTGAGCTCAGGACCACCCTGGGACACATAGTAAGCTCCAGGCCGTGTCGCCAGATCCCGTCTAAAACCGAAGACAGTAGCCAGGCAGTGGCTCTGCAGCTGGTGAGGACCAGGGTCTGTCCCCAGCATCCATGTAGACGGCCACGGCAGTCCAGCGAGCCTGACTGTCTCGGGCAACCACACACCCACGCACTCACATGTGCGTCCACACACAGGCACACCTGTCACACCAAGAGAAAAACAGTAGTGATACTGAATTCAACATACTCCCTCAACATGGAATTGGTGGAAAAGGACAAATATGATACTTTACATTGTTTTGGGGCAAGTGTCAGAGTGAATTTTGTGTCACACCCACAGCTTGTGCCCGGTTGTACCAGGCACCTGTGGCCCCACGCTCGATGGAGCAGCTTTATAGGCTTGGCCTTCCAGAACAGGGCTTCTCTGCTCCTATGGGACTGGGACATTTCTTATTAGAATCCCTCTCTCTCTCTCTCTTTTTTTTTGTTTTGTTTTGTTGTTGTTGTTGTTGGGTTTTTGGTTTTTTTTTTTTCGTTTTTTTTGTTTCTTTTGTTTTGTTTTTTCAAGACAGGGTTTCTCTGGCTGTCTTGGAGTTCGTTCTGTAGACCAAGCCTCGAACTCAGATTTTTTTTTTTGTTTTGTTTTGTTTTTCGAGACAGGATTTCTCTGTGTAGCTTTGGTGCCTGTCCTAGAACTCACTCTGTAGACCAGGCTGGCCTTGAACTCACAGAGATCCTCCTGCCTCTGCCTCCCGAGTGCTGGGATTAAAGGCTTGCGCCACCACCGCTGCCTCGAACTCAGATATTTGCCTGCCTCCTCTGCCTCTTGAGTACTGGGATTAAAGGGGTGTGCCATCACACCCAGCTGTTTTTTAATTAGATTTTTAAATTTTATGTGTGTGTTATGCCAACATGCATGTATGTGCATTCCTAGTGTCTGCAGGGTCAGAGGGCATCAGGTCCTCTGAACCTGAAGCTGCTGGGCTGTAAGCCATCGTGTGTGTGTGTGTGTGTGTGTGTGTGTGTGTGTGTGTGTGTGTGTGTGCGCGCGCATGCCTGCTTGCGTTCCCATCTCCAGTCTGTTTTATCAGCCCTGCCTGTCTCTAACAGTCTTGACAGTTGACAGCTTCCCTCCTCCCTGGAGCATGCCCCTGGAGTTTATCCTCGGAGATACACATTTTCAGGTGCTTGCTACTTCAGCTGGACGTGGGGACCTGGTTTCCAAATAGTTCCTAGAGAAATAGTGGGGGTGGTGTTGATGTTAGTAAGAGCAGCAGGCCCTGGAGAACTGAGGGTTTTTCCTTTTTCTCCATGGTAGTGACAGGTCCTGGGAAGTGGTATTAACTCACCAGCATCTCTTAGCTGGTACAAGACAAGAGCTAGGATCTTAGCTCAGAGCTCCATGTTGGCCAGTTCCCTCTTCCCATGTAGGGATGAATGGGGCAGCTCAGAGCAGTAGGTCTTCTTGGTTTTGCTTGCCTCCTGGGGGTGGAACCCAGAACTTCTCACACACTAGATGAGTGCTGTGCTTTATCTACATCCCCTAGCCCCTCACTGGGGGATTCTAGCCAGGGGCTCTACCACTGAGCCACACCCCAGCCCCTCACTGGAGGATTCTAGGCAGGGGCTCTACTACTGAGCCACACCCCTAGCCCCTCACTGGGGGATTCTAGGCAGGGCCTCTACCACTGAGCCACACCCCCAGCCTCTCACTGGGGGATTCTAGGCAGGGGATCTACCACTGAGCCACACCCCAGCCCCTCACTGGGGGAGTCTAGGCAGGGGCTCTACCACTGAGTCACACCACCAGCCCCTCACTGGGGGATTCTACCCCTGACAATCTTAAGCCCATTTTATCATTGTTTTAATTTTTTTGTTATTGTTGGTTTTCTGTTATTGTTCTTTGAGACCAGGTCTCTGTGTTTTCTTGGCTGGCTGTCCTGTAACTCACCAGGCTGACCTTAAACTTACCAGAGTTCTGCCTGCCTCTGCCTTTGCCTCTTGAGTGTTGGGATTAAAGGCTGTTTTTATTTTGAGAGAGTCTCACTAGGTTGCCTGGGCTGGCTTTGGACTTACTCTGATCCTCTTGCCTCAGCCATTAACTACCTGGGATTACTGGCTTGCACCACGAGGTCCAGCAAGGCACCAGTTTTCCTTCTCAGTATAAATTAGAGCTGGCGGCATCCAAGTTGGGAGGGCGTGGTCGGCCCTTTGCTCTTGTTTCAGGCAAGGTGGCGGGAACCCTGGTAGCCTGACCTTAGCAAGAGGAAGTGAGTCCACTTGTGGCTGGGGATTCACAGTGTCAGTTCTCAGGCTTGCTTCTCACCCACTGACCCAGGCCTTCTTTGGAATGGTTCTCTGACTCCTCCATGTGTGGCCATGTATTCAGTGGTCTGTCCAGGGCACCGAGCACATGAGTGAACTAGCAGACGTGTGTGTGTGTGTGTGTGTGTGTGTGTGTGTGTGTGTGTGTGTGTAATGATGGAGGGCCGTGAGGAATTATACCGTCCAGGAGAGGGACTGCAAAGCCTCCTTGAAGAGGATAGAGCCAGTGTGGCAGCTCACGCCTATAGCCTTAGCTGAGGCAGGAGGGTAGCCTCAAGCTTAAGGCCAGGCTCGATTGCATAGTGAGACGCTGCTTCAGGAAAGCAGAGTGGGACTGCAGTTCCGGAAGGAGACCTTGAGGAAAGGCTCAGTGGCCTGGTGTGGGGTCCAGGCAGATAGGCGCCCTGCTGGCCTAGGGGGCGACCAAGCAGGTTTGGGAGGAGGGAGGCTCCGTTTTGTGCCTAGGTGACTGTAAGTGGTCCTTCTCTGTAAAGGTTGAATAGTAGTTCCCAAGATTTAGGGGGTGGTTGGGGCTGCTCAAGTGATGTCTTCAGCAGCAGGAAGCAAGGACACAGCTGCCATGGGACAGCATTCTGGCATCCAGGCTCTTAAGTATTCACAGGCTTCACCCACCTTCCTCTGCCTACAGTGATCAACAAATACAAGCGTAGGCGATTTCAGAAAACCAAGAACCTACTAACAGGAGAGACAGAAGCTGACCCTGAAATGATCAAGGTAAGCAGAGGGGGACTAGTGGGGCTCACGGTGTCACCTAGTTGCAGACAAGCCTTGGTCAGGCCAGGTGGCTGCCACCTCTGTGACCTTCCCTGGGAGGATCCAGGGATGTGGCAGGTACAGCAGGAGGCTGCAGGCAAGGTTAGCACAGGCAGCCCTGGGGGTGGATCTGGCCAGGAGTTCATCGTCTCAGACAGGAACCCTTGCTCCAAGTTACAGTGGCAGCAGACGGAGAGGCTAGGTTGACACTGTGTGGCTGGCACAGAGCAGGCACTGGAGATGGTGGGCTGAGCAAACCAGGGCGTTTCTCGGAAGGCACATGAGCTCACCTTTCTTTCCACATGGTTTTGGGCAGGAGGCATGGTCCCAGAGTGGAGTAGGGCCACATGACGAGAAGGGATGCAAAGGTGCTTTCTCTAGGCTAGGTGTGGTTTCATGCGCATAACCAGCCTACCTGTCTCCTTCCTTCTGGTGAGAAGGTGGAGGATGGGCGGATCTCACTCTGCTGTCAGGCTTAGGGGATGGGCACTAGCGTGAGCCTCCCAGCCATGGCTGTGGTGGCTGCTCTTCGGCCCCAGTTGTCATGGGAGGGCACGAGCAGTGGTGCCTGTGGGGCTGCCGCCTGCCTGTGAGGCCTCCCACTCATTTCCCGTCTCCCCACAGAGGGCTGAGGACTATGGCCCTGTGGAAGTGATCTCACACTGGCACCCCAACATCACCATCAACATTGTGGATGACCACACACCATGGGTGAAGGGCAGCGTGCCACCCCCACTGGACCAGTGTAAGCCCAGCCAAAAGCTCAAGGCCCGTGGCCTCATCTTCCCCCAGCCCCATCTGAGACCCTTGTAGTTGTATACTCTGCTGACGCACTGCGCCTCTGTCCTCTCTCCCATAGCCCTCCTGAGCCAAGGCCTGGCCACCCTGGGTGGGAGTTAGGCTGCACACCTGTCCCTGAGTGTCAGTCCCCAGCTGGCTTCTCACCGCTCTCTGTAGAGCTGGGGCACATGGCCCCCAGTGTAAGCTGTACTGGAGAGCTTCAGTGGCCTTGCTTCAGGGCCACACCCTTTGCCACTGTGGTTTTCCATTGAGATTCAGGGAGCCTTTTGCTCCTCGTGGTATAGTCAAGCAGTGCTATGTGGTGTCTCGGCCAGGCTGAGCAGTGCCCACCCTATGTGTCCCCAGATGTGAAGTTTGATGCCGTGAGCGGCGACTACTACCCCATCATCTACTTCAATGACTACTGGAACCTGCAGAAGGATTACTATCCCATCAACGAGAGCCTGGCCAGCCTTCCGCTGCGCGTCTCTTTCTGCCCGCTTTCGCTGTGGCGCTGGCAACTCTATGCCGCACAGAGTACCAAGTCACCTTGGAACTTCTTAGGTGACGAGCTGTATGAACAATCGGACGAGGAACAGGATTCGGTGAAGGTGTGTGGGGTGGCCATGGGTCAAGGGGAAGTGGAGACTCCCACCCAGTGTTCCCCCAGACCTGGTTTCACAACTGCCTAGGCCCCCCCTCCAAGCGGTGGTGGGCAGGAAGTGACCTGGCTCCCTGACTTCAGTTCTCTGCTTTCTCCCAGTGTCTTTTCTGTCCCTTCCTGTCTCCTCTGTCATCATCTCGTGTGTTCTGGGGCTGGGCTTGCTTGTCTAGGCTGGGCCACGGTGGACGCCATTCCACACTGTTCTTCCCTGGTCCTCCCTCGTACCTCGTACCTCGCCATCTCTGTCTCCAGTGTTAGCTCACTCTCCCATGCCCTCCCCTGGCCTGCTTTCCTCTTGCCCTAACCCTGTCTCTCCCGTGGCCCTAGAGTGGGTCTATGGAGGTCCTGCCTGGGATCCCAAGACACGTGGGGAATGGTTCTCGGAAGTGAGATGCCCCAGCAAGGACAGGGCAGTGCTCATAAGCTCCCCTCCCCAGGTGGCCCTGCTGGAGACCAGCCCGTATCTGCTGGCACTCACCATCATCGTCTCCATCGTCCACAGTGTCTTTGAGTTCCTGGCTTTCAAAAACGGTAGGCATGGGGGCCCAGGACATCAAGGCAACTGGCAGAGGCAGTATCTGCTTCCTGTTTCCTCCCCCTGCCTGGGGTCTCCCACCTGCACTTTAGAGGCCTCGTAGCTGGAGAGGGATAGTGACCAGGCACAGAGCTGAGGGAGGGAGGGGCTGGGCCTGCTGCCTGGGCCAAGGCCAGGGTGGCAACACCAGGAAGCAGGGCGGGGAACTCCAAAGCCAAGAGAAAGGGAAGCCCCGGGGCTGCTCCCAGTACCCTGCCTGTCAGGGAGGCCCCAACATGGAGGCACCCAGCTCTGGAACAGCCCATCACTGTGCTCACCTCCAGGTGAGGAGGCCGAGGCTTAGTGACTGAAACTGCTCCCCTGCAAGTGCACAGCTCTGCTACGACAGCCGTTCCAGGTGCTCTGTCAGCTTCCTGCCTGTGGCCCACGGTGTGGGGGTTGGGGGGTACCCTGAAGCTCCTGGAATTGGCAGGAGTGATGGGCACCTCTGTCATGCTGACACTGCACAGTGGAAGCTGCCATCCAGAAGAGTGTGGTGGACAAACTGGAGGCTTCTCAGTGTGGCCTCTCCTGAAGGCCTTACATGGGGAGCTTCCCCATGCTCTGCCAGCTCTGTCCCCAGCACCCCAGAGCAAACCCCAGACAACCAAACTGATAGAGCATTGCCCGAGAGGAGTGAGGGCAGGTGCTGCCACACGCACAGCAGCGGGCATGAGCTTGGCTTTGCCCCTGTGCCAGGTGCCCCCCATCCAAGAAGGGGTTCTGTCCACTTGGCCTCCAGACCCTTCCCCACCGTTTGGGGGATGGATGGCCTTGTGAGTGGGCTGTGCTAAGCCCCAGGTTTGGGCGTGTGGGCCAGGGTCCATGCTCCTGTGTCAAAAATGCCAGGGGGCCTGTATGCCTGTGGTCTAGCTTGACCTCTAGAAACCGGACGCCAGGGAGACCAGGAAATAGAAGGATGTTGTCAACTCAGGTTCCCCAGGTGTCCACATGGAGACCAGAAACCAGGACTTGTCCATGCCCCAAGGATAGCCCACAGTTGGAGTGGGAGGCCAGAAGAGAAGGTCCCCAAGCACGTACCCTGAATCTTCCTGTCCAGGGGAGGTGGGGTGGCATTGTGTGATAGTGACCTGGTGACCACCCAGGTTCTACCATGCAAGGCTGTACACCTCAGGGTCGCTAGCCTTGTGCCCTTACCACCTGAGTGTCCTCACTAGAAAAGGTGCAGGGTGTGTCTGTCCCCTGTGACGTGGAGGAGGTCCTGTGTGCCCTCTGCTTTGGTGGGAGAGAGTGCAGCCCAGGGAAGGTTGCTGATCGACCACCTGTGCCCACACCCTCTGCAGACATCCAGTTCTGGAACAGCCGTCAGTCCCTGGAGGGTCTGTCCGTGCGCTCCGTGTTCTTTGGCGTTTTCCAGTCCTTTGTGGTTCTCCTCTACATACTGGACAACGAGACCAACTTCGTGGTACAGGTCAGCGTCTTCATCGGGGTCCTCATCGACCTCTGGAAGATTACCAAGGTCATGGATGTCCGGGTGAGTCGGGTACCGTTTTGCTGTGTGACTTGTAGGGTGGGAAGGGGGTCGCCTGCCCAGCCAGGCCCTGCCTTGGTCTCTAGGGGTTTCCCGACGCCTCCCTGGCTCCCAGGACCTAGGGGATTTTCGCAACAGGGGATTTTTTGGGGTCATATTAGGGCAGGGGAACTGGGAAGAGTGAGGAAGGGCAGGGGCCATTTCTGGCTGGGGAGGGGCAGGGGCCAGGTCCCAGCTGACCTTGACCTTCTTCCCGGTTCCAGCTGGACCGGGAGCACAGAGTGGCAGGAATCTTCCCCTGCCCAACCTTCAAAGACAAGTCCACCTACATTGAGTCTTCAACCAAAGTATATGATGATGTGAGTGACCCCATGACCCTGGGGTGGTCGCCAAGCACCCACACTCATGAGAGAGGCTGGGCCATCGGTCCTGCCTGCCGGTGTCACTGCCAGGCCTATGTCATTCCCTGTGTTCCCCGCCTGCCACATCGACTTCCTGGCCAAGTCCAGAGTTCCCAGAGCCACCTGGAAATTCCCCTGGCCCAGCCTGCTGGACCAGGTGTGGGTGGATGAGGACAAGGAGTAGGGTCACTGAACAGGGCCTACAGAGCCAGCCCCAGCCCGTCCTGTGACCCCCACAGATGGCGTTCCGGTACCTGTCATGGATCCTCTTCCCGCTGCTGGGCTGCTATGCCGTCTACAGCCTTCTGTACCTGGAGCACAAGGGCTGGTACTCGTGGGTGCTCAGCATGCTCTACGGCTTCCTGCTGACCTTTGGTGAGCAGGCCACCTCTCCCCTGCCTGGAGGGCCTGCCACAGTGTCCCAGGCCCATTATTCTTGTAGGCCACAGCCTTGAAGCTGGCTGCCAGGCCTGGCCTTGCCCCACCTAGAGAGCTGGTGCCAACAGACCATCTCAGGCCCTGTTCTCGTGCCACAGTGAGCACTGCAGCCCAGCGCTGGCCCGGGGCCCTGGCCAGTAGGGGAGGCAGAGCCTCTTGAGACAGTGCCCATCCAGTGGGGGCAGGCATGGGAATAGGAGGCCCTAAGGAGGCTTCTGCCCTGGTCAGAGAGAGGACCCCAGAGTGCAAAGAAAAGCCAGGCACTCACAGTGAGGGGGAATACAGACAAGAAAGGGGACACTTAGGTGGGGCTTAGGAACCAGTCTGAGGAAAGGACGCCTAAACAGTCCCTAGAGATGACCAAGAGGGACCACACAAAGATCTGGGTGTGATGACTCACCAAACACTCTTAAAACTTGGGGAGCTGAGGTAGAAGAATCTCTGAGGTCAAGGCATCCTGACTATAGCCTAAGCCCCGTCTCAAAAACAAAACAAAACAAATTGTTGGAGTAGGCTCTGCTGGAGGGGCAGAGTGGGCTGGGGTGACTGGTGAGGTCCTGTCTTCCCTCAGGTTTCATCACCATGACACCCCAGCTCTTCATCAACTACAAGCTCAAGTCTGTGGCTCACTTGCCGTGGCGGATGCTCACCTACAAGGCCCTCAACACCTTCATCGACGACTTGTTTGCCTTTGTCATCAAGATGCCTGTCATGTATCGGATTGGCTGCCTGCGGGATGGTGAGGCCCAGGGCACGCAGGGACACGGGATGCAGCGGGCAGGAAGGAGCCTCGTTCTCCGGTGGGGTGGGCCATGTCCCTCACAACAGCCCTTCCTTCCCCAGATGTGGTCTTCTTCATCTACCTCTACCAACGGTGGATCTACCGCGTCGACCCCACCCGTGTGAACGAGTTCGGTATGAGTGGAGAGGACGTCTCGGCAGTGGCTTCTAGGGCCCAGGCGCCCACTGCAGCAGGGGCTCTCACACCTGCGTCCAGCACGGCTGTCACCCAAGAGGATGCCTCCACAGTCCCAAAAGCCACTCCTGGGGCCTGCACTGCCAGCCAGCCCCAGGAAGCCCCTCCAAAGCCAGCAGAGGACAAGAAAAAGGATTAGCCACTCGGGTCCTCCTCATCTGCTCCTGGTGACCACCACCCACCCCCGGCCCCTCACCTTCCCTCCCTGTCGCCCTCTTCCGGGACAGTTCGGGCCGGGGCGGCAGGAGGCCCCCTAGGGCCAGGGCCCAGTGTGTGAGCTGGGGCCAGGCAGGCCGGGGCTGCCTGTGTGTATGTGGAGGCACCATCGGTCGTCTTGTCTGTCTGTCTGTCTGTTCCTGTGTGTTTGCAGACATCTCGCCCTGCCAGCCCGGCCGGCACCATCGGGAATCATGGTGAAGCCAATATGGCGCCGAGGGTGGGCCAAGCGGGGAAGGGGCCAGGGCTCCTCTGAGGGGTGCCTGTGGTCCTCCATCATCTTGTCCCTCATCCCCTGACCACCCCGCTCCCAGACCGCCACCCTTTAACACAGTCTGGATTTAATAAATTCATATGGGTGTTTAACTTAAGCTCAACCACAGCATCTCCTCTGCCTTCCTTGCTGGAACGGGCAGCTAGCTCAGGTCTGGGAGGGAGACCTGGAGGTAAAGACAGGGCATGGGGTGGCTGCTTAGCATGTTAAACACTGCTTACCTCGCACTCCACGGGCAGTGCCCTGGGTTTAATCCCCAGCACTGCATAAACCAGTCATGGTGGTCCCTGCTCGTAAGTCAGAACTAACCTGGGCTACAAGCAGCCCTGTCTTAAAGAGATGGTAGGTGAAGGCATTTACTGCACAACCCTGACAACCTGGGTTTGCATTGTGCCACAAGGCCACAGTCTAAACTGATCTCCAGAACACACACAAGGCAGAAAGGAGGAGGGAACCAAGTGCAGTGTTGTCTGCGCGACGCGCGCGTGTGCGCAAACACACACACACACGAGGCCGCCCTGCAAGGGGACTCCTAAAGGCTTCTTCCACCTTAGACTCCCACGAGGCTGCTGCTGGCTGATAGAGACCACTGCCAAGAGGGACAGTCCCTGCTCAACACTCCTAAATGGGAACACCTGAACGGGGCTTGTACCAGTTCACCTGGGCTGCAACAGGACAGTGAATTCTTGGTGGCCACTGCAGTGTCCCTAAACAGTGTTGGCTTCAAGGACCCAGTTGAGCTGTCAGTACCCAGAGCTGGCTCTGTTTACCTACTGCAGAGAAATGGCAGCCCCTGGAGTATTTTCTGTATCTTCCCAGACACTGTACAGTTGTCCATGCTGCAAGGAGGCCCTGGACTAAGGATAACCCAAGGTTCCTTCGGGTTCTACCTGGTTCCCTCCCCTGTGGAGTGAAGCGGGGAAGTCAGCGGTCCTCACTCTCAGGGCAGTGTGGGTGTTGTGCCCATTCTGCTTGCTGGGCTCCTACTCCACCTGCTGTGGCTCCCCAGTGTCCTCGGAAAAATACAAGACTCGTATTGGGTGAGATCTTGGGGTCCTTCCTGGGACCCAAGTACCCCCAGGATGCATTGGTGTTTCTTCCAGGACACCTCTCACCCTCGAGTCCTGAGGCTCTCATAAAAGCTCTGCCCACTGGTATATCATGGAAAGGTGACTGTCCCTTCACTGGACCAAGACGTACTTGTGAGAACATGGCTAGGGTTGTCTTGGTGACTGCCATGTCCATTTGCTTTCACAGACATCTGAACATATCCAGAGCACTTACTGGGGTGATGGGTGGGTATATAATATTCAGTCAATAGCTCCCAAGCCCCTCTGGGCAGAGACAGCATAGGACAATTCTGGTATACACAGTAGGGACCAACATCACTCCAGAGTGGCCTTGTGAAACTCATAACCGTCCAGAACCCTAGAAACTTGTACCCAATGGCCTTACTTCATCCTTGATTTTGAGAGGCCAAGGCAGGAAGATTTGAAGTTCTTGGCCAGCCTGGGCTACAAAACAGGACTTAGCATGGTGGCACACACTGGTCATCCCAGCACTTGGGAGGTGGAGGCAGTAGGATCAGGAGTTCAAGGTCATCCTCACTGACTGAATGGAGTCAGACCAGCCTGGGCTACCTGACACTGAAACAATGAAAAAAGGAAATACCGTGCATGTGCCTTGTGCTGTCTTCAGCTTCGAGAACAGCACCCAGCACTGTTACATTATGTAACGATATTTTCATGTTCACAACAACCCTTTGAAGTTTGTGCTGTTGTTTATCTGTACCTCCCGATGAGAGATGTTTTTACAGCTGGGCACGGGGGTATACACCTTTAATCTCAGCACTCAGGAGGCAGAGGCTAGCCTGGTCTATGTAGCCTGACAAGGAGTTAGAGATTTGAAGGTGCAGGCTCATGGAAGAGCTATGACAAGGGTCAACTGTACCATGTCCTTATTGAACCCTCACAACATCCTGTTTGGGAAAACAATCAATTGCCTGGAGTCATATAACTGTCCAGAAAACCTGGGATTTGAGCACAAAATATTTGATTCAGAACCCTGAAATTACAACTTCTTTTGGGAGACTGCTTATTTTTTGAGGCAGGGTCTTGCTATAGGTAGCCCAGACTAGCCTAGAATTCATTGCCATCCCCTACCTTTCAAGTGTTGAAATTACTGGTGTGAGCCATCTTGCTGGTGCTCAGATTTGCTCTTAAATTCAGTCCTACTGTCTCAGACCCAAGACTGGTGTGAAACACCATGCCCAGCTTGGCACTTGCTTTCTTGATGCTGGGCAACCAACCGAGGTGCTCTTGCATGCTAGGAAGGGGCTCTACCACTGAGCCACACTACCAGCCCATCACTGGGGGACTCTAGGCAGGGGCTCTACCACTGAGCCACACCCCAGCCCCTCACTGGGGGATTCTAGGCAGGGGCTCTACCACTGAGCCACACCCCAGCCCCTCACTGAGGGATTCTAGGCAGGGCCTCTACCACTGAGCCACACCCCCAGCCCCTCACTGGGGGATTCTAGGCAGGGGCTCTACCACTGAGCCCCTCACTGGGGGATTCTAGGCAGAGGCTCTACCACTGAGCCATACCCCCAGCCCCTTGTTTTTTCTCCTTTTCCCCTCTTCATTTTGTTTGTGTTGAGACAAGGCCCTGCTATGTAGCCATTGTCCTGGAATTCACTACCTGTCAGTGAATCTCCTACCTCCTTCCTCTCCAGGACATATACCTGGCTACAATGTTTTTGTGTGCTGCTGAGGATGCAACCTAGGGCCTCATACATGTTAGGCAAGCAGTCTATCACAAGCCATATCCTCAGCCCTACAGTTGGAAAAGTCAGAAGGAAAACACTGATGTGGCTGGTAAGCCTGAGGATGAGTCTTATACCATGGGAAATGTCCACTTTGGACTTACCTACTACACTGGTACATTATCCATCTGGTGCAAAAAGAAAAATAATACAGTTTCCTATGAAAGTTACATGATATTCCCATTTTCATATTCATCAAATTATGCTCTATTACAAAGCAGCCACAGTCCTCATTATTTATGGTCCTTGACTGTTTATGTGCAATGGCATAGTTGAGAATTAAGACCATTTGGCCCTTACAGTCTGGGTCTAACGTGTTTCATAGGAAGAAAAAGTTCGCTCTTAGCTGGGCATTGATGGTAGGTGCCTGTGACCCCAGCACTCAGAAGATTGAGGCAGGAGGATTGTCATGGGTTCAAGTGCCAGCCTGAGCTACATAGCAAAATCAAAACAATGCTCTTTGCTGTGCAGCAGTAGTTACCAGCGTCACCCCATTCACAGCTGCAGTTTTCTGTCTCCTGGGAGCAGGAACGGGGCCTGGTTTCAGCTGTCCTAAAGAGATCACCAAGGGGCTGAGACTAGCTCAGTCGGTAGAGTGCTCTTCTAACATGCGGGAAGCCCTGGGTACAATCCTCAGTATTGCATAAACTAGGTGGTGGTGCATGCCTATCGCCCCAGCACTTGGGAGGTGAAGGCAGAAGGATCTGAAGTTCAAGGTCATCCTTAGCTACATGGAGAACTGGGAGCCAGTCTGGGCTAGATGAGACCCTATCTCAAATTTTTTCAGTAAAAACAAATTATCATCAATGGCTACGAACTTCCCGCTCCTGACGTCCCTTCAGCCTGAGACACAGCAGGTTCAAGTCCTGGTGAGGGAGCAAGGGGGTGCCCGTTTCTTAGCTTGTTCTGCGGGTAGGGGGCGAGTGGACTCCCGCAGGCCTCAGTGGTCTAGGCCAGGGCAATGGGCAGCGACACGCACCAGACCCTGCGCAGTGCCAAGCCTTCTCTTCCCGGCCGGCCCCGCCCCCGCAATCACGTGACCAGCGGGGGTTTTCCCATTCCCTTTGGCGTGACGTCACGGAGGGGTGCAAGCCAATGGGTGTGCAGGCCGGCGCGCCGGGGAATTCCGCCGCCCCGCCCCCGCCCGCCGCCTGCCCGGCCCGGCGCCCCCCGCAGCCCCGGGCGCCGTGCGTCCAGCCCGGCCTTCGGCCCCAGCCTTGCGCCGCTCGCCGGTCCGTGATCGCCCCAGCAGACCGGGCCGTCCGGCTGCCCGGCTTGCCCTCGTGCGCGCTTCGCCCGGAGCGGGCCTTAGGGCTGTCGGTCCCCACGGGCCGGGCCATGCCGAGTCGCCGCACTCCTAGAGCGTCCGCGCCCGAGCTGGGGGCCTTGGGTAAGCCGAGTGGAAACGTCTGGGGCGGGGCTCGGACTGGGGGTGTTCGGGACACTCGGAGTCATTGCGGGCTCCCGCAGGACTCGCGCTTCGGTGCGGAGAGTACGAGGGTGGCGGGGACACTGCGTGCGGGACCAGGCAGGAGGCAGAGGATGGTGAAGGGTCCAGCCCGAGGTACGGGCTTGGCGTCCCGCTAAGGAGTGAGAAGGGGGCGGGGCCTGAGCCTGAGGCAAAGAAAGGGGCGGGACCCGACCGCCCGCGTGAAGAGGGGCGGAGCCTGACTGTGAGGGGGCGGGGCCGGATAGGTCTGGGGGCGGGACAAACTCCGAGAGGTCCGAGTGGAGGCTCCTGCCTTACCAAGTGGGTGGGGCCTGCCTAAGGAGCAATGGGCGGAGCCTCATTTAAGGAAGTGGCTCTCTAGTCTCCAGACAAGGGGACCAGGCAAAGAAGGAGGCGGGCTTAGCGGCAAGCTGGGGGCGGGGCCTGACTTCGAGGGGGCGGAAATAAAGCTCGACAGGAAATAAAGGTGGGGCCAGGCTCTGAGAGCGCGAAGAAGAGGTGTGGGGCTCAATGAGTGGGCGGGGCCTACCCTGAGAAGAAGGGGCGTGGCCTGACAGGCCTCGGGCCGAGAAAGGGCCTGTTCTGCAAGCGAAGGGCGGGGCCTGGCGCAGGGATTGGAAGGGGGCGGGGCCTGCAGTGAGACGGGGAGGGAAGGGTTCTCCAATGACAAAGTGTGGGGGCTTGGGTGTCGCCCTGAGGGACGAACGGAGAGGGGTTTTCCTGAGCTATTCCTCCCAGCCCGACCTTCACCGGGAAAGCAGCAGATGTTGAGCGGTGATGGGCATGGCCAGGGACAGAAACGGAAAGCCAGAACTTTGTCAAGACTTGGGGCAGGCCGAGGCGAGGTGAGGACGGGCTTGGCTCTGGTCCTCCGGCTGCCCTGCCCTGCATCGTCCGTTGATCCAGGTCTCCCTCCCGCAGGTTCCAGTGACCTTTCTTCGCTGTCACTGACGGGCTCCAGGTCCGCAGGTGAGCTACCTTCCACAGTCCCTGCTTGTCCTTGGAGGAGCCCCTGTGCAGAGGAACGAGTGTGCCCACTTTGTAAACCGTGCCCCTCCGTGCTGGTTTAAAGGACGCCGTACGTGTCCACACTTCCATCTGCCGGTCCCCTCAGCAGAGAGGCCGTTTTAGAGGTTGCCCACCATCCAGAATCTTGGGCCTTGAAACTGGAGTTCACATAGGATGTTACCGCCCTCTCACTGGGTGAATGCACACTTCCCCAAAGCCACCTCAGTTTTCCTCATCTGTGTGATGGGTGTCATACCCATTTGTTCTTTTGTGGGGATGGAGAACGTTGGATGCGTTGATGCTTACAAACCCACAGGGAGCGTTCCAGTTAGTGGTAACTGTCCATGGCGTAGTCATGACAGTAAGGGCATAATAACAACTGTTATTAGTCATAAATTCTCAGACCGTGTGCATTCGAATCACATGGTGATGGAGAACTGGCCGAGAGTTCTACATCCAGATTGGCAGGCAGCAGGAAGAGAGAGCAACACTGGGCCTGGCCTGAGCATCTGAAACCTCAAAGCCCACCCCCAGAGACACGCTTCCTCCAAGGCCACGCCTACTCCAACAAGGCCGTACCTCCTAAAGGTGTCACTCCCTGTGAGCCTCTGGGGACTGTTTTCATTCAAACCACCACACACCCTGAATATGGCAAAATAAATACATAGAAAGTACAAACATTGTCAGGTGCAACTCGAATTTTTGAGTCTAAGTTTGGAAGAAGTTCTGAGGGCTGCAGTTTTAGGAACTTCCAAGGAGATGCTCTTCTCATAGGGGACTATTCTAATAGGTCCCTCGAGCCAGGTATGGTGCTGAATGCCTGGAGTCCCCTTGCTTGGGAGGCTGAGGCAGGAAGATTTCAAGTTTGAAATCATCCTGTACACATAGGAGACCCTACCTCAAACAAGCAAACAAACAAAAAATCAGAGACATGATTGATTTTCTGAGATTCGGACAGCAGAGAACTCATGAGCGTGAACACTCAGTAGCTTCTGTAGTTAGCCAGGCCTGGACTTCTCTTAGGGTGGACACTGGAAGTCCTGGAGTGGGCATGGGAGAGGCTGAGAGTTTCAGAGGTGTAGAAACGTAGGGGATGGCCTTGAAGACAGGAGTGACCCAAATGCTGGTTCTGGACAGGAACAAGCTGAGACTTGTGTGGGCCAAGACATAGCTGTGAGGTTTCCAAGGAGAGTCGTTCCTGGTATCATCTGTTCATTTTTTTTGGTTTTTCGAGACAGGGTTTCTCTGTGTAGCTTTGCGCCTTTCCTGGATCTCACTCTGTAGACCAGGCTGGCCTCGAACTCACAGAGATCCACCTGGCTCTGCCTCCCGAGTGCTGGGATTAAAGGTGTACGCAGCCACTGTCCAGCCTACCAGTTCTATATGAGAGCCACTGTTGGGCATAGTCCCAGCCCTGCCCTTCAGGGCTCCCTACCCAGATGAGGAGGCTGGTCTATAAACAATTAACGGTGGCATTATGTAAAGCAGTGAGAGCTGTGAAGAGACCGTGGGGTCAGTGATTAGTAGGACCGAGGGGTCAGTGACATTCAGTAGTAGGGTGGGGACAGGGTGATGAAGCTGGGCCAGTGGGAAGGGCAAATTCCTTCACTCCGATGGGCCAGTGAAGATGTGGCAGACACGGTCCCCACTCTCCAGTGTTCACAGTTGATAGTGTCATTTAGTAAGAGAGTCTCATCTATGACAGGCAAGCTCTGAACTTCTGAACCCAGTCCCTATGCCCAACCTGGAAGTGACTTTGTTTGTTGGATGGTTGGAGATAAGTATCTTTCAAAGTTACCCAGGCTCGCCTGGAAGAGCTGCCATCCTCCTGCCTCAGCATCCAGTGCTGGGATGACAGCCGTGTGCCTCCCTGCCCAGCTCCCTGGGGTCTGTTGAGGACCACCAGGTAGAATTTCTTGAGTTTGGGTTTGGTTTGGTTGACACAAGGTCTCACTCTCTAGCATAGGCTGGCCTGGAACTCACTATGTAGCCCAGGCTAGCCTCAAACTAGTGTCAGTCTTCCTGCCTCAGGCTCTGAGTCACATGCCCTAAAGCCTGGCAGTTCAGTTTGTCTTTGGATCTCTAGGTTCCTCCAGCAGAGATACCCGGGAAGGGTTTTTCAAAACAGAGTGATTTGAGGTGGGCACTGTCAGGTCCCCTCTACTCTCCAGGCCTCAGTATACCCTATCTCACTGGAAGGGAGGGACCTTGGCATCTGCTGATCTCACAGATCAAATGAGATAAGGAGGACATGAAAACGGCCTTCTAAGGGGCAAAGTTCTGGCTGCTAGGAGCCACTCCCTGAGTGTGGAGAAAGGGAGGGGAGGAGGAGAGGGGGGAGGAGGAGGGGGAGGGGGAGGAAGGGGAGGGGGAGGGACCCAGCTGATACTGGGATACTACGCGATCAGTCCCCAGCCTTCACAACTCTAGGTGGGACAGTCACTTAGGTGACCCTCCCTGCCCTGTGACTTCTGGGCTCGAATGCTTCCTCTGGCCTTCCCCCATCCTGTCTGGGGAATGATGGGAAGTTGGTTTCGATTACTTCCTTGCTGAGTTTTACTGGGGAAGCAACGGAGCTTCTTCACTGGGTCCCAGTATGGCTGTTACCCTTGCCCCCTCATCCCCTCTGGGAAGTGAGGGTGAGCCTTAGATTTGGGGAGCTGGGCTACGGTGCAGAGCAGGCAGCACCCTGGGTTTGGTTAGCTTTGTGTTCAGACTATAGCCGTGATCTCTGGGGCCCAGGGTGGACTTTCAGGATGGAATCTCCATAATTTGCCTAGAACTGCTCGTGTCCATCATCTCCCCCCAGCTTCCCCCCGCCCCCCCCCCGCCCCCTGCTGCTTTTCTACAAGTCCTGATAACAGGTCTGAGTGCTTGGGCGGGGCGTGGCTTTGGAGTTTCTTTGGGGATGCTTTGATGCCAGGGCCCCCAGTATTGAAAACTGGAGGGCCAGCCCGGAAGGGGTGATGGAGACTGGGGACAGGTGGGAGAGTCTGTGTTAGAAGATGTCAACCTGACAGTACCTGAACTTCACCTTTCTTTTCTCTTCCTTCCACAGATGAACTGGGTGAGTATCAGGTGTGTGGGAGGCCGAGGGGCCGGGTAGAGCGGGGACACACCTGCCTTGTTTGATGGGGGCAGGTCCTGGTGTGATTCCAGGACTCTTGAGGACCTGAGCAAGGTCACACCCCCAGGATCCAGAGCACTAGGTGTCCCGTGTTTCTATTATCTGTAACCAGTGGATGTCAGTGACCCTTCCTGGACCAGGCCCAGTGCCAGGCACTGGGAATCAATCCAGCTTTGCACAAAACTGTCGCTACCCCGCAGGAGCTGACAGTGTGGAGTGGGGAGTCAGAAGACGAGAGGACAGAGGACGAGCAGGAGAAAGTGAGGCTGGGATGAGGTTTGCAAAGGGAGGAAGGCAGTACAGCCAGGCAGCCTGCATCCTGCCTGGAATCTCAGCACCCCAAGGCGGAGGCAGGAGGATCAAAGAGAACTTGAGTCCCGTCTGAGCTACATAGTGAGTTTTAGGCTAGCCTGGGCTACAAAGTGAGATTCTGTCTCAGAAAAGGGGGAGAGAGCCTGGGGCAGAGAAGAGAGAGGAGAAAGGTAAAGGGGCGTGGCTTTCCTAGAAGGTGGCAGCGTGAACTTTCTCACGGGCTGAATGGGGGAGACCTGGAAACCAGGAAAGAGGAGGGGCAGATCCATGGCCCTGAAGGTGGCTGAGCTGGGGGTGCACCAAACAGAAGGGGTGTGGCTGCCTTTTCTGAGAGTGAATTTTTTTAATAATTAATTTAATTTAATGTGCATTGGTGTGAGGGTGTCAGGTCCCCTGGAACTGGGGTGAGCCGCCATGTGGGTGCTGGGAATTGAACCCGGGTCCTCTGAAAGAGCAGCCAGTGCTCTTAACCACTGAGCCATCTCATCAGCCCCAAGAAAGTGAATTTTAAGGCGGGTTTTGTAAGTTTGTTTTTGAGACAGAGTTTCAAGTAACCCAGGCTAAAGCTGGGCAGTGGTGGCGCACACCTTTAATCCCAGTACTTGGGAGGCAGAGGCAGGCAGATCTCTTGAGTTCCAGGAAAGCCAGGACTGCACAGAGAAAACCCTGTCTTGAAAAACAAAACAAAATAAAAGTAGCCCAGGCTGGCCTTAAGTAGCTGAGAATGACCTTGAACTTCTGATCCTTCTCCATCTCAGTCCCGAGGGCTGGGATTGATGCAGTGCTGAGAGTGGAACCCAGGGCTTCATGCCTGTGCATGCTGGGGCGGCACTCTACCTACTGAGCTACAGCCTTCTGTTTCCTTATTTGAGGCAGGAACCTGCCATGGAGGCCAGGCTCAAATCCACCATCCCGTGGTCTTAACCTCCTGTGATGGATTTACACATGTGTACCATCACACCTATATTATTATGATTATCATCATTAAATACTAGGCATTGAACCTAGGGCCTCCCCCATGCTAGGCAAAGTTCTACCACTGAGCCACACCCCACCCCTCACTGGGGGATTCTAGGCAAGGGCTCTACCACTGAGCCACACCCCACCCCTCACTGGGGGATTCTAGGCAGATGCTCTACCACTGAGACACGCCCCAGCCCCTCACTGGAGGAGTCTAGGCAGGGGCTCTACCACTGAGCCACACCCCCAGCCCCTCACTGGGGGATTGAAAGGCAGACTCTACTAATGAAAGCATATCCACATTTGAGGCAAATTTTATGTGGGGTACATTGTTAGCTTTTACTACAAAAGAATTGGGAGCTGTGAGAAGCCTCTAGGCAAAAGAGGAACAGGTTAGTACTAACAAAATCCCTCTGACTGTGTGAGACGGATAAATACAAGGGACAAAAGGCAGGACTGGAGGGGAGCTGGCAGCTGCCTTGATCCAAGTGGGAGATGGTGGATGGAGCAGGGGGAAGAGCAGGAGAGGGAGACCATAGGAAAATAGGTACGGTTTTGGAATAGAGGCACAGAGGCAGAAGTGCTGTGTAGAGTTCCTCCTGGTGGCAATGGCCTGTAATCCAGAGGTGGAGGCAAGAGGATCATGGATTGGAGAACAGCCTTGGCTACACAGTGAGACCCTGTCTCAAAAACCCAAGGGGAGCGGTTGGGGAACCTGCTCAGTGGTTAAGAGTACTTGTTGTTCTCAGAGAGAAACCAGGTTTGGTTTCCAGCAGTCACTCTGAAGGACTCACCGCCACCTGTAACTGCAGCTCCAGGACATCCGAAACCCTCTTCAGGCCTCTGCGGGCTGGACACTCATTGGCACACACCCCTGTGTAGACACACACACACACACAATTTTAAAGATCTTTAGAGGGCTGGAGAGCTGGCTTAGCAGTTAAGAACACTGGCTACTCTTCCAGATGTACCTGGTTCGATCCCCAGCACCTACACGGCAGCTCCCAGTCATTTATAACTCTAGTTCTGAGGGCTCTCTGATGCCCTCTTCTGGCTTCTGAGGGCACTTGACCTTCCTGGTGGTGCACAGACACATATGCAGGCAACACACACACACACACATATGCATGCACGCACGCATGCACGCACACGCTAAAATTAAGGGGGACAATCTTAAGAAAATCAAGGGTGAGCCAGGATGGTGGTGCGTGTATTTAATCAGCACTCTGGGAGGCAGAGTCAGATCTCTGTGAGTTCAAGGCCAGCCTGTTCTATATAGTTCTAGGACAGCCAGGGCTATGTAGAGAGACCCTGTCCCAAAATACCACAAAAAACAAGGGTGCTGCAGGGCGGTGGTGAGGAATGCCTTTAATCCCAGCACTCGGCTGGTGAAGTGCAGGTATGGT
The DNA here is from genome assembly GCF_007827085.1 of Peromyscus californicus insignis. NCBI lineage: Eukaryota > Metazoa > Chordata > Mammalia > Rodentia > Cricetidae > Peromyscus > Peromyscus californicus. The sequence continues at coordinate 169,525,552 of NW_026294562.1, read as the reverse complement.
GTACAGATCCCAGCAGAGGAAGGTAGATCTCTGGTGTGTTTGAGACCTGCCTAGTCTGTATGGCACGTTCCAGGCCACCCATAGCTACACAGTGGACCCTGGCTGAGAACAATAACCAAAACCATGAGGGGAAAGTGTGGGAAGAAAGGAAGGGAGCCTGGCCACGCCCTTCACCACCCTCACAAGTCTGTCTGTCTGTCCTGCAGAAATCATCGACGAATACATTAAGGAGAACGGCTTTGGCCTTGACAGGGTGCAGCTGGGCGAGATGCCTCGCCTGGTGCCCCGCGGGCAGGCCCCACTGAGCAGCGTCACCTTGGGCCCAGCTACACCAGTACCTTCCTGGAGCTGCACCCTGGGCCGGCTGGTGTCACCCGGCCCCGGCCCACAGCCGCACTTGGTCATCACAGAGCAGCCAAAGCAGCGCGGGATGCGCTTCCGCTATGAATGCGAGGGCCGCTCTGCCGGCAGCATCCTTGGGGAGAGCAGCACCGAAGCCAGCAAGACTCTGCCCGCCATCGAGGTGCGTGCGGTTCTGCTGCTGCCCTTGCTGTTGCTGTGCCCGGGGATAGGCTGGCCGCGCTTCCACTCTCAGACCTCACAACAGCCTGGGGTGGTGACTCACACTTATGAAGCCCGACACTTCGGGAGATTGGGGCAGGATGATAATCGGACCAGCCTGGATTATGGAGTGTGGCCTTTTAAAACAAGGGCAGCGACGGGTTAGATGGTATGGGGTGGTTGTGTAAGGCTGTCCCAATGACATGCCGTCCAAAGTTACCGTCCACATCCCATTTCGCCGGTAGAGGGCAGCACTTACTCCAACGCCTGTGTGAAGTGTATGTCACAGACTGGGCCTTTGCAATTCAGGACTGCTTTCAGAGACTCTGACGCCAGCTGGGCCCAGACACTGACTGATCCAGGGCAAAGTGGAGAGTTGTGTAAGAATTCAGTTTTTCTGTTGGATTTTTGTCAGTGATGGAGATTGAACCTAAGTTTTGTACTTGTTAGGCAGGGGCTCTACCACTGAGCCACACCCCAGCCCCTCACTGGGGGATTCTAGGCAGGGGCTCTACCACTGAGCCACACCCCAGCCCCTCACTGGGGGATTCTAGGCAGGGGCTCTACCACTGAGCCACACCCCCAGCCCCTCACTGGGGGATTCTAGGCAGAGGCTCTACCACTGAGCCACACCCCAGCCCCTCACTGGGGGATTCTAGGCAGGTGCTCTACCACTGAGCCACATCCCCAGCCCCTCACTGGGAGATTCTAGGCAGGGGCTCTACCACTAGCCACATCCCCAGCACCTCACTGGGGTATTCTAGGCAGGGGCTCTACCACTGAGCCATGGTCCCAGCCTTCATTTTTTACGCTTTATTTTGAGTCACATCCTCACTTGTTGCCCAGGTTGGCACTCACCTTTTTATCCTTCCTCAGCTTCTGAGTAGCTGGAATTACAGGCCTTTATTACCAGGCCTGTTTTTCATTATGGTTGCTTGTTGTTTTGAATTAGAGTTATAAAATGTTTCCCAGGCTGACCCCAAACTCTGAGACTCAAGAAGAGATCCTCAGCCTCAGGAATTAGGTGGAGCTGTAGGTGTATGCCATCCTGTTCAACTAACTTCCTTCTCTGTCTCTTGTCACTGTCTTTCTGGTTGTCTCTAAATGAGCTATGTTTGTTCAGCTCTTAGGAGTACATCTGCTGTGCATAGTGGCGCACGCCTTTTATCCCAGCCCTCGGAAAGCAGAGGCAGGGGTATCTCTATGAGTTTGAGACCAGCCTGGTCTACAGAGTGAGACTCTCTCCCCACGCCCCCCAAAAAAGACATCTTTATGCGCTGGATGCATACGATGGTGCAGGCCTCCTAGCAGTGTGGGGGTAGAGGCAGGAGGATCAAGGGTTCAAGTTCACTCATCAACTGTGTAAGTGAGCTCAAGGCTATCCTGGGCTACACGATGCTTATCTCAAAAATCCAAGGAAGAACAGGACATGGTGGCTCATACCTGTCATGTAGCACCTGGGAGGCTGAGCCAGAAGAATCAGGAGTTCAAGGTCAGCCTGGCTACATAGCAAATGAAAGGAAAGCCTGGGCTACCTGAGCACTTGAGACCCTGTCTCAAAAACTATATGTTAAAAGAAAATCCTACAAAGAAAGAGAGGGGAGGTGAGGAGGGGCCAGAGGGAGGGAGGTGAGATGGACGGCACATTGCAAGGCTCCCTGGCCACTGCTGACGTGTTCAAGCTTTACATAGGGGAGCGATCCTCTTGGTGTGTTTTTTTTTCCTTTAGATAGTGTTTGTCTGTGTACCCTGGCTGCCCTGGAACTCACTCTGTAGACCAGGCTGGCCTCGAACTCACAGATCTGCCTGCCTCTGCCTCCTGAGTGCTGGGATTAAAGGCGTGTGTCACCACCGCCCGGCTGTTTGTTCTGTTATTAATGGTGTAGGCGGTGGGACCCAGGCTGGGATAAATGGCAGCACAGGGCAGGAGAGAGATCTCTACCAGGGCCTTCCCCTGGTTTATCTAGAGAGAAGAGGTGAGGGTAGCTACAAGGGAGCCCCAGGGAGCTCGGATGGGGACAGGGGTCCAGCGAACACCCTGTAAGCCCATGTCTTCCTACAGCTTCGAGACTGTGGCGGGCTGCGGGAGGTGGAGGTGACGGCGTGCCTTGTATGGAAGGACTGGCCACACCGGGTACACCCACACAGCCTCGTGGGGAAAGACTGCACTGATGGCGTCTGCAGGGTGCGCCTGCGGCCTCACGTCAGCCCCAGGCACAGGTACCAGACCCTCACTCCACCCTTGACCCCAGCTTCTTTCCCCTCTGCTCAACAAGATTCCAAAGGTGGGCCTCGCCACCTGGGAAAGTCTAGGGTGTAGTAGGCGTTTTGGCTGGACCTTCACTGCTCATCCGGGCTGGATGGGGAAAGTGAGGTGTGGAGGCAGCGGTGTACCACTTGGGTCTGAAAACCTGCCACACCCGTTCACGTCTGTTCCAGTTTTGCTTTTTGTTTTGCCTTTTGAGACAGGGTCTTGCCATGTGGTCAAAACTAACCTGGAACTCGAGATCCTCTTGTCTCAGTCGCCACAGGCAGGTTCCAGCAGACCCAGCTCATACCCGGTCTGTTTATCTCCGTTCTGGAGAGGAGGAGACAGGGTCAGAGAGGGAACGGAACACAGATGCTCAGTTAATATCCGAGCTGCCACTGGACTCCGGCCTAATTTAACTGCGTTGCCCACAGCAGAGGACGGCTTGTGGGAATCAGCTCTCTCCTTCCACCGTGGGGTTCTGAGGACTGAACTAAGGTAGTTAGGCTGGCTGGCAAAGACCTTTACCTGCTGAGCCACTAATCAACCCTAGTTTTGGGGGGTTTTTTTTTGAGACAAGGTCTCATGTAGGCCAGGCTAGCCTTAAATTCACTATTGTAGCTGAGGATGACCTTTTTTTTTTTTTTTTTTCTTTTGACATTCTTACTATGTAGCCCTGGCTGGCTTGAAACTTGTTACCTGGGAAAGAGATCTTCCTGCCTTTGCCTCCCCAGTGCTGGGATTTAAGAGTGTACCACCACACCCACTGACCATGACCTTTTTTGTGTGGTTTTTTTTTTTTTTTTTTTTTTGGTTTTTCAATACAGGGATTCTCTGTGTAGTCCTGGGTGTCTTGAAACTTGCTTTGTAGATCAGGCTGGCCTTGAACTCAGGAGTGCTGACATTAAAGTCATGCGCCACCACTGCCCGGCTACCTTGAACTTTTGATCCTCCTGCCTCCACCTCCTGGGAGCTAAGAGCACCACTTAGCCGTTTATTGGGTTTCTCACTTAATTCTTTTGGAGGCCTGTCTTTCTGTGTCCCACAGGCTAGCCTCAAATTCTGGATCCCCCGCTCCAGCTTCTCAGGTATAGAGAGCCAGGTTTACTTGGAGCTCTCTGGGGTATGAAGGAGCCTGGCTGGCATTTTTCCATGGTAAATAAGGCAGGTTCTCGGTCTCGCCCTGACTCCTGGTGGCCTCTGAGAGGTTCAAATCCCAGGTCTTTCCCGATGCTCCTCCGAGCCCGGTGCCTGCCGCATCCAGAGGAGGCTGCCCTCACAGCCTCTTCTCCTGTCTCCTGCCCAGCTTTAACAACCTGGGCATCCAGTGTGTTCGGAAGAAGGAAATTGAGGCTGCCATCGAGCGGAAGATCCAGCTGGGGATTGACCCCTACAATGGTCAGTGCCCGCCCGCCTCCCTCCCTCCCTCCCTCCCTCCCCCCCCATTGGTCGCTTTTCTTTTCTCTTCTTCCCTTATTTATTTATTTGGTTTTTTTGAGACAGGGTTTCTCCGTGTAGCCCTGGCTGTGCCGGAACTCACTCTGTAGACCAGGCTGGTTTTGAACCCAGAAATCCACCTGCCTCTGCCTCCCGAGTGCTGGGATTAAAGGCGTGCGCCACCACCACCCCACTTCTTTCTTAAAAAAAAAAAAAAAAAAAAAATAATTAAAGGATGTTACATGTATTTATTTTGTGTGTGTGTGGGGGGGTTTGCGTGGTATGGACATGCCTGTGGATGTGGAAGCATACCCCAGAGGGGTCGGCTCCCTCCCTCCACCACGAGGGTTCTCCAGCTTTGCAGCAAGTGTGTTTACCTACTGAGCCATCTCACTGGCCCCTTTATTTGATTTCATTTTGGTTTTCAAGACAAGGTCTCAATGTAGACCAGGCTGTCCTTGAACTTACCATATAGCTGAGGATGGCCTTTGAGCACTGGATCTTTTTGCCTCCACCTCCCCAGTGCTGGGATGACAAGTGTGCATCCCTGGCCCCCTTCCCCTCCACCACCCTGCCTCCAGCCGCTCAGCTGACTCCAGCCTCCATTTGTCCTCTCCCAGCTGGCTCTCTGAAGAACCATCAGGAGGTAGACATGAATGTCGTCAGGATCTGCTTCCAGGCCACCTATCGTGACCAGCAGGGACAGTTGCGCCGCCTCGATCCCGTTCTCTCTGAGCCTGTCTACGATAAGAGTGAGTCAAGGCTGCCATGTCCCTTGGGATTAATTCCTCACAGGGCTCAGAAAGCACCCCAGCAGTGGCATGGATGAGCAGGGCATCATTGACGTTTTCCATTTGTTTTTGCTACATTTACACAGTGGTTTGATGTTCACAGTCTCAGGGAGCTGGGTCTGTACTTCTTCCATTCATTCTCGCTTCTTCCCTCCTGGGCACATGGTGAGTGCCATAGCTCCAGACATCACATTTGCATTCAAAGCCTGGGGTGGGCCATCCTGCGTGCGTGTACAGTTTGCACCCTGTCTGTTTCTGTGGTTATTTCTCTTTTCTTTTTGTACTTTGTGTTGATTAAGCTTGTTCCTCGACAGTTCTGTACACGTATACAATACGTTATGTTTCCTCACTGCCCCTCACCCTCATCTTAAATCCCTCCCACAGGCCCCTTCTGCATTCTTTTTTTTTTTTTTTTTTTTTGGTTTTTCGAGACAGGGTTTCTCTGTGTAGCTTTGCGCCTTTCCTGGTACTCGCTTTGGAGACCAGGCTGGCCTCGAACTCACAGAGATCCGCCTGGCTCTGCCTCCCGAGTGCTGGGATTAAAGGCGTGCGCCACCACCCGCCCGGCCCCTTCTGCATTCTTACCTTTGCGTTTTGTTTTGTAGCCCACTGATTTTCATTGGGATCCCTGTATGACCACAGCCTGGGAACCATCCACTTAAGCCTGGTGGGTTCCCTCTTGGGTACACAAATAGCAACAAGGTGACGGCCTCTCCCCCAGAATCCATGTTTGGATTTTGAGACAGCCTGCAGCTGGCCTCAATTGACTATGTAGCTGGAGATGACCTTGAACTCCTGACCTCCTGCCTCCACCTCCTGAGTGCATAGATGACCAGCGTGAACTACTGTAACCCATTTATTGGGACTAGAGATCAAACCCAGGGTTTTGTGCATGTTAGGGAAATACTTGATCCACATCCCCAGCCCTGGGTTATTTTAAGACATGATCCCACTACGTAAATGAGCAAATCAGCAATCCTCCTGCCTCCACCTCCTGAGTGGTGGAATTGCATGTCTGACATTATACAGTTTTTGCCCGAAGCCTCTGCACATGCTCTCTTTGGTGGGAGTCTGGTCATTTGCTCCTCTGAGCATTCAGCAGTGGCCGTAGGCAGGTGGGTGATGCTCTGATTGACCAGGTCTAGGCCATAGGAGTATGGCTGACCGAAGGGATGGATCAGCACTCTTCCCTCCCCGTGGCTGAGGTGGAGTGGCTCCTAGTTTTCAGAGCTGTTAATAAAGGAAGAGCAAGGACCACAGGTCAGGCTAAACAAGGGCACACTACAAGACATCAGGTCAGGTGGCAAGTAGACCTGGTGACACGTGCTTGTGATCCCAGCCATGGGAGGCTCAGGCAGGGGGATGGTAAGTAGTTCAAGGCCAGCTTGGGCAACTGAACAAGATTAATCAAAGTGATTAAAAAATGAGAGCTGAGAGCTTGACTCAGTGAGTGGTAGAGCCCCTGCCTAGAATCCCCCAGTGAGGGGCTGGGGTGTGGCTCAGTGGTAGAGCCCCTGCCTAGAATCCCCCAGTGAGGGGCTGGGGTGTGGCTCAGTGGTAGAGCCCCTGCCTAGAATCCCCCAGTGAGGGGCTGGGGGTGTGGCTCAGTGGTAGAGCCTCTGCCTAGAATCCCCCAGTGAGGGACTGGGGTGTGGCTCAGTGGTAGAGCCTCTGCCTAGAATCCCCCAGTGAGGGGCTGGGGGTGTGACTCAGTGGTAGAGCCCCTGCCTAGAATCCCCCAGTGAGGGGCTGGGGTGTGGCTCAGTGGTAGAGCCCCTGCCTAGAATCCCCCAGTGAGGGGCTGGAGGTGTGGCTCAGTGGTAGAATGCTTATCTAACAAGATCCTGGGTTCCATCATTTCCACTGGGGGGAAACAGTAAAACAAAAACAGTATTTCAGGTTGTGAATCCTCATCTGGGGACCTTGTGTCACCCTGGAGATGCCAAGTCTTCCTGAGTGTGAGGGTCTCCATTTTGGATGGACACTAAGCAGATTTCAGAGTGGAGTTCTGGCCATTGTACACTGTACATTGTACCTTCCCGCCTGAGCATCCCATGTCCCACCTGGATGGTGTCTTCCCTCTCCTGTCTCTCACCTGTCAGCAAGCACTGCAGTGTGATGACTGAATTGTCATTTCTCCTTCCCAGAGTCCACCAACACATCAGAGCTGCGGATTTGCCGAATCAACAAGGAGAGCGGGCCATGCACAGGTGGTGAGGAGCTGTACTTGCTGTGTGACAAGGTGCAAAAAGGTGAGGGGTCCACAGGCCTTGTACAGTCCAGAGGCGGAGGTGGGTGCTGTGTACCAGGGCGGCACTCTGGAGGGAGTCAGAGCCCTGCTACAGAGTCAGGCAGATGCAGGCAGTGGCCTTGTTTGCTAGCTCATCTCTGCCAGGTACGGAAGCCTGTGAGCTGACCAGGGGCATGCAGTGCTCTTTCAGGACGCTGCCTCACTAGAAATTCAGTTGCACAGATGCTTTAAGAGGGGCTAGGGGGCTGGGTGTGGTCATGCACACCTTTGATCCCAGCACTTGGGAGGCAGAGGCAGGCGGATCTCTGTGAGTTTGAGGCCAGCCTGGTCTACAAAGTGAGTTCCAGGACAGCCAGGGCTACACAGAGAAACCCTGTCTTGAAAAACCAGAAAAAAAAGGGGGGGTGGAGAGATGGCTCAGTGGTTAAGAGCACAGGCTGCTCTTTTAGAGGTCCTGAGTTCAATTCCCAGCAACCACATGGTGGCTCTCAACCATCTGTAATGAGATCTGGTGCCCTATTCTGGAGTGTGGGCATGCATGCAGATAGAGCATCCATTTACATAAATAAGTAAATCTTTTAAAGACAAAAAGGGGGGGCTAGGCGTGTGGCCCAGCAGGAGAGTACCTTGCCTAGAATCCTCCAGTGAGGGGTTGGGGGTGTGGCTCAGTTGTAGAGCCCCTGCCTAGAATCCTCCAGTGAGGGGCTAGGGGCGTGGCTCAGTGGTAGAGGCCCTGCCTAGAATCTCCCAGAGAGGGGCAGGGGGTGTGGCTCAGTGGTAGAGCCCCTGCCTAGAGTCCCCCAGTGAAGGGCTGGGGTGTGGCTCAGTGGTAGGGCCTCTGCCTAGAATCCCCCAGTGAGGGGCTGGGGTGTGGCTCAGTGGTAGAGCCCCCGCCTAGAATCCCCCAATGAGGGGCTGGGGTGTGGCTCAGTGGTAGAGCACCTGCTTAGAATCCCCCAGTGAGGGGCTGGGGTGTGGCTCAGTGGTAGGGCCTCTGCCTAGAATCCCCCAGTGAGGGGCTGGGGTGTGGCTCAGTGGTAGAGCCCCCGCCTAGAATCCCCCAGTGAGGGGCTGGGGTGTGGCTCAGTGGTAGGGCCTCTGCCTACAAGCATCACATCCTATGATTCCAAACATTCCTAATAAGGTGGCGCACGCCTTTAATCCCAGCACTCGGGAGGCAGAGCCAGGCGGATCTCTGTGAGTTCGAGGCCAGCCTGGACTACCAAGTGAGTTCCAGGAAAGGCGCAAAGCTACACAGAGAAACCCTGTCTCAAAAAACCAAACACAAGGGTCTGAAGAGATGGCTCAGCAATTAAGAGCACTGGCTGCTCTTCGAGAAGACTAGGGTTCTCTTCCCAGCACCCACATGGCAGCTCACAGCCATCTATTTATTGCTCCAGTTGCAGGGGATCCAACACCCTCAAGCATGCACTCACCTGGCACACAGACATACATGCAAACAAAACACCCACTCACCTCAAAGAAATAATAGCGCCGGGTGGCGGGGGCAGCGCACACCGTCAATCCCAGCACTTGAGATCTCGTGCCTTTGCTGGGGAAGCACACAGGCCTTTAACCCAAGCACTAGGAAGGTTGAGACAGGAACTGACACGGCTGGGTATAGAAAGGCATATAAGGCGTGAGGAGACAGGAACCCGAGCCCCTTCCATCTAAGGAATCGTGGGGACAGGATCAGCTGAGGAGCTGGCGAGGTGAGAAGTGGCTGTGGCTTGTTTCCTCTGATGTTTCAGCATTCACCCCAACATCTGGCTCCAGGTTTTTGTTATAAAAACAATTATTTGTGCAATAGTATCATTCACATTTTCCTTCTTTTGTTGTTGGTTTGTATGATTTTTGAGACAGAGTCTCACTGTGTAGATCAGGCTGGCTTGAAACCCTCTTGCTTCACCTTTCCAGGGTGCTGGGATTACAGACATGTGCCATCAGACAGGTTTATTATGCATTACAGTCCTGGGATGAAATTCAGGGATTCATCCATACTAGATAAGCACTTACCCTGTTACTGAGCCCCTCACTGGGGTACTCTAGGCAGGGGCTCTACCACTGAGCCACACCCCAGCCCCTCACTGGGGGATTCTAGGCAGGGGCTCTACCACTGAGCCACACCCTGAGCCCCTCACTGGGAGATTCTAGGCAGGGGCTCTACCACTGAGCCACACCCTGAGCCCCTCACTGGAGGATTCTAGGCAGAAGCTTTATCACTGAGCCACACCCCAGACCTCCCTGGTGGATTTTATACAAGCTCTGTACCATTGAACTATATCCTTAGTTCTTTTACACCAAATTTTGAGATAGAGTCTCACTTTGTCATCTAGGCATACCTTGAATTCACAATCCTCCTGCCTCAGTCTCCTAAGTGCTGAGATTGCAGGTCCTTGTCACCTTACCTGTGTTAGTTTCTTTTGTGGAGAGACCCTGGGTAGTTGGGTTTGTTGTTTGTTTGTTTGTTTGTTTTGGACAGGGGTTCACTGTGTTTCCCTGGCAGAACAGAATCTCACTGTGTAGACCAGGCTGCCTTCAAACTAACTGAGGTTCTCCTCCTCTGCCTCCTGAGTGCTGGCATTAAAAGGGTGCACCGCTGTACCCAGCCTCCCTGGGTAATTTTATTATTTGAAATACTGGTTTGATTGGGGAGAGACTGAGTGGGTAGGGTCTCAGTGGCCCATTCCAATCCTCTGGCTTAGCTGTGTCCTTACCCTGACCTCCCTCCCCCAGAGGACATATCCGTGGTGTTCAGCACGGCTTCCTGGGAAGGCAGAGCTGACTTCTCTCAAGCTGATGTGCATCGGCAGATTGCCATTGTGTTCAAGACACCACCCTACGAGGACCTGGAGATCGCAGAGCCTGTGACTGTAAATGTGTTCCTACAGAGGCTCACGGACGGGGTGTGCAGTGAGCCACTGCCCTTCACGTACCTGCCTCGGGATCACGGTAACCGCTCCACCCACAGCTACCCCTCACTCTGGAGACCAAGTCTTTGGCCTTGCTTGAGGAAGTATATCTGGGGAAGAATTAGAAGCAGGAAGCAGCATGGAGAGATGGCTCAGAGGTTAGGAACACTGGCTGCTCTTCCAGAGGTCCTGAGTTCAATTCCCAGCAACCACATGGTGGCTCACTACCATCTGTAATGAGATCTGGTGCAGATCTGGTGCCCTCTGCATGTATGCCTGTAGGCAGAACACTGCACACATAATAAATAAATATTAAAAAATAGTTTAAAAAAAAAGAGGCAGAAAGCAGGGCTGGAGGCAATAGCTCAGTTAGTAAAGTGCATGCCCTGCAGGCATGAGGACCTGAGTTCAATTCCCAGCATCCTGGTAGAGAGCCAGGCAGGTTCCTAGCACTGGAAAGATGGAGTTGAGTCAGCTGGATTCTAACCTGAGACATCTAACTAGCAAGACCCAGGCTGGCCAGCAACCGCAGGCCACTAGGAAGCTGCATCTCAAAACAGAAGAGCAAAATAAAACAGAAAGATGACAGATGAGGAATGGTTGACACTGGTCTCCACACACAGGCACAGACAGTGTCCACACCGAGAAGGTGAGAGAGCAGGACTGCAGAGGCCCTGAGGGAGGAGCCGGGCGGCGGGGGCGCACGCCTGTAATCCCAGCCCTTGGGAGGCAGAGCCAGGCGGATCTCTGTGAGTTCGAGGCCAGCCTGGGCTGCAGAGTGAGGTCCAGGAAAGGCTCCAAAACTACACAGAGAAGCCCTGTCTCGAAAAACAAAACAAAACAAAAAAAAGGTCCTGAGGTAGGATCTGCAGAGAACTGTATTGAGCTTTTATCCTATTAGGGTTATAGAAATATGCTTGCGTAAGCTGGTGAGGACCAAGCCCTTCTCCTTTAATGACCTCTGTGACTGTCACGGCGACCTCTGTGACTGTCACAGTGACCTCTGTGACTGTCATATGACCTCTGTGACTGTCATATGACCTCTGTGACTGTCATAGTGACCTCTGTGACTGTCACGGCGACCTCTGTGACTGTCATAGTGACCTCTGTGACTGTCACAGTGACCTCTGTGACTGTCACAGTGACCTCTGTGACTGTCACAGTGACCTCTGTGACTGTCATATGACCTCTGTGACTGTCATAGTGACCTCTGTGACTGTCACAGTGACCTCTGTGACTGTCATAGTGACCTCTGTGACTGTCATATGACCTCTGTGACTGTCATATGACCTCTGTGACTGTCACAGTGACCTCTGTGACTGTCACGGTGACCTCTGTGACTGTCATAGTGACCTCTGTGACTGTCATATGACCTCTGTGACTGTCTTATGACCTCTGTGACTGTCTTATGACCTCTGTGACTGTCATAGTGACCTCTCTGTCATGGTGACCTCTGTGACTGTCACAGTGACCTCTGTGACTGTCATAGTGACCTCTGTGACTGTCATATGACCTCTGTGACTGTCATAGTGACCTCTGTGACTGTCATGGTGACCTCTGTGACTGTCATGGTGACCTCTGTGACTGTCACGGTGACCTCTGTGACTGACTGTCATAGTGACCTCTGTGACTGTCACGGTGACCTCAGTGTCCATAACAGTGACCTCTGTGACTGTCATAGTGACCTCTGTGACTGTCACGGTGACCTCTGTGATTGTCACAGTGACCTCTCACCTCTGTGACTGTCATAGTGACCTCTCTGTCTGTCATGGTGACCTCTGTGGCTGTCATATGACCTCTGTGACTGTCATATGACCTCAGTGTCCATAACAGTGACCTCAGTGACTGTCACGGTGACCTCTGTGACTGTCATAGTGACCTCTGTGACTGTCATAGTGACCTCTGTGGCTGTCACAGTGACCTCTGTGACTGTCATAGTGACCTCTGTGGCTGTCATACGACCTCTGTGACTGTCATATGACCTCAGTGTCCATAACAGTGACCTCTGTGACTGTCATATGACCTCAGTGTCCATAACAGTGACCTCTGTGACTGTCATATGACCTCAGTGTCCATAACAGTGACCTCTGTGACTGTCATATGACCTCAGTGTCCATAACAGTGACCTCTGTGACTGTCATATGACCTCAGTGTCTGTCACAGTGACCCCTGCAGTTAACTGCTGTATGATGTTTTGATGCTTCTGTCTCTCCTGAACAGACAGCTATGGTGTGGATAAGAAGAGGAAGCGGGGACTACCTGACGTCCTTGGGGAGCTGAGTAGCTCTGGTGTGTCCCTCCACCCCTTCCCACCCCCACCCCCAGCTTCTTGGGAGGGAACAGGTGACCTGCTTGGGGAGGGTGGGTTGGGAGGATAAGGAACGCTTGTCTTCACCTTCCCTCAGACCCACACGGAATTGAAAGCAAACGACGGAAAAAGAAGCCAGTGTTCTTGGACCACTTCCTGCCCGGCCACAGCTCAGGTGAGTACCTGAGTATCTGCAGCCTTCTTCTCCTCCTGCGGACCAACAGGAAGCCCCGCCCTGTTTTTCTGATTTTCTTTTTTTTTTTTTCATAATTTAAAAAGAATATTTTGTCTTGTATGTATGTGTGCATGGGTATTTTCCTTGTACATGTGTCTGTGTACCATGTGCATACCTGGTGCTTGTAGAGGCCAGAAGAGGGTACCAGATCCTCTTGAACTGTAGTTACTAATGACTGTGAGCTGCCGCGTGGATGCTGGGAACAGAACCTGGGTCCTCAGCAAGAGTAGCCAGTGCTCTTAACCGCTGGGCCACCCCTTCAGCCTTTTTTTGATTTCTTCACCTCCTCTGAACGCTGTTCCAAGGTCAGCAGCTGACCACACATCTAGCAACATGGAGTAAAAAGAATCCCAGCACTCGGGAGGCAGAGGCAGGCGGAACTTTGTGAGTTCGGGGCCAGCCTGGTCTACAGAGCGAGATCCAGGAAAGGCGCAAAGCTACACAGAGAAATGCTGTCTTGAAAAACCAAAGGGGAAAAAAAAAAAGATGAAGGGGTCTAGGAACCAGGCAGTGGCTCACGTCTATGATCCCAGCACTCAGGAGACTGAGTTAGGGGAATTACCAATAGTCAAAGGCCAACGTAGTCTACATAAAGTTCCAAGACAGAAAGACTCTGTGTCAAACATTACTTCTCATGGAAGAGTAATTAGAAGGCTTTGGAGACAGAACAAACATTGTGATCTCTTCAGGGAATACATTTGCTGTGTGACTTTTTCCAAGTTGCTCCACCTCTCTGAGCCTCAGGGATCCTTAGAAAAAAATCTTTTAAAAATTACCTTTTAAATTCATTTTATTAATTTCTGTGATAATGTGTGTATAATATGGGTGCATGTGTGTCACAGCACATGTATGGAGGCAGGCTAAATATGGTATTGGATGCCTTTAGTCCCAGCACCTGGGAGGCAGAAGCAAGTACATCTTTGTGAGTTCAAGGCTGGCTTGGTCTAAACAGCAAGTCCCAGGCTAGCCAGGACTACATAGTGAGACCCTGTCTCAAAACCAACCAACCAACCAACCAAAACAAAAAACAAAACATAAAACCCCAACTTTGTAGATAGAGTCAGTCCTTTCCATCTTTACAGAGGGTTCCCCGGATTGAACTCAGGTCATCAGGGATCTGTAGCAAGTATTTTCATCTGCTGAGTGATTGCACCAGACCTGGAGCGATCTTCACGGATCTGGGCTTGGGCACTGCCTTTTACTCTGGGCTGGGCTGGGGCTGACTAGGCAGCTACCTGGTCACATGGCATGCCAGCGCCCTGCATTTCTCCCCAGCGCCCTGCATTTCTCCCCAGCGCCCTGCATTTTTCCCCAGCGCCCTGCATTTCTCCCCAGCGCCCTGCATTTCTCCCCAGCGCCCTGCATTTCTCCCCAGCACCCTGCATTTCCCCCCAGCGCCCTGCATTTCCCCCCAGCGCCCTGCATTTCTCCCCAGCGCCCTGCATTTCTCCCCAGCGCCCTGCATTTCTCCCCAGCGCCCTGCATTTCCCCCCAGCGCCCTGCATTTCTCCCCAGCGCCCTGCATTTCTCCCCAGAGCCCTGCATTTCTCCCCAGAGCCCTGCATTTCTCCCCAGCGCCCTGCATTTCTCCCCAGAGCCCTGCATTTCTCCTCCCCAGCACCACACAATTCAGATGCAGCGGCACGTGCTTGGGATCTCACCAGCCTGGTTTTGTTTGTCTGAGACAGGGTCTCACTCTGCAGCCCTGGCTGGCCTGGGCCTCCCTATGTAGATCAGCTTGGCTCTAAACTCATAGACATCCTCCTGCCTCTGCCTCTTGAGTGCCCAGGTTAAACGTGGGTATCACCACATCTGGCCCTATTTTTGTCCTTATTTTGAGTCAGGGTATCTGTCTAGCCCAGGCTAGTCTAGAACATATGGAACCCTGTCTCAGCCTCCCAAATGCTGGAATTACAGGTATGAGATACCAGGGCCAACTCAGTTATTTCATTTTATTTATCTATTTTTAAGGTCTGTCACCCGGGCTAAATAATAGAGAAGTGACCTTGAACTTCTGATCCTTCTTCCTCTACCTCCCAAGTGCTTAGGTTATTGGCATGTACTATCACTCTGGGTTTATGTGGTCCTGGGGATTGAACTCAGGGCTTCATGTATGCTAGGCAAGCACTCTCCCAACTGAGCTACATTCCCCAGATCTAAATCAGTTTCTTTCTTTTTTTTAAAAATGTTTAAAGATTTATTTATTTTTTCATTTTATGTGCATTGGTGTTTTGCCCACATGTATTTTTTTGAGAGAGTTCCAGGTCACCTGGAACTGGGGTTACAGATAGACAGTTGTGAGCTGCCATGGGGGTGCTGGGAGTTGAACTCCGGTCCTCTAGAAGATCAGCCAGTGCTCTTAACCACTGAGCCATCTCTCCAGCCCCCTAAGTCAGTTCCTTTTTTTTTTTTTTGGTTTTTCGAGACAGGGTTTCTCTGTGTAGCTTTGCGCCTTTCCAGGAACTCACTTGGTAGTCCAGGCTGGCCTCGAACTCACAGAGATCCGCCTGTCTCTGCCTCCCGAGTGCTGGGATTAAAGGCGTGCGCCACCAGCGCCCGGCTTTTTTTTTTTTTTTTTTTTTTTTTTTTGAGACAGGGTTTCTCTGTGTAGTTTTGGAGCCTTTCCTGGATCTCACTCTGTAGCCCAGGCTGGCCTCGAATTCACAGAGATCCGCCTGGCTCTGGATTTAAAGGCGTGAGCCACCACCGCCCGGCAGTCACTTCCTTTTTATAGACGCGGTGACAGGCCCTAAGCTGTGTTCGTGCTTACTCCTCAGTTTGCTTGCACACCATTGCTGTACCCTGCTTGTCACAAAAACCAGAGCTCTGCTCAGAGAGGTGCTGGGGGTGGGGGTGGCGGTGCGGAGAGAGCTGGACATTGAGGACATCTGTCTGGAAGGGCAGTGGTGAGTGGGAGGCTGACAGCAGCTGGCACAAGGATGGCATCCAGCTCCTCTCCAGTCCTGAGCCTTTTCCCAGCACAGCCACCTCCTGGCCTATTCTGACCACACAAATGTATCCGTGTGCACTCATGTGCACACACAGACACACAAAAAAGAAAAAGGTGAGATCCGGGCAGTGGTAGCAAACGCCTTTAATCCTAGCACTCATGAGGCAGAGGAAGGCGGATCTCTGAGTTTCAGGCCAACCTGGTCTACAGAATGAGTTCCAGGGCAGCCAGGGCTACACAGAGAAACTCTGTCTCGAAAAAACAAACAAACAAACAAACAAACAAAAACAAAAAAGAAAATGATAAAACAAAGGAATGTCTCCCCACTACCTCAGCTTGCTTCAGGGCACCCAAGTCCCAGCTAGTCACTCAGAGGCTGGCACCAGAGCCAGCCGACCCTGGGGTTTGCTGTACCATGGCCCTGTCTGGTTCTCATGCAGCTGGTATCCTGTTGCACAGTGACTCTGCCCCTAGCAACCACCAATCCTAGCTATCTCCACCAGCTGCCCTCAGGTTTCCCAAGTCTCATGGCCCCGCCCTCATTCCTGGGGGCAAAGTCACCCAAGCACACAGGGTGATGATTAGAAACCGCCTCCAAAAAAACGGCCTAGGAATTCTGAGTATATGGACTTTTGGGTTTTTTTTTGTTTGTTTGTTTGTTTTGTTTTTTTGTTTCGTTTTTTTTTTTTTTTTTTGGTTTTTCGAGACAGGGTTTCTCTGTGTAGCTTTGCGCCTCTCCTGGAACTCACTTGGTAGCCCAGGCTGGCCTCGAACTCACAGAGATCCACCTGGCTCTGCCTCCCGAGTGCTGGGATTAAAGGCGTGCGCCACCACCGCCCGGCGGACTTTTGTTTTTTTAAGCAGAGTCTCATGCAGCCCCGGTTGATATTAAACTCACAGAGATCCATTGGCTCCTGCTGGGATTAAAGGTATGGGCCACCAGTTCAGGCCTTGCTAAAGCAGTTCACTTTCAGATGTATCACACCAAGCGTCAGAGTGACAGGCTGGAGCCTTGTTTCTCTCTCATAAAGACAGTGGGGCGGGAGCTGCTCCAGGAATGGTCTGCTTGAGTGTCAGAGCCCTTACCTCTTTTAATGCATGGTTTCCATCTCCTGGCCAAAGGTAGCTGCCGCAGCTCTTGCCGGCAGCGACTCCACGCTCCAGTTAGCAGAACATTAGTGAGTTAGTTCTTGTTTCCTTCCGAGGCTGTGAGAAACACCAAGACCAAATTGCAGCAACTAAGGGGGGAGGAGGAGGAGGAGGAGGAGGAGGAGGAGGAGGAGGAGGAGGAGGAGGAGGCAAACGTTTAATTTCAGTGCTAGGTCACCGTTCGTCACTGAGGGAAGTCGAGGCGGGAACTGGAAGCAGAAACCACGGAGGAACATCGATTGCTGGCTTGCTCACTGGCAGACCCATGCTTGGCTAGTGTTTTTATTCAGCCCAAGACGACCTGCCCAGGGAATGTTGCTGCTCATGGTGGGCTGGGCCATTCTATTCAGTTAACAATCAAGACAATTCCCTATAGTGATGCCCCTAGGCCAATCTGATCTGGGCATTCCTTCGGTTAGAATTCCCTTCTCAGGTGCCTCTAGGCTGTGTCAAACTGACAGTTAAAGCTAACTAGGACATATGACAGCAGGAAGGGCAGGCATGGTGGTGGCTCACACCTGTAAACCCAGCACATGGGAGGCTGAGGTAGGACTGCAGTGTGGTGAGTTCTACAGTGGCTGCAAGGGAGTCTCTGTCTCTCTCTCTCCCTTTGTCTCTGTCTGTCTGTCTGTCTGTCTGTCTCCATACCCACTCCACCACAGCTATATCCTCAGCCCTGCTCGTTTTGGGAACTGGCTCCTGCTCTGGTTCTGCAAGTGGATAGCCTGTGACTGGCTGTTATTTCACACACTGCCTTTAATAATTTGCTTATTGGGGGCTGGAGACAAGGCTTAGAGGTTAAGAGCACTGGCTGCTCTTCCAGAGGTCCTGAGTTCAATTCCCAGCAACCACATGGTGGCTCACAACCATCTACAATGAGATCTGGTGCCCTCTTCTGGCCTGCAGGCAAACACGCAGGCAGAACATTGTAAGCATAATAAATAATCTTTAAAAATATGTGTATTAAAAATAATAATTTGCTTATTAAAGAAGAATGCCTTGGGTTCGATCCCCAGCACCACGTAAAAACTCAGATGTTGTAGCACTTGGGAGGTGGAGGCAAGAGAATCCGGAGTTCAGAGATATCTTTGGCTATTTAGCACATCTCAGGTTAGCCTGGGCTACAAGAGAGCATGTCTTATGTTTAAAGATGTTTTTGAACATTTATTTATTTATTTTGCATGTCCGTGGGTGCGCGCATGCTATGCACAGGTTGCGTGTGGAGGTCAGAGAACAACTTACAGGAGTCAGTTTTCTTCTTTCACCACGTGGGTTCCGGGCACTGAACTTGCATTAGTCATCAGGGATGGCAGTGAGCACCTTTAACCAGTGAGGGGTCTGGATGGCCTGAGACCCTGCCTTTACTTTTACTTATTTACATGTATGTGTATGCAGGTCGGTGTGCGGGTGGGCACAGGCATGCAGTTGCCCACGGAGGCCAAGAGGGGGCGTCAGATCCTCAGGAGCTGGAGTTGCAGGTGGATTTGAGCTGCTGAAAGTGGGGACTGGAACCCAACCCTCTTCCTTTGCAAGAGCAGCAAGTGTTCTTAAGCACTGAGCCATCCCTCCACCACGGCCTCCTTAAAGACAGGGTCTTGTGGAACGCACATGTATACATTATAAACAGAGGCAGACACTCATACGCATTAAAAAAATATGGTCTAGTGAGATGGCTCAGTGGATAAAGAGAATAAAGGCTGCCATGCAAGCTTGGATCTGAGTTCTCTCTCCATATAGAGGTAGCAGAATGAAATGACTCCACAAAGGTGAACTCTGACCTTCCATGCACAATGGCAGCGGGTATGCCTACTCACATACATCATGTACACACACATATACACAAAATGAAATGGGGTGGTAGTATTTCCTTTTTACTTAGGTTAAGGTTAGGGGCCTAAGATAGAATGCATTTGCTGGGCAGTGGTGGTAAACCCTTTAATCCCAGCACTCAGGATGCAGAGGCAGGCGGCCTGGTCTACAATGGGAGTTGCGGGACAGCCAGGGCTACACAGAGAAAACAAAACAAAACAATACATTTAGTACGATGGGGTGCAGGTTAGTTACTGCATGGCCAGAGGTGGGTCCTAAACCAGCCACCCTTCTCTCTTCACTAGGCCTGTTCCTCCCGCCGTCAGCTCTGCAGCCGACAGACACTGATTTCTTCCCTAGCACCATATCCCTTCCTGGCTTGGAGCCTCCTGGCGGCCCTGACCTCCTGGACGATGGCTTTGCCTATGACCCTTCTGCCCCCACACTCTTCACCATGTTGGACCTGCTTCCCCCAGCACCACCTCTTGCCAGCGCTGTGGTGGGTGGTGGGGGTGCAGGGGCCACAGTTGTGGAGTCTCCCGGCCCAGATCCCCTGACGCTGGACTCGTATGCAGCCCCAGGTCCCGGGGATGTTGGCACCGCCAGCCTTGTGGGCAGCAACATGTTCCCCAACCAATACCGAGAGGCAGCTTTTGGGGGTGGCCTCCTGTCCCCAGGGCCTGAAGCCACGTAGCCTCTGAGGTGCCAGAAGAGGTACTGGGTGAGGAGTGTGGTGCAGCACCCCATTCCCTGAGGCCAACCTTCATCAGTCTTCCAGCTTCCTCATCCTGAATCGGACATCTGCAGTGCTGGCAAGAAGCTGGGGTGAGCTCCAGTTCTCCTTGAGCCCATTTTACAGATGAGAACGCTGAGTCTGAAGAGGAAAAGGGGATCCTGTAGGTGGGCCCCTTCTCAGGACAGATTCTGAGAGATTGTACATAGGGGAGGAGGGAGCAGATCCCCGACCCTCTTCCCTGATCCTGAAGGTGGGGGTAGGTTGTTTGTGCAGTTTCCCCAATAAAAATTAGTTTTTTTGAGCCTTGGGGGTCGCCTCTCTTCTTTGCCTGGGAAACACTAGGTTAGTTTGGAATGGAGCAATTGTGGCTGAGGGGCTGGTGAGATGATTCGGTCGTTAAGAGCTATTGCTGCTCTTGCAGAGGCCCCAGGATCAATCCCACCACCCACCATGGCAGCTCAGAGTGTGTGCTGGCTATTCTTAGTTATCAGCTTGGCTACATCTGGAACTAAAACCCCAAAATGGTGGACACACATGTGAGGGATTTTTGCTTAATTTGAAGTAATCCGGACCTAATCTGGGCCATGCTTTCTGCTAGAAGCCTACATAAGATCACGGAAGAAGGAAGCTTTTGCTCTTTGCCTGCTTGCTCTCTCCTTGCTATCAAGTCCATTTTTCTTTTTTCTTTTTTTTTCTTTTTTGTTTTTCAAGACAGGGTTTCTCTGTGTTGCTTTGCGCCTTTCCTGGAACTCACTCTGTAGCCCAGGCTGGCCTCAAACTCACAGAGATCCGCCTGGCTCTGCCTCCCGAGTGCTGGGATTAAAGGCGTGCGCCACCACCGCCCAGCTCAAGTCCATTTTTCACAGACATTAGAGCCTACTTCTTTGGGATTCTTGTGTATACTGAAGACCAGCCGAGACATTCAGCGTTGTGGACTGAGCAACTGGATGTTTAGAGTTTCTGCTCATAGCCAGTCATTGTTGGATTAGCTGGACCACAGCCTGTAAGTCAGTCTAATAAATCCCCTTTCTATACATGTAAAGATTCATTCTCTAAGTTCTGTTACTCCAGAGAACCCTAATACACAGCACATTTGACTCCCTCTTCTGGCTTCCAAGGGCATTTACATACAAGCATACCCATACAATCTTTCTTTTTTTTTTTTTTTGGTTTTTCGAGATGGGATTTCTCTGTGTAGCAACCCTGGCTGTCCTGGAACTCACTCTGTAGACCAGGCTGGCTGCAAACCCACAGAGATCCACCTGCCTCTGCCTCCAGAGTGCTGGGATTAAAGGTGTGTGCCCGGCTAATGAATCTTTTTTAAAAGACTTTTAATTTATGTGTTTCATGTGTATGGGTGTTTTCTCCGCATGTATGCACACCAGCAGACGGCACTGGGTCCCATGAGGCCACAGTTACAGACTCCTATTGTGAGCCGCCATGTGGGTGCGGGAAAGTAAGGTCAGGACCTCTGGAAGAGCAGCCAGTGTTTTAGCCGCTTAGCCACCTCTCCAGCCCTAAGATAAATAAATCTTTAAAAGTAACAAGAACAACAACAAAAACGTGCCCGGAATGCTGTGTGTTTCTCCGCTTGCGCTTCCAGCCACCGCACCCCTAGGCCCCGCCCCAGATCGTGCCACCATACAGGCCCCGCCCACAAACAGCACCAATCCCACTAGGCCACGCCCACAAGCACAAGACCACGCCCAGTTCCCCGCAGATCCCGCCCTCGCGACTGCGGAAGTGCCTTCTGTGCAGTACCGCCTCTCTCCTTCGCTCAACCTGACTTCCGCTTCCGGTGCGGGTCGTGAGCGCGCGAGCGCAGCAGTGGGAGGCGGCGACCAGCCGGTGAGTGCAGGCGTCCGACCCCGACCTCCCGGCTTCCGAACGGTGGCAGTCGGGCTTCATCTTTGCCCGAGGCGTTCCCGGGATTGCCGTGGGTGTCCGCAGGGCCCCGAGGGCGGCCCCACCTGCTTCCGTCCTGACAGGCCTCTGGCTGCGCCCCTCGCCCCTCCTCGGGCCGAGTCCGCGCTGTGGGGCTCGGCCGAGACCCCTATTCGCAAACGGAGCTCCGCCCATGCCTCACGCCCATCGCGCCCCCCCGGGCCCGCGCTCTTCTCTGTTTGCCTGCATGCCTGGCCAGCTTCACATCCCTTCTTTAGACCTCAGCCGCCTGACCATCTCCATCCCATGTCCACGCCCTTCACCTGGCCTCACCCCCGTGCCGGGCTTCGGAGACGCTTGCCCTCCCTCCCCACCAGCTTTCATCTTACTAACTCTGCTGCAGCCCTTCCCCCCATGCATGGCTCCTGCAGAGGATCTTTGGGGGTTCTTCCTGTGAGCACAGCCCTGGCAGCTCATGATCGGCTTCAGACACTCCTTTCATTCCCCCCAAAAATTACATTTACAGACAGGGCCTTGGCTAGTCTGGAACTCCCCACATAGACCAGGCTGGCCCTAGACTCAAACGTCTGCCTGCCTCTGCCTTCCCAGTGCTGAGATTAAAAGCATGCACCACCAATACTGGCCAATTTCTCTCTCTTTCTCTCTCTCTCTGTCTTTATTTTTAATTAAAGCAAGACCACACACACACACCCATGTATTGTATTGTCCTCTGGACTGGTACAGTATAGCCCAGGCTGGCCTTAAACTCAAGGCATCAACCTTCCAGGGGTTATCTATTCCATAATCTTTCATCTGGACTTTAGCATGTTATCTAGGATAATTCCTTCCCCAGGAGAGGGCCTCACCTGGGTCACCCGAGTCACTCAGGCACTTTCTCATAGTGCCTGAGCTACTACGGGCAAGACTGTGTGCAGATCCCTTGTGTACTCAGCCTCCAGCTCTGCACCATAGCGTCTCTCCTCTGGAGCCATCAGGGTCGATAGAGGACTTGATAGAGGACTGTGACTGTGCCCGTGTGGTTTTTACAGTCCGTCTGACGTGGTGTGTGGTGCCCTCATCCCTCAGGTACGGGCCTCACCACAATGTGGCACGAGGCTCGCAAGCATGAGCGGAAACTTCGAGGCATGATGGTGGACTACAAGAAGAGGGCGGAGAGACGTCGGGAGTACTATGAGAAGATTGTGAGTGCCCAGACTTGAGCATAGGGTGGGAGGGCTCCAGAGGGAAGGGCCCTGGGCTTGGGAGTATGTCAAGGCGAGAGCCCTGTTTTCTCAGCGGCCTTCTCTTTTTCTCAACACTGACCCGCTTTCTGGGGGCGTTGGAGGTAGAACTCTGGGCTTTGCGCACGCTAGAGAAGCTCTCTACCATCCTAGCTTCACCCTACCCCCTCTCTTTTTGAGACACTTGTTATGTAACTCAGGCTGGCTCAGACTCAGTCTTCCTGCCCCTGCCTCGTGGTTTACAGGTGTGTGTTGCCACGCTCAGCGACCGGTCATTTCTTCTTAGTTGTTGGGGAGAACTGTTTGTGTCAGCCTGTTGTGTCTGGTGCAGCGCCTATGCAAAACTGATGTTAAAGATGGAGGACTCATGTAGCTCCAGACTTAAGACCTTGCCTCTGGAACAAAACAAAACAAAACGAAACACCCCAACAAACTCCATGCCTTGGCTGAAAAGGCCCTTGTGGCCTCTGCTGCCCTCAGTGGTGTTCTTGAATGCCTTTGCCAGCCTTTTCCATATCTGCCACCATAGATGGGCACTGGGTTATGATGCCTTACTTTGCCTAACTCTTGCTTCCTTTGGGGACCCCCAGTTTTGAAATGACACTTGTTTACTTGGCTCAGTTCTTTTAGACTACATTTCCGTAGATGTTGTATTAACTACAGTGTCGCTGTCCAGTCTGTCCATTCCCTTTGCCTTCGGTCTTGTCCCTTACAACCCGTACAGCAGACTAGAGAGGCCTTTCTGAAGTGCAAAACTGGCCTTGTTCCTCCCTTGCTCAGAATTCTATGACTCCTGAGTGTCTTTGGGAGAAGGCCAGGCTCTTGACCACAGCTTTCAATGCGTTACATAGTTTGGTTTTGTTTTGTTTTCCCCTAGAAGCCTAGGAGGTGTTGAGAACGGAAGCCAGGGCAGGGCTTATGCCAAACAGATGCCCTGACTATGAGCCACACCCCCAACCCCTCATTGGGGGATTCTAGGCAAGGGCTCTACCACTGAGCCACACTCCCAGCCCCTCACTGGGGGATTCTAGGCAGGGCCTCTACCACTGAGCCACACCCCAGCCCCTCACTGGGGGATTCTAGGCAGGGGCTCTACCACTGAGCCACACCCCCGGCCCCTCACTGGGGGATTCTAGACAGAGGCTCTACCACTGAGCCATACCCCAGCCCTTCACTGGGGGATTCTAGGCAGGGGCTCTACCACTGAGCCACTTGGCCCTTAGTTTGATTTTTACCTCTCCTCCAGATTCTCGTCATTTCGTGGTCTGCCTGGATCTCTTGTTCAAGTTATCCTGGCCTCCTGGCTATCCCTCTGTTGCTTAATGTTTCCTTCTTGCAAATTGGCGCGCTGTGTGGACGTAGTTTGGCTTTAGCAGAGGAATGAAATGAAGGAGTGGCTTTAACAGGACAGAGGCTCGTCTCTCATCTCTGCAAGGTTTTGTCTTGAGGTCTGAGAGCTGTGGAGGCTCCAGCCCTTGTGTGTCCATTCCACCTAGCAGGAGGAGGTGAGAGAAGGGGGCAGAGGCTCTCTCTCGTGTGTCCATTCCACCTAGCAGGAGGAGGTGAGAGAAGGGGGCAGAGGCTCTCGTGTGTCCATTCCACCTAGCAGGAGGAGGTGAGAGAAGGGGGCAGAGGCTCTCGTGTGTCCATTCCACCTAGCAGGAGGAGGTGAGAGAAGGGGGCAGAGGCTCTCGTGCCTGCTGTTGAGAGAGTTTCTGGGTGTTTTCCTGTGACCCTTGGCTCCTGTCCTGTTGACCTGAGAGTCCCACAGCCCCATTCATCCTCAAGGAAGCAGACATGTTTTGTGGATTCCATGCTGGGTGGGCTTGGCCAGGTGTGTGAAGTGACCACTGAAGCCGGGGAGCAGGTGGGCGGCCTGTCGGTGGGAACAACCGGTTGGAGCGCCCTCGCAGGCTGACGGGAGGGTTGGATGTGTGGACCAGTGTGCCTTGCCTGCTGGGTGTTTTGTGCGATTTCCTGGGGCAACACGAACAGACAGCTCCTCACAGTTGGTGGGGCACGACAACATACCAAAGAGAATCTCTTGGAAGTCCAGCCTGGTGACCCTTTGAGTATATTTGGAGTCATGTACAGATCATGGAGGACTCAGGCATCTACCTCAGCAGAAGGCCCACCCAGCATGGGTGACAACTCATAAAAGCCACTTCCCTGGAGCTCCGCGCCATGGCTACAGGTGGCTCTCTCTACCAGCGTTCCCTGTCTTTGGCCTTAGTCAGCACTGGTGCCGCTGTGGCAGCAGCTTTGAGAATCTTGTAAATTAGCAGTCAGAGTCAGAGTCAGAGCCTTCGAAGTGGCCTTAGCTTCCTGAGCCAGGAAGGAATGTCATTGTCATTGCGGTGTGTTGTGGTCTGTGTAACTGTTGCTCAGGAAGGGTTAACTTGCAGGGCTGGGATGTGGCTCAGTGGTGAGTGCTTACCTAGTTAGCACCACCCCCATATACACAAGGAAAAGGGAAAATAACACACTAACCACCGTTATTACTGGGTACGGTGGAATTTGGATTCAGACCAATGGATGGATGCCATAGACGGAGCCTGGAGAGGGATGTCCAGGCTCCACTCCGGGTTGGCGGCGAGCCTCCTGACAGTGACTAGGAACAACCCCTCACTGGGTGACAGGAAGAGCTTGACAGCAAGTGTCTGTAGGGCTCTTTGTGGTGTGGATCACACAAGCAGCCAGTGTCCTGGACAGGAATGTGATCTGCATTCAGATGTGTGGAGCCTAGCTTTGAGAGATGGCCAGGCTATCTGGGGCAGAGTGAGGGAAGCGGGGTGGGGGGGTGTGGGGGTGTGGGGTTGGTGAGGAAACCAGGGTAGGCTGTGGCTGCTTGAGTGAGTTTGTCTGTGAGCAGCTGGTTTTGCATCCCCAATCGCTGATCATTCTTGGTGACTGCTTTTTTTTCAAGTTTTATGGCTTTTCTGTCATTATTCTTATTCTTGGAACTTTCTTCTTCTTTTTTCCCTTTTTTTTTTTGAGATTGGATCTTGCTAAATTGCACAGGCTGGCCTAGAATTCACTGTGTAGCCCAGGCTAACCCTCCAACTCACATTCCTCCTGCCTCAGCCTTCTATCCAGTTATTTGGATAAAGAAATGCAGTCTATAGGGCATGGTGGTACACACTTTTAATCCTTGCATTTGGGAAACAGAGGCAGACGAATCTCTGTGAGTTTGAGGCCAGCCTGATCTTTATAGCAAGTTTCAGGCCAGCCAGGGCTACATAATAAGACTGTCTCAAAGGAAAAAAGAAAAAGAGATAGAGTTCCCTGTTAACACACAGGTGAGATGTAAACAAGTCTCCCTGTGGAAGGCCCAGACGGCCCCCTGTTGGGCCTGGCATCCCCTGACTCTTCATGTTAGCATGCCCTGTATATAAGGTAGTCGCTGTTGAAGGCAGGGGTGCCCCCTACACTGAACTGTGAGCCTTAGAGAGTGGAGTTTGAGCTGTTGGCCCCAGGCATCCACTGGGATGTGCTGAAGGGTTCAAGGAGGCAATGAATGACAGAGCACGCCCACATGGACTCCTGACCCCTCTCAGCTCAGAGGCCGTACAGCCTGGTTGGTAAGGCTGGATTCCGTTGGTTTACCTCTGGTGCCAGGGATGGAGCCTAGAGATCATTTGTGCTAGGTATACATGCTAGGTCCGTGCTCTACCCTCGGCCTGGATTTGCAGCTTAGGAAGATACTTAAACAACCTAACTCTTTGCAGACTAGCTCACAAAGCCGAGAGTTAGAAGAACCTCACTGTCTATGGATGAGTGAATAAAGAAATGGTGGGCTGGGCGATGTCTCGGTGGTTAAAACACTTGCTATGCAAGCATGAGGAGCAGAGTTCGGATCCCCAGAATCCATGAAATGCCGGGTTGTCGTGGTGGCCTCCTTGTAGTTCAGCCTCAGGAAGGCAGAGGCCGGATCGCAGAGAAGCTGGCTAGCCAGACCAGTCCTGTCAGCCAGCCTTGTGTTTAACTGAGAGGCCTTGCCTTAGGGAACAAGGTGGAAGAGTGGTGGAGGGTGATTCCTGACATGAGCCTGAGGTCTCCACACGTGTGTGTACCCACCCATGTGCACACACACTCGTGCAAACATGCACACACATGAAAATGGGAAAAGGGAAAAAAACTGTCACTGTGCATACACTGAAGGCTATTTATCCTCACACCCAACGTAAAACATGAAGCCAGGGACAAGGAAACAGCACCACATTCTGGGGACAGAGGCAGGTGGATTTCTGTGAGTTCCCGGTCACTCTACATTCCATGATGAGACCCTGTCTCCAACCAAACACGAAAACAAGAAAGACCGTATCGTATGATGCAGCTTGATCCTGCATGCTGGGTGATGTAGTCGAATACTGAGATAGAATGGCGGTTGTTAGGGGAGAGTGACATTGTTTAGTGGGTAGAGTTTGCACCCAGCAAGATGAGGCCACGGTCGAGGTGGGCAGTAGCGTCGTTCACACATGTTGGTTGATGCTGCCCCCGGTGCACTTAGCACAGTTAGGGCTGGGGTGTTGGTCAGTGGGAGAACCCTTGTCTAGTGTGGGCGGCACCCTGAGTTTAATCTTCAGCACAGCAAAAAAGTTAAAATGAAATGGTTGAGCATAGGTTTTTTTGTTAGGTACTTTTTACCACAATAGCAGTTACCCTAAAATTGGGGAAAATAGACAGGTTAGAAAGGAGTTAGGCCATCTAGGGTTGGCCTGGTTCTGCTTGATGCTGGTGTGATCTCAAGTGTGGCTTTGCCTCAGTCTCCTCATGTGGGGGAAGTGGGTGTCTCTGGGATTGCAGAGACGGAGTGGGGGGTGTTCTCACCAACAGTGGTTAGCTCAGAGCCTGGCTGCTAGGACGGCTCACTGGCTTTTCCATAGTGTCACCACCCCAGGCATGCCCTGGCCTGGGGCTGCTTACTTGGACCCTGTGCCTGTCCTTTCTGGGATGGGGATCCCTCCAGGGGCCCTCACATGCTTGCCAGACTTCATGCTGCACCTGGTGTCCCTAGAGTCTTGGCCTCAGGCTTGCTGGAGTCTGTGTGGCCTGAGGAATTAAAGGAGGCAGGCAGGGGCAGAGCAGCCAGAGGACTTGATCCCACAGGCACCCAGCTGCAACTCTATCAGCTTCACTGAACTGAGGGTCTTGACAGCCCAGTGCGGGGCAGAGTCAGATGAGCAGGGTGCCAGGTGTGGCTACTCTGGGCCCCTGCACTGGCCTGCATCCACTCCCTGCTGGGGTGATGGGGGACAGGCAGTGACATGGAGCTGGGATGGTGAGCATCCACTCCCTGCTGGGGTGATGGGGACAGGCAGTGACATGGAGCTGGGGTGGCGAACATCTACTCCCTGCTGGGGTGATGGGGGACAAGCAGTGACATGGAGCTGGGATGGCGAACATCTACTCCCTGCTGGGGTGATGGGGACAGGCAGTGACATGGAGCTGGGGTGGCGAGCATCCACTCCCTGCTGGGATGGTGAGCCTGTGTGGCTGAACTTCTGTAGGGAGGATTCTCTTCTTCTCTTGCCTGATTTACTGACCCTGAGAGCCTGTGTGGAGATCAGGCCCTGGGGACAGATCCAGCAGTGAGCACAACAGATCTCTGCCCCCTGGGAGGCACATTCTGCTTCATGTTCTTGTGGGAGGCTGGTGGCGATGGAGCTAGCTGGGCTACAATAGCAGGTGCTCGTAGGCTCCCTGAAGAAAACAAGTGGGCCCAAGTAGGGCATGTATGTGGAGCTGACTGGGGAAGCTCTAGAAGGAGATGGGAAGTAAGCCAAGAGGGAACAACAGCACAGAGCCTGGGACTTTCTGGGAGTAGTAGCAGAGAGGCCCACAGCCTGGACCAGGCCAGCAGAGGAAAGTCGGGAAGACACCCAGGGCACGCAGAGGCTTGGCCGAGGAGAGTCATGGCTTGGAGGGACAAGGAAAGCATTGCAGAGAGCAGAGTGACCACACACCCCAGGGAAGAGGTGACCCGTGAACAGCAAGGTCCAGCCAGGGCATGTGCTGAGACTATGGAGGAACTGTGGGAGCCAGCTCAGGATTTATGGAGCAGCATTGAGCCCCCCCCCCCCCCCCCCCCCCCCCCCGTGGCTCTCCCTGGTTGGTGTGATGTGACCCCAGGAACTTTCAGGCCAGGACTCTGCCCTCCCTGCCACCAGGTTTTTGCTTTCCATGGTGCTTTTGTGATGATGGGGATTTGTAAGCCCTCCCCCCAGTACCAGGACTCAGGCTTGAGGGTGATGGACTGGGGAGTCTCCCAGTTAGGTGTCATTTTGGGGGGCTGGCTTTGTTTTATTGGTTGTTGGTTGGTTGATTGATGGATTGATTTTTGGGACAGAGTTTCTTCGTGCAGTCCTGGCTGTCCTAGAACCAGCTCTGTAGACCAGGCTGGCCTCAAACTCATGGGTCCACCTGCCTCTCCCTCTGGACTGCTGGGATTAAAAGCCTGTGCCATCATGCCTAGCTCTTTGCCGAACTTTTTATCCACTGTAGTTTCCTTTCAGTGCTGAGGGTAGAGCTAGGGCCTCCTGCATGTCAGGCGGCCCTGTCCCACAGTCACAGCCTGAGCCCAGGTTAACTGTGAGGCACTGAGTGTCTTGGTGCCTTGCCTGCGGCAGTTGGAGTGGGACTTGCCCTGGTGTCCCCGGGAGCCTGCAGATGTCCCACTGCTCTGCTTGTGTGATCCTGCTGTCCTAGAGGCTGCTGCGGGCCCAGCGCTCACACCGTGCTCCAAATGGATGGCCTGGACTAGGCCCAGAGAGTTAGGGCTCATACTTTAGACGGTATGTCTGTAGCCCAGGTAGGCTTCTAATTTGTAATTCTCCTGCCTCGGTTTCCCAAATAGCTAGGAGAGATAGGCTGGCAGGCAGGATGTCTCAGCTAGAGCAGAGTTCAGCACTGCTGGCCACACCTGGGAGGGTGGTTAAGCTGCTGGTGCTGTCCATGTTGGCTCACCTGGGAGGCGTGGCCCAGGGACTTCACCCAGAGGCCGGTTGACCACTAGACCTACTTGTGGGGGTGTGGTGGGCCTTGGCTCCTCGGTGACCTCTGACCTGTCCCTCCCTGCAGAAGAAAGACCCCGCCCAGTTTCTGCAGGTGCATGGCCGAGCCTGCAAGGTTCACCTGGATTCTGCCGTTGCCCTGGCTGCTGAGAGCCCTGTGAACATGTAAGACTTTGGGGGTGGCGTAGTGTCAGAAGGGACTTTGGGGTGCTCTAGAGTAGTAGTAGCCTGCAGTAGAGGCTTGGGTAAGGACTGATTTTTTTGTGTAATTAGGCCAGGAAGACCGTGTATATGAAATTGACTGTCCAAGAGGTTCTGTAGACAGTCACAGTGGGGGAGGACGTCGGCTGACTGAGGCTCTCAGGTGGTGACAGTGGGTCTGTGACAGTAGGCCTCCTCAACCTGGCTTAAGTTCCTCGCTGTTGCCCGGCCCTGAGAGGTGGGTCCTAGTTTGTGGGCTGGCAGATGGATGGCTTGTTGTGGGGACGCAGACCTCAGGTGCAGATTAGGGGTGCAGCATAGAGACCCGAGAGCTGAGGGTGAGAATGATTGACAGTGGGTGTCAGAGGGGCGTGAGGTGGAGGGGACTGGATTCCCTGAGTCCCGCCTCTCTGCCTCAACCCTCCCCCTCAGGATGCCCTGGCAGGGGGACACCAACAACATGATTGACCGCTTCGACGTTCGCGCACACCTAGACCACATCCCCGACTACACCCCCCCCACTGCTCACCACCATGTAAGTCCTCCAGGCTGGGCTGCCAGGGCCCGGAGCACTTGTGCCCCCGTGTGCCCGTCCGGCGCCTTTCCTGGGAGCCTTGCCCATTCTCTCCCTAGCCAGAAGCCTCCCCACTTCTCCTGGTGGCGGTGGCTTTGGTTTACCTTCCCTTTACACCCCCTCCCCAAAGCTCCCCGGAGCAGGAGTCGGACGAGCGGAAGTGTAACTACGAGCGCTACCGAGGCCTGGTGCAGAACGACTTCGCCGGCAGTGAGTGGCGGGGCGGGGGGGGCGGGGCCGAGGCTGGACGGCCTAGACAAGGCTCACCCAGGTACTTGCTGCTGGTCACCCTTGGTTCCGTCCCAGTCTGTGTACCCTCTCCCCCTTCTGGGCCTTTGTCCATGAAACTGGCACAGGGTGGTTTCTGCCTAGACCACCTCCCAGCCCTTCACTCTGATTCTGTGTGGAGTCCTTTTTCTAAAGAAGGGGGAAGGGCGCATGGGTGAGGGTCGCAGGAAGAAACTTCTTTGTTGTGAGTGGAGCCTCTTGACAGTTTTGACCCAGTGTTGAGCTCCTTGGACATGCCAAGTCTGGCCTTCACTGGGGCTCCAGAAGGCCAGGACTTTCCCCCTGGGCTTCCCTGGGAGGGCAGATCCTCACGGGCGGCTTTTCGTTAGGTCATCTGGGTACACCTGCATGTGCCTGGGGATGTGGCGTGTGTAAGGCTCTGGGTGCCAGCCAAGGGCCTGGCCTAGCAGTTAGGAACACCTCCCATGAAAGGCAGACAACTTGATTTGATCAGGAGACCCACTCCTGGGTTGTCCCTGACCTCCACGGGCAAGCCTTGTCACATGCGTGGGCACGCATATGCTGCTGCCCAGTCTGAGACTCGGGGTCTGTCCCTGGCAGTGTAAGCACGAGCAGCCAGCCTGAGCCTGCACAGCTTCTAGCAGGGCCGAGGGCTCCTCGGTGTCCCCTTCAGTGCTTTGTGCTGGGGACCATCCGGGGCCATGCACACGCGCTAGGGACGTGCTCGCCCGTCTAGCTGCACCGTTAGCCCTCAGGTGATGTTTCTTACTGTTTTCCTGTGTGAGACAGTCTTACTCTATAGCCCAAGCCGGCCTGAAACCCGTCATGCCCCTGCCCCACTCCCCCAGTGCTGTGACTATAGGCAAGGATCGCCGTGTCCAGCCTGACGCCCCATTTTACAGACGGCACTCGGGTGTCTGTGGAAATGAGGTCTTTCCTGTGGGCACCATTGACCAGGGTCACCCACACCCCTTTCCTGGCAGGTCTCCTTTTCCTCTGGGTGAACTGTTGGGTGGCTACTCCAGGGGTCAGCTTGCGAGTTCGGGGATTACGTATGCAAGCCTTGCTCCGAGCTGAAACAGGCGGCCCGGATTTCCACGTTCTGAGACATTCTAGCAGCCTGTAGGGTCAGGAAGTTTGTGGTTTGTCACCTTGGGGCTGTCGTTTTCGATGTCAGTCCAGGCCGTGGTTCCCTGGAGCGAGTCCTTCATTCATTCCTACAAGCAGTGTGTCCTGTGCTGTGTGGGGCCAGGGGCCCAGCGGTGGACACTGCATAGGCACACGAACAGTTGAAGAACAAGCCTAGGTAGTGTAAGGGACGGCTTGCTAAGCGTTCCTGAAGGGAGGTAAGGCGGAGCTGGGTACATCCATGCTTTCTGCTGAGCCAGGGGAGGTGTGCATTCCAGTGCCTGGGATAGAGTTCACAGCCAACGAGGGGCCATGCTGTGTTACCTGCTCCAGACACCAGGTGTCACAGATAGAAAAGCTGAAGTACCCAGGCTTACGGTGGCAGAGCACCAGAGCTACTCCAGAGGCTGAGGCAGGGGGATCTCAAAATTCAAGGCTTGCCTGGGCCAGCCTGAATGACTTCATGAGACCCTGTCTCAAAAAGACGGTTGGGGGTGTGGTTCCATGATAGAGCACTTGCTTGTCTTGCACAGTCTTAATTTTAATCTTCAGTATCCTCCCACCTCCCCCCTAAAAGGGAAGGAAAACTAAGCTGAAGCCTGCAGAGGGAGGGGTAAGGGACCTGCCTGAGCCCCAAAGCAAGTCAGAAGTAGCTGAAGGGAGGCCTGGGCTGCCTTAATACCCTGGGAAGCTCCTGAAGTGGATGCTGGGGTGTAGAAGAGATGATCATCAGGCACCCCATCATACAAACCAAGCCACTAAGCCACAGGACCACATGGCATGGTGGCCAGTGGGGTCCAGATGATATCCAACCCTTACGGGCACGCATATGTTCTGGAGGCCAGAGAGGCCCCAAGACAGCAGTAGGGCCCTGAGTCCCAGGTACTCACTCTGCCGGGCATCCCATCTTATGAGAAAGGAGCTGAGGCACAAGGAGTCCAGGGTTACCATCACTTGAGCAAGATCACAGGGCAAGTGGATCATCTAGCTGGTGTTGTATACTGTGGTCTCCTGGGTTCTTGACAGAAGAGTGATTGGAAATAGGTGACCCTGTCCTGGCTGCCTCCCCCATCTTTGTGCCCTACCCTACCCACATGCGCCTGGCCGTGCTGACCTATGGCCTCTCCTTGTCAGTCTCGGAGGAACAGTGCTTGTATCAGATCTACATCGATGAACTGTACGGAGGCCTGCAGAGACCCAGCGAGGACGAGAAGAAGAAGTGAGTCAAGGGCCCTCCCACCCCCTCACCTCTGTCTCCCAGAGCAGGACCGTAGTTAGCCCTCAGTTTGGTACGCTCTTCTATATGTGGAGAGGAAGAGGCAGCCCCAGAGGACAGGCTCTGCCGGGCTTGTTGGCCCCACCGTGCAGAGTGGGAGACAGGAGCCCTGTGGGGAAGCTGCCGAGAGTGAGTCCTGTGGAGGGCCCAGGGAAGGCAGCCCCTTGGAGTCGGCCCCAAGTCAGGAGCTGTGAGGTACATGGGTGACGGGGGTGTCCTATGCTTGTCCCAGCACCTGCATACAGTGAGCTTGCAGCCCAGAGACGCTGCAGGGGGTTGGGGGCCTTAGCCCGGGGTTGCCAGCCGTCTCAGAAGCCAGGCTGCCTAGGCTCTCTCATTGGAGCCCTGGTCAGATCTGGGACCACCCACTATAGGTTTGCTTCCTGACACACTTGGGCAATTCCCAGACACTCAAACCGTGCCTTTGGGATAAGGGTGCTGGGATGCGGCGGGGCATCAACAGCAGAAGTGCGCAGTGGCCTCTCCGTGTGGCCCCCGAAAACAGACTGGGGCACACTTTGCACAAGATGGCTCTGGGCTCTGGGCTCTGCACTCAGTGGGGCAGGAGTAAGCCAGCATGGGCAAGGCTGGGCAGCCCAGGACAGTGCCTGAGCCAGGCAGGAGAGGTGGACAAGAGTGACTCCCTGGGCCAGGACAGGAATGGGAAGGACCACGCCATAGGCGTGTGGGCTGGCGCGGAACAGCTTAGGCAGTCACGTGTTGCCAAGGACTCGGGATCCATCGTGGGGTTTGCCTGTACCTCTTTTCCCAGGCTGGCAGAGAAGAAGGCTTCCATCGGCTACACCTATGAAGACAGTACTGTGGCTGAGGTAGAAAAGGTGGCCGAGAAACCAGAGGAGGAGGAGTCACCAGCTGAGGAGGAGAGCAATTCGGATGAAGATGAGGTCATCCCCGACATCGGTGGGGTCCCCTCTCTGCCCTCCCCACCTGCAGCCCCTGGGCATCGGTTTTGTGTCGCGTCCCTCACCCTCTGTGGGGCACCCGTGCTTACAAGCCCTTCCCCTGCCCCAGCTCCAGGGCCTCAGCCTCCCCCTACTTCCCTGTCCCCCTCCCAGCCCTCTTGTCCCTGTCCCCTCTCCCACCAAGATTTCCCCACCTAGGAGCTGGCTCTTCCTCTTGTACCGGGCCGGCCTTGCTTTGCTCTGGGGAATGAATCCCCCTTTCCCGAGCCGCCCCTCGTCCTCCAGCGCCTGTCACTCATCCCCTGTACACAGCCTCCCTCCCATGGAAGTCCCCAGTGAGAAGACCGCGCTGCCCCTTTCCATCCTGCTCTTCCTGGTGGACTGCGGGCTTAGCCTCAGGCAGAGCTGATGTTCATGTCTGTCTCCTGTCCTCCCTCCATGCGCCGACCTGACGCCCACCCACCTCTGTCCTTTCCCACCTCCCACCCTCTCTTTCTCTCTTGTCCTCCCTCCCTGTCCCTGCTGTGCGCCGGCCGGCTGGGCCTCCGCCAAGCTAGCACAGCTCCGTCCTCCCTGAGGCGCTCCAGCTGGCAGACCTCTCCCCACTGGGGCACTGGCACCCCTTCTGCCTTCGGGGGCTTGGGTTCCTGACAGCCTTTCTCTTGGTGCAGACGTGGAGGTAGACGTGGACGAACTAAACCAGGAGCAGGTGGCTGATCTCAATAAGCAGGCCACGACCTACGGCATGGCTGACGGAGACTTTGTCAGGTGAGCCCGCTGACTGACATGCCGGACTCTGTCCCTGCCCTGGCCGCTGAGGCACCCCTCTGGTACCACAGCTATCCTTCTCAGCCTGTGAACTCTGAGCTTGTGGAACTTTGTGTGGAAACGGAGCCTAGGTTCCTTGGGGACAGCGCCCTCTAGTGGTGCAGCGTTATGCATTAGTTCTGGATGCGGCAAGAGCCTCTGCCTGTGCCGGGTCCTGCCGTACCAAGTGCTTTCTCTACGTCAGTGGCACCAACAGACCAGAAACTCTTTTAGTCTGGAACCTAGGGATCAGTCCCAGGTTCCTGCCCAAGTCTGAACCCAGAACTCTCTAGCGCAGTGATTTTTAATACAGTTCCTCATGTTATGGTGACTCCCAGCCATAAAATCGATTTCATTGCAACTTTATAACTGTAATTTTGCCACTGTTAATGAATCATAGTGTGAATTTTTTTTTTTTGTTTTTTTGGCAGTAGAGGTCTGTCAAAGGGGTTGCGGCCCACAGGTTGAAAACCCATGCTTGTAGCATTTTCACCCCTCTCAGGAGTAAACAGCACCCTAACCACAGCCTTAGTCCTACCTGCCTGGTTCCCGCTCCCTTTCCTGACCTCGGGCCCCCACATGGTCCTTACTGAAGGCCTGGTCTGTCGTCTTCGAAGCCCTGTTACCGTTCACTCTGCCTCACCCCTGGGCACCGTGCTCCCTGGTCTCTCAGGCTTTCTGTGAGGCTCTTATCTCTGCTGAGGTTTCTTGTCCAGTTGACTCTATCTGAAGGACCCTGTACTCAGTCTCCTCACTCTCTTTTTTTTTTTTTTTGGACAGGGTTTCTCTGTGTAGTTTTGGTACCTGTCCTGGAACTCTCTCTGTAGACCAGGCTGGCCTCGAACTCACAGAGATCCGCCTGGCTCTGCCTCCTGAGTGCTGGGATTAAAGGTGTGCACCACCACCGCCTGGCCTGGAGATAGGATTTTATAACTCAGGACCTCAAACTTGCTATATAGCCAAAGATGGCCTTAAACTTCTGATCTTCCTGCCTCCACATCCCCAGTGCTGGGGTTTGATGCTGAATTAGTCTTCAAAAATTTTTTTTATTTTATTTTACCTATTTTTGTTTTTTGAGAAAGGGTTTTTCTGTGTAGACTTGGCTGTCCTGGATCTCACTCTGTAGACCAGGCTGGCCTCGAACTCGCAGAGATCCGCCTGCCTCTGCCTCCCAAGTGCTGGGATCAAAAGCGTGCGCCATCACTGCCTGGTGGGTTCTAGTTTTTTTATTTGTTTTGAATTTATGTGTATGAGTGTTTTGCCTGCGTGTAAGTTAGTTCTGTGCATCATGTGCAGGCCTGGTATTTGCAGAGGCCAGAAAAAGGCATTAGGTCCCTGGAGCTGGAGTTGCAGGCACTTCTGAGCTATCAGATGTGGGTGCTGGGAACTGAACTCAGGCCCTCTGGAAGAGCAGTGGATGTTCTTGACCTCTGAGCCCCCTCTCCAGCCCCGAACCCCGAACTCTTCACTCTTCACTAAACTAGCACCTGTCTTTCAGAAGGTCCTCAAGGAGAATGCTTGTGGTTGTGCTGTGGTTGGGCTCCCAGCACCCATATGGTACCTCACAACGAGTTCCTCCAGGGGAACCAGGCACACATGTGATACACAGACACACTGCAGGCAAAATACCAGTCTTCCTTTTAAGTGCTCAATAAAATCTATTAAAATATCAAAGAAATTTGGTGTGGTGGCACACACCTGTGATCCTGCAGTCTAGAGCCTGAGGCAAGAAAGTCAAAGCCAGCCTAGGTAGTAAGTTCTAGGCCAGCCTGGGCTACAGAATAAGATCCTATCAAAGGGAAGGGCAGGAAAGGAAAGGGCATGGGGATGCATGACTGCATGTCACTTAGCTAAGAGGATTATTTAGTAAGTTCAAGACCAGCCTAGCCTATAACAGCAATGCCCGTCCTCCGGGAGAAAGAAAGGAGGAATTGTATCCAAGAGTCACAGAATAACATTAGATCCCTCCTGTCTTCCGCCTTCACCAGGGCTCAGCTCACCCTGTGGCCTGTGCTCTTCATGCTGCTTCTCACTCCCTCTGCAGGATGCTACGGAAAGACAAGGAAGAGGCAGAGGCCATCAAACATGCCAAGGCCCTGGAGGAGGAGAAAGCCATGTACTCGGTGAGGTTTGGGTAGGGTGAAGGGGGCAAAGGCATGTCTTCAGTGCGGGCACACCCCTCACCATCCTGGTACTCCCTATCCAGGGCCGTCGTTCTCGACGGCAGCGAAGAGAGTTCCGGGAGAAGCGGCTGAGGGGCCGTAAGATCAGCCCTCCCAGGTAGGACTTCTCCCCTGGGCAACTCCACTCCCCAGCCTGGGCTTCAGGAAGGGGCAGCACCTGGAGTGAGAGTTCTAGTGAGGAGGAGGGGGAGGAGGAGGAGGAGAGGGAGGAGGAGGAGGAGCGCTGGAGGCCTGCCGGTGCTCTCCTCTGCCACCTGCCGCACTAACCTGCTGGACTGGGGACTTGGGGTGGACAGGAAGCTACCGGGGATGGCTAGAGGAACTGTGGCCAGAACTCAGAGCCCCAGTCACAGTCCACTGTGCTGCTCAGTGTCGCCACTGAGGTCTAGATAATGACTCCTTCTAGCTACAGTTTCTTCCTTTGGAAAGTGGGGAACCTTAGCTCCAAGGAGAGGGGCCTGGGCCACTTCCCACCTGACGTCTTGAGACAGACGGGGTAGGGTGAGCAGCTGCATCTGAGGAGAGTCCTGGCCTGGTGGCCCTAGGTGCACCTCTGATAAGGGGAGGCTGGAAGTGGCTCTATGGATTGGACTGCTCAGGGCTCAGCAGCCCTGATTCTCACACTCACTTCTGGTTCGGTGGCCCTGTCCGTGAACAGACCCAAAATGCTCGCTGCAGGCCACAGGCCCGAGCTGGGGTCTTGGCCCCTTCACTCATGAACAGTGTGACCCCAGGCAGGTCACCTGCCCTCCCTGGGCCTGGCCCTCCCCTGTGAAGAGTAATCAGAATTCGTGAAAAGAGGCAGCCATCAGGGACGGGTTGTCATGAGAAGTTTGTTCCGGTGTGGCTGGTGCTGGGCAGGGTGCATAGTCCGCAGCACGGGGGTTCCGGGTGGTCAAGGCCAAGGTCACGCCGGTCAGTCTCAGCTCTCCATTGTCCTTCCCGTTGTCTCCATAGTTACGCCCGCCGAGACAGCCCCACCTATGACCCCTATAAACGGTAAGTGTCGGTGCCCAGGAAGAAGCCAGCGTTGTGGCCGACCTCTTGGGTCACCCCTGTCACAGATGGCATCCTGTGGCCTGTGGGTGGAGGTTGGATCTACATCGGTTTTGCTTTCCCAGTTTTTTTCTTTTAATTCAGAATCTCCTTTTTTTCTTCTAATGTTAACAGAACAGGCTTGTGATACAATCAAATATGGCATAAAGGACTGTGGAGATGGGGTGTCTTTAACACAGACTCCCAGAAATAGTGAAAAGTGCCAGGCGCTGACAGGGCCCCAGCAAGCACGGTGCGGATCCCAGGGTGTTGGGTGATAGAGGGCAGTCCAATGGAACTTCCTCCTGCAGCTCTCTGAAGGCCAAGGGTGGGGCCTGGCGGGGCCAGCCGGCTTTTGTGTGACTGCTTTGCTGGAAAGGGTGTTCCACTAGGCCCCAGTATCTTAGGATGAAATTAAACCACATGCAATAGCTGAAAACTTAAACTCTCTGGTTAAACAGGAAGACTGCAATATTTTCATTGAGTTTGTTGCTATTCTAGGGCTGAAACCCAGGGCCTCTTGCATAGGCAAAGCCTTCTGTGAGCTACACCCAGCCCTTCAGTTTTACTGACTACATAAAGCCAGGCATTTTCTTTTTTATTTATATTTATTTATTTATTGAGACAGGGTTTCTCTGTGTAGCCCTGGCTGTCCTGTAACTCTCTATGTAGACAAGGCTAGCCTAGAACTCACATAGTCCATTAGGGCCCTGGAGCAGCTGGGGCTCTGAGAACTGCTGGCCTCAGCCTTCCCAGTGCTAGAATTAAAGGCATGTACACACACCCCCAGGCCTATTTTCTGTTGAAAAATTACATTTGTGTGGGTGAGTGTAGTGCGCATGCTGCAGGACTGGAGGTCCAGTGGCAGCTTAACGGAGTGAGTTCTCATTCTGTTACTGTGTGGGTTCTGGGATTGACCTGAGGTGGTCAGGCTTGGGAGCAGGGGCCTTTACCTGCTGACCTCACCAGCTGCAGACTGACTTATTTATTTGTGGTTTCTCTGTGTAACAGTCCTGGCTCTCCTGGAACTCTCTGTAGACCAGGCTGGCCTCTTAACTCAGAGATCCACCTGCCTCTGCCTCCCAAGTGCTGGGATCAAAGGCGTGCGCCATGGCCAATTAATTAATTATTTTTGAGCCGTGGATCGAACCCAGGGCCTTGTGCTTGCTAGGCAAGCGCTCTACCACTGAGCTAAATCTCCAATCCTTAATTTATTTTTGAGACAAGGTCTCTTTATGTCCTTCTGACTAGCCTCGACCTCCCTGTGGATGTATACCAGGCTGGCCTCGAACTCACAGAGCTCATTAGGGCCCTGCAGCAGCTGGGGCGCTGAGTGCTGCCTCTCTTTTGCCCGCCCTCGGCTGCAGGTCACCTTCGGAATCCAGTTCTGAGTCCCGCTCCCGCTCTCGCTCCCCGAGCCCAGGCCGCGAGGAAAAGATCACTTTCATCACCAGTTTTGGGGGCAGCGACGAGGAGGCAGCTGCCGCCGCCGCCGCGGCTGCTGCATCCGGGGCCGCCCCAGGGAAGCCCCCTGCGCCCTCGCAGCCCGGCGGCCCCGCTCCAGGCCGCAATGCCAGCACCCGGTCGGTAACGCGTGGGCGCCCGAGCTGGCTGCCGAGTGGAGGGCCGGGCCCCCCTCTAGGGCCGCGGTGCTGACGGTCCTGTGCTCCCGCCCGCAGCCGCCGCTCCTCCTCGTCCTCCGCCTCCAGGACTTCCAGCTCCCGCTCCAGTTCGCGCTCCAGCTCGCGCTCCCGCCGTGGCTACTACCGCTCCGTCCGCCATGCGCGCTCCCGCTCGCGCTCCTGGTCCCGCTCCCGCTCCCGCTCCCGGCGCTACTCGCGCTCCCGCAGCCGCGGACGGCGGCATTCCGAAGGCGGTTCCCGCGACGGACACCGCTACTCGCGCTCGCCAGCCCGGCGTGGCGGGTACGCGCCCCGCCGCAGAAGCAGGTCGGTGCTCGAGCGAGCCAGCGAGCGAGCCAGCCCGCGAGGCCCTTGCGTTTGGGCGGGTGCAGGCACTGGGGAGGCAGGCTGGGGACAGACGGCTCTTTTTCTTTCGGCAAGCGCCTGGTTGGAAGCAGGACGGGGTAGGTGCCCAAAATACGAGGCGGGGCCCTGTCATCCTTCCGGGACTCTGGGCGTGGAGGTATCTCCTTGGCTTCTGCCTGGACTGCCCAGTCTGCAGGACCTGGGAATCTGGTGGGCGGGACAGCAGCGTTTGTGGAGGAGGCGGCTTTCCAGGGGACAGTGGGGAGTTTGGGGGAGAAGGGGACTGAACATACTCAGCCCTGCAGGAGGGAGGCCTGTGGACTCGGAGCTTGGGATGACTTCCTGCAGGTCCCTGGAGCCTCACGGCCCTCCCCCTCTGCTACCCCTAGGAGCCGCTCCCGGTCAGGTGACCGCTATAAGCGGGGTGCCCGGGGCCCCAGGCACCACAGTAGCAGTCGCAGCCGCAGCAGCTGGTCCCTCAGCCCTTCCCGAAGCCGTAGTCTGACCCGGAGTGGAAGCCGTAGCCAGAGCCGGAGTAGAAGCCGCAGCCGCAGCCAGAGCCAGAGTGACTCGCCATCGCCCCCACGGGAGAAGCTGACCAGGCCAGCAGCGTCCCCTGCTGTGGGCGAGAAGCTGAAAAAGTGAGTCGAGGCCCGGCTGGAGCCCAGGGAGGCCCGCTGGGTCCGTTTAGGAGGGAGGTGTGTGGACTCTGGTGCAGTGCCGTCATGGCCTCGGCTTAGCAGGTTGTCAGAGGGATGTGGTGCTGCCTGGGTTCTGAGGGTCAGGAACACATCCTGAGGGGTCTGAGTCCATGGCTGATGGCAGTCCTGAGGCCCATTTCCTCCCACCCAGGACCGAACCTGCCGCTGGTAAAGAGACAGGAGCTGCCAAAGTCAGTAAGAATTTGGAACTCGCCCGTCTAATTCCCGTCAGCAGCAGTGTCCAGAGCTGGGCCCGGTGGGCCTGCAGGGGGCCCGGGGGGAGGGGAGAGCCAGCCCAGGGACTGGGGAGGGGCTACCCAGGCAAGCTAAGTCCCACCCCTGCCTCCCACGGGGCTCCAGCTGGCCCCCAAGTCCCAGGCTCTTGGCTGAGGTGGGCTGGGCGAGCTCTGGGCACCCACGCCTATCCCGCCCCTTCTCCCGCAGCCCAAGCTGACCCCACAGGAGAGGCTGAAGCTGCGGATGCAGAAGGCTCTGAACCGCCAGTGTAAGTCTCCCCCCCCACCCCCCCACCCCAGTCCAGCCAGAGCTGTGGGGAAACAGGTCGCGGTGTGGGGACTAAGGACAGCCCTCAGCCTCCCATCCCTCTCCACAGTCAAGGCGGATAAGAAGGCAGCTCAGGAGAAGATGATACAGCAGGAGCATGAGCGCCAGGTCAGGCTGGGCGGAGGGGCGGGGCGCTGGGTGCAGTGGGGGCGGGGCCGCTCCTCACAGCTGTTTGTGTTGCAGGAGCGGGAGGATGAATTGCGAGCCATGGCCCGGAAGATCCGAATGAAGTAAGGCCCCGACCTGTGGTAGACCCAGCCTTCTGCTGCAGGAGCACCCCCCCCCCCATTGGTTCCCCAGCCCATTGCCATTGCTGCCCTCTTCCCCAGATGCGCTAGGCACCTCACCTTCTGACTCATGTCTGAACAGTATCCCCATGCCTGGCAACTGTGTCCTTGGTATTTGGTGCTTAGTAAGTGGTGGAGTAAAGCCCACCCCATGGTGGGTCTCTTAGGCTGGGGCGGCTTTTCCTTTCTCCTTCCTTTTCCTGCATTATATGTTGGGCTGTCAGAGTCCTGGGCCTAGATCATAGGCGTGGGGTTTAGTTCCTGCTGTCTCAAGTCTCTCTGATCAGGTGGGATCCTCTTGGAGCCTGAAGTGGGTCAGCCCCTCAGTGCCCACCACACTAGGCAGCTAGGATTAGTACCCGGAGTCCTCAGTCTGTCTAGAGCCTTCAGGGAAAGCCTGGGCTGTTGTACTGTGTAACGGCAGGAGGGGGCCAGGCAGGCGGGGATGGTGGCCTGCACCTGTCACTTCTTTCTGATGTGTGCTGTGAGTGGGAGCTAACATTTTGCTCTCTCTGAGCTGGGTTGCCTTCCTTTCTCTGTGGGGCCTGGTGGGAATGGCTCCTGTCTCTGTGGACCACCTGGGCTGCAGGAGGGCTGCTGCTGCTGCTGCTCCTGCTTTATTAGTTCTTAAAAACATGTATTATGCCGGGCAGTGGTGGCACACGCCTTTAATCCCAGCACTCGGGAGGCAGAGCCAGGTGGATCTCTGTGCGTTCGAGGCCAGCCTGGGCTACAGAGTGTGATCCAGGACAGCCAAGGCTACATAGGGTTTAACACCATAGCTCTCGGTGGCCTGGAACTCACCATGTAGCCCAAGTTACCTTTGAATTCATGGCAATCCTCCTGCTTCATCTTCCCAAGTGCTGGGATTACAGGCATGAAACACCATGCCTGGCTTGCTGTGAGAGGGAGAGGGAAGGAGGGCGGAGGGGGAGAGCCACCCAGGGCACGTGCTTAGATATCAGAGGACAACTTCAGACGTCAGGGTTCTCCTTCCAGCTTCAGAGGCTGCTGGCGGGCAGCGGGGGGTGGGGGGGGGGGTGGGGGGGGGGTGACCTGAGCTACAGACAAACCCCAGGAGTCTGGGACTGGGCACGTTGGCTTCTGGTGCTGTCTCTGCCCCTTCGCCTCACTGTCTGCGCCTCAGTTTGCACTGCTGGTCACTGGGTGGGCAGCACACAGCCCCGCAGGTGCTCACCCCTCCCTGTTGGTTGCCTCCCCTCTCCCCCTGCAGGGAGCGAGAGCGACGGGAGAAGGAGAGAGAAGAGTGGGAACGCCAGTACAGCCGCCAGAGCCGCTCACCCTCCCCACGTTACAGTGAGTGCTTCCGCTGTCCCTACAGTCCACAGTGCCGCTCAGGGCCATAGGAAAAGCTGGGCACTCCAGGGGTAGAGGGCGGGGGCCAGGGCTACCTGGAGAAATCCTGCTTTAAATAAAAAAGGAAGCAAACAGTTGGGACCTGGCAGTCAGGAGAGTCACTGACAAATTCAGACTCAGCCTGGGCTACAAATCAAGAGACACACACACACCACCACCACCACCACCACCAAAAACAAAACAAGACAGCACTGTGGAGTCTCAGGCAGGAGGATCACTTGTTTTGGTGTTTGGGAGCTGCCTAGATTACACAGGGGCCTCCATCTTATTATCTAAAAAAGTACTAGACAGATGTCAAAACCAGCCAGTTGGTGGG
This sequence comes from Peromyscus californicus insignis, assembly GCF_007827085.1. Classification (NCBI taxonomy): domain Eukaryota; kingdom Metazoa; phylum Chordata; class Mammalia; order Rodentia; family Cricetidae; genus Peromyscus; species Peromyscus californicus. The sequence continues at coordinate 169,482,418 of NW_026294562.1, read as the reverse complement.
GTATGCCCTGGGGAAGACAGGAGGATCTGAGTTTGAGGCTGGTCTGGTGTCCATAGCCAGTTTCAGGCTAGCCAAGGCCTACTGAGACCCAGACATGGCTTGAGACACACACAGTGCAGTGGTCCCTTCAGTGCTGAGAATGTGGGGAGGGGTTAATCCTGGCAGAGGAGGCCTGCCAGGGTGAGGCACAGGCCCCAAGGTGGCCCAGCGAGGCCAGCTGGCATCACCTCCTTTTCTTTTCAGGTCGAGAGTACAGTTCTTCTCGGAGGTGAGGCTGCTGGCCCTGCTGCCAGGGGTGACCCTCCAAGTCTCCTGGCAGTCCCCCCGTCCCTCCTCCCCGGCACCCCTTCATTTGGTGGGGCTGGACTTGTTCCCTAGGGAAGACACTCCTCTCTCAGCAGCCCATTCTGCAGGCATGTTGGTGCTTGTGTGCATGGGAGGGAGGCTCCCAGCACCCCACCTCACAGCTGTCTCCCTTCTCTGCAGGCGCTCGAGGTCTAGGTCCCGGAGCCCCCATTACAGGCATTAGGCGGAGGACTGAGTGGGCGCTGTGATGCTCCTGGTTTCTGTAGTGAAATAAAAGCTAACATTATTTAATGCCCTTCACTGCCTGCTCTTCTGAGTACTGTAGGACTTCCAGGCTAGATGCAGCTGAGGACCACTGCAGCTGCAGCATAGCCTGCAGGGTGTGGGGAGTGGGGCCTGCCTAGGAGGCAGGGGCCAATCCAGTCAAGGGCCCAGACTGTGGCATGTGCGGACAGGGCCAGTGGATGATGGGCTAGGACTGGACTGAGCCCAGGGGCCTCTGGTGACAGGTCCAGGCCTCTCCCTGCCCTTGCCCGGCCCCTGGCCTCACCCACACCAAGAACCGGGAGCACGGCTTTCTGTGCCAGTCCTCCAGTGCCCAGGGCACTCACCCCCACTCCAAACCGGTCTGTCCAGCCAGCCACACTCTGGAGGGGGAGCCTCCCACCTCAGACACCCCAAGAAAGCGAGAGTCCAGGCACATGAATAAATAGAAGATGGTTTATTCACACAAAAGGAAGGCTAAGGAGGTGACAGGACTGCTCTCAGGCCATCTCTGGGTGGCTCTGCCACAGGTGCTTGTCCAGTGTGGCCCGTAGGCCAAATGGCACACAGCAGTGTGGGCACTCATAGCGGGTGCTGCCAGGCCCCAGACCGTGCATGCGGCGGTGGCGGTTGAGCTTGCTGCTTTGGGCACAGGCATAAGGACACTGGTCACAGGCGTAGGGCCGCTCACCAGTGTGTTTACGCCGGTGTACTACCAGGTTGCTGCTGTTGGCAAAGTACCTCCCGCAGAACTCACAGCTGCTCCCAGGCCTGCGGCTCTTGCCAGTCGACTTGGGGGTCTTCCTGGTGGTTGTCTTCTCACTCTTTATAGGGTCAGTCCTTGGTACTTTGCTCACAGTCAACTTTGGTCCCCAGTCAACAACACCTGGGCCTGCTTGAGCTCCACTGCCAGGGGCCCCGGGTTCCTGGACTCCTGCTGTGGCTGCAGCTCCAGCCTTCTCCACCTCCTCCAGGGGGAGGGTGCTGGCTGGAACAGCTGCATGGTCAGCTGGCTCTGGAGGGGCTGCTGGGGAGACACCCCTGCTGCTGGCAGGGGTGCAGGGGCTCCCGGATGTCTGCTGCTTGTGGGTCTTCTTGTGCCTGTTGAGCTTGCTGCTCTGAGCACAGGCGTAGGGACACTGGTCACAGGCGTAGGGCCGCTCACCAGTGTGGGACCGCATATGGACCTTGAGGTTGCTGAAGGAACTGAGGGTCTTCTTGCACACCAGGCAGGTGGGGCTTCGCCGGGCAGCACTGCTCACTGTGGGGGGCTTATCCTCAACTGGTGCTACCACTGCCACTGCCGATACGGCCGCAGCTACCTCAGCCAGGCCCAGCAGTGGGGACTCCGGGGTCTCTGATTCGGTCTGGTAGATGGATAGCCCATGATCCCACTGGGCATGGCGTAGCAGCTTCCAGGCTTCACTGAACTGTCTACCACATCGCAGGCAACTCAGAATCTTCAGCTCCTTGGATTCTGGAAAGGGGAGGAAGGGGCAGAAAATCAGTGCTGGCCTCAACTGAAGAGGGCCTGCTGTTCCAGAGAAGGGGAGGTCAGCAGGGCACTGGAGAATCGGACAGGGCCAGATCTTACCACGAAACCTCAGAGCTGGGGCCTGGCACAGACAGGCCAGGCAGGTCGGCTAGTGTCTGGATTCCAAGTGTGACATTTTCTCTAGACCCATGGCACAACTACAGGACACTTCCCAGAGCTGCCAAACCCCAGACAGTCCAGGCCAAAGCCAAGCAGAAACCAACCCATCCAACTCCAGCTGTGTGATCCTGGACAAGACATCCTCCCACGCCTCAGTTTCCCAAGCTGATAGAGTATGGGAATCTGAGGGGCCCCTTCCAGGCTTGTGACCTCAAAATAGGGAACAGCTGATAGTTTTGGTCCCTATAAGCCCTCAAACATGAGATGAGCCTCAGATACCAAAATACCCACAGCTGAGCCAGGAGTGGTGGCTCACACCTTTAATCCCCAGCAATGAGAAGGCAGAGGCAGGCAGATCTCTTAAGTTGGAGGCCAGCCTGGTCTACATAGAGTTTCAGGACAGCCAGGGCTATTTAAAGACCCTGTCTCAAAACAACGAAAAAAAAAAGTACCCACAACTGACTATCCAGGCCTGCAATACCAGTAATACCAGCTGCCTAGGCAAGGATGAACCCCTGTCTAAAATGTTAAACCCAGCAGTGACTCTCCAGACACTGCCTACTAGTCAGTCCTGGAGTGCCCAGTTACTCAGGTTAAATCCATCTCAGCCCCTCCCTCAACTAAAGCTGATTGAACTATAGACCCACCCTGGCCCAGCCCTAAATATAATTCTATTTCCCAAGTCCCAACAGGAGCACCACATGAGCTGGGGGCCGGGATTTCAAGTTCCCATCAAGTCCCTAAATCCTGTAGCCAACAAGAGTTCACTCCATGGACCAAGCACCAGTTAGAGTTTTAATTCTTCCATACACGAGTATCCAGCACCCTGACCAGGGGCTTCCCAGCACTCAGCCGGGAGATCCCAGCAAAGGAACACGCCAGAAGCCCCCGTTCCCTGTCTGAACTGTCTGATTAGAAAGATCCAAACACAGTAGGGATGATAAGATCCGTTCCTGCGGGCCTCCAGCTCTCTGCCTGAGGCCACTGTCCCCACCTCCTCCATGTCCCTCTACTAACAACCCTGGTCCAGCCACCTGGCCAGTTATTTCTGTCCGTGGGGAAGGAGAAGTGAAACTAAATTGAGGGTGTATGGCAAAACCCCGGGCCAGTCTTCTGGGCTTGGCCACACCTTGTGGGTGGCCTTCCTCCGCTACCCAGCCCCCGCCCTACCTCTAGTCCCTGCCCTAGGACAGGCAAGCCAAGGCCACGCCTAGGTTCTACCCTAAGGGGGAAAAGGGGAAGTAATGTTGCTCGGTGCCCCATCTGTCCACCTTAGCTCCCTCTCCGCAGGGCAGGAAGCCCAACCCTAGATCAGAGGTGGTCACTACCCGCGGAATTACTTACCTGAATTGGGGCCGACGCCTTGGAGGAGCTGACAGCCCAGTTTCTTGTGGTCCATGAAAGCGATGATGGCCTCCAATGGGAAAGTCTGCAGGCAGCGGCCGCAGGTCAACAGATCTGGGTGCTTGTCGGTCCAGGGCTGGCGGTCTGCAGGGAGGAAGCGGGTGGTGAGCGGTGGGGTGGGGCCCGGCTAGGAGTGAGGGTTCCAAGGTGGAGAGGGGAAACCCGGAGGTCAGAGGCGAAGGCTGGGGAGGCCAGGCCGTCCCGGGGCCATCCCCAGGGGAGAGGCACCCACCGGAGGGTCCCGGTGCACGCAGGAGCGAGGGCTGGGGACGCCAGACCGGTTCCGGGGCAGAGAGGCACCAGCAGAGGGTCCCGGTACACGCAGGGGCGAGGGCTGGGGACGCCAGGCGGGCCCCGGAGCAGAGAGGCATCCACCCCGAGGGTCCCGATGCGCACAGGGCCGAAGACCGGGGACTCACCGGAAGGTTCGGGGCTCAGCGGTATCCACGGGGCACACGGGCTGCGTGCGCCGAGGGGGCGCGGGTCGGTGCCGAGGCGACGCTCGGTACCGAGGAGCTTCGGCATGTACACGTCCTTCGGGGACCAGAGCCCCGGGGCCAAGGCCCCCGCGTCGTGCTCTGGCTTCACATCAATGACGAGCTCGGGCGTCTCCATGTCGTCTTTGTCGGGCTCCGGGTCTACACGGCGCGGCACGCAGCCGGCCTTGCGGCGGGACATGGGGCGATGGCGCAGGAGCAGACAACCCGCTCGGCGGCCGGACGCTCAGGTGAGTGGCCTGCGGAGACCCGCGCCGAACTTTTTACACGTGCTGGCCCTGCGGTGGCTCCGCCCATTAGGGGCGGGGTCTTGCGAGGCCAGTCGCCGCGGCCAAACCCGACCTCCTGGCCGGCTGCCCCGGGATGAGTGCGCAAACTGTGCCACTGGAGTCGATTTCACCCGGGAAAGTGGAAGGAATTGTTCCCAAACCCATCATAGCGCTGGTGATACCCGAGGCTCGGGATGTCGCGCCTCCTACCCAAAGGGAGAAGTGGTGGGCATCTCTCTTACAAGACGGGAAGTTTTCTAAGAAAATTTCGCCCTTTAAACCTTCATCTTTTTCTTTTCTTTTCTTTTTTAATTTTAATTAATTTTTTTTTTGTATTTTTCTCTAAGACAGGTCTCAAGACAGATCTCTAAGACAAGCTGACCCCGAACTGGCTAAGTAACAAGTAACGGATGATGGCTTTGCCCTTTTGATCTGGCCTCCACCTCTCCAGCGCTGGTTTTACAGGGGTACATCGCTACACCCATTTTATGTGGTGCTGGGCATCGAACCCAGAACTTGCATTCTAGGCAAGCACCCTACCCACTGGGCTACGTCTCCAGACTTTGCCACCCCATTTCTTGAGCACCTACAGTGAAAGAAACCATTTCATAATACTTATAATATGGAGATGGGGGGGCGCAGGGAGAGGGAGCGGGACACCACAGATGACTGTATAATATGGACCCTACCTCCACCACTACCCCCGTGCCTTCTGGTAATCCCAGCTACCCAGGAGGCTGAGAATCACAAATTCAAGGCCAGCTGGGGCTGTTCCATAGTATATGGAGTGCCTTATGTGCTGATAAGTGAGGCAGAAATCAAGCTGGAAAGGGGGTAGGGTTATCCCCCCCCAAAAAAAAAGGGCTTCAGTTTTCTCCCCTGTACCAGGACTGAGCAAGCAGGGCAGAATGGAGACTTGGGCGTGCAGTGGTAGCTTTTGCAAATCGGCCATCTCAGCATATGAAATGTGGAAGCAGGTTCAGCAGTCCAAAGCCCGTTTCAGTCAGCTGCATAGGGAGATTGAGACTAGTTTGGGCTGCAGGAGACCCTGCCAAAAAAAATAAATAAAAATTTTAAATTTCTATTTATTTTTCTTTGGTTTTTTCAAGACAGGGTTTCTCTGTGTAGTCCTGCCTGTCCTGGAACTCGCTTTGTAGACCAGGCTGGCCTCGAACTCACTGAGATCCACCTGCCTCTGCCTCCTAAGTGCTGGGATTAAAGTTGTGCACCACCACTGCCCCGGTTAAAAAAAAAAAATTTAAAGCTGGTTTTTGGTGGTGGTACACTCTGTAATCCCAGTGCTCCACTCCAGAATCAGAGGCAGGAGGATTGCCCAAGAGTTCCAGGCCAACTGGGATACCACCTAGGGAGATCTTGTCTCAGAAAATAAATGTGAAGATCTGAGGTTTGTGAGGGAGCACTCAGGACTAAGGGGAGTGGGGCAGGAACCTGGCGGCGGGGGGGGGGGGGGGGGGGGGGGGGGGGGGTGGGGACACACCCAGAAGGGTCTTCTGGTGACTTCGCCTGGTACCAGGGGCCTGGAGGGTTTGAGGCTAAACGGAATGATAACCATCTACGTCTGCTTTCTTCCAAGTCCTAAGCTACCCATTCAAACCAAATAAATGGCCAGCAGCCCTCTCTGCCTCTCTCTGAAATTTCCCTCAGATAAGAATTTTCTCTGCGCACTGTTGGAGGTGGCATCGACACCCTGACTGCCCCCGCCTCAATCATTTATGAGTTTCTCTTTTCTTCCCGGCATCCACCACAGCCTCACAGTAGGAGAACTGCTTGTTGACTGTCCCGTCTGTCCATCCATCTGTCTCTCGCCACCCCCCTCCCGCCAACCACCCACCCACCCAAGCTCCTGTAGGTTAGGGCCATCACGTAGTGTCCTGCTGAGTGAATTCAGAGGCTGAGCTCCGGAGTCCCTCATATTGTTATTCAGGCATGGACTCAAGTGAACTCCTGAAGGTCCAGGGCCTCCCGGGCTAGCTATGTAAAGTACCCACACCCTGCTGAAGGCCTTGCAAATCACTCCGATGACCTCCATCTGTTCCCAATTCCCTCTCAGCCTCAGTTCCCTAAACTCTTGAAAGAATTAGGAGATGCTGGACCTAGAGAGTCATCAAAGGTGGCTTTTATTTCACGAGACAGGGTTTCTTCCTGTAGCCCTGGCTGTCCTGGAGCTCGCTCTGTAGACCTGGCTGGCCTAGAACGCAGAGATCTGCCTGCTTCTGGCTCCTGAGTGCTGGGATTAAAGGTGTGTGTCACAATGCCTGGCCCAAAGGTGGATTTTTAAATGGACTTTTAAAAATCATTAAATCAACTTGTTTATTATTAATATATTTTTTAAATGTATCTATTTATCCCTCACCCCCACCCCCAGAGAGCTCTGTGTTTGCATATGCTGAAGCATGCAAGTGTGGGGGAGGCCACAGAACAATTTTCAGGAGTCAGGTCTCTCCTTCCTTCCACTGTGTGGGTCTAGGGAATTGAACTCATGGCCTTAGGTTTGGCAGCAAGCTCTCTAATTCACCAGTGCTTCCTTCCTTCCTTCCTTCTTTCTTTCCTTTCCTTTTTTTTTTTTTGAGAGGTGTGAGGGTTAGGGTGGGTTTGCTGTTGTTGGTTTTTTGTTTGTTTGTTTTTGAGACAAGATATCTCTATGTAGCCCTGGCTGTCCGAAGATTCGCTCTGTAGACCAGGCTGGCCTGGAACTCACAGGGATCCACCTGCCTCTGCCTGTCCAGTGCTGGGATTAAAGGCGTGCACCATCATGCCTGACATTTTCCTCCCTCCCTCCCTTCTTTCCCTCATTTTCTCTCTCCCAGGCTGGCCCCAAATTCACACCAATTCTCCTCCCTCTGCAGACGCCCAATTTGATCACTGAGTTTTAAACCCTTTAACTTGCTAACATTATACCCATTGCCCTTATTGTCTCCTGTTCTGGGGATGGAAGAGACCGGAACACAGAGCCCAGTGCTCTATCACTGAATGATATGCCCAGCCCCATGTCCTTCACCCTTTGTCTTTAGTAACAGGGGGCCATGCTCTGTAGCACAGGCTAGCCTTCAACCTGAAACCGGCTTGCTTTAGCCTCACCAAGTACCAGGCACAATTGTAGCTTTTTTTTCTTATGCTAAGGATGGAACCTAGGGTCTTGTCATGCTAAGTAAGCCAAACTGAGCCTTGTCCTCAGCCTTGGAAAGATCTTGATTTGTTTTACTTTTCTTTTATTTATTTTTTGAGAAAGAGTTTCTCTGTGTAAGAGTCCTCGCTGTTCTGGATCTTGCTCTGTAGACCAGGCTGGCCTCAATCTCACAGATCTGCCTGCCTCTGCCTCCTGTGTGCTGGGATTAAAGGTGTGTGCCACTACGGCCCGCAATCTTGGTTTGTCTGTTCACTCACCTTTAGCCTATTTTACTCCCCTGAAACAAAAGAGAATGTAGGTTTTGAGAGAGCGAGATTGGAGTGTCCAGTTCCTAACAGAGCGTCCACTCTTTCATTACTTTTTCTCAGTGAGATAGGACTCTCGAGTCTGCTTTGGTAATCCTCTGCCTTGGCCTCCCTGGTAACTAGAACAGGGACGTACCCCAGCACCTAGCTTCTACTTTCATGATTCAGTCAACAGATTGGTGGGGGGCACCACTCTTTCCAGGGATTTTTGCAGAGCCCCTGTGTACCAGGCAGTAAGGGGAAAGTCACAGTCCTCCCTCTGCCTAAGTGGAACTCTGTGGGCACGAAATCAATTCTATCTGGGCTGATCAGTGAGGTTTCACATTTTCACATTCCCCCATGCAGGGCCTCAGTTATTTTTTGAGACAGGGTTTCTCGGTGTAACAGCCCTGGCTGTCCTGGATCTCGCTCTGTAGTCCAGGCTGGCCTCGAACTCACAGAGATCCGCCTGCCTCTGCCTCCCGAGTGCTGGGATCAAAGGCTTGCGCCACCACCGCCTGGCAGTTTTTCTCACCTTGTGACCTAGGGTTGCAGGAAGGGCTGAAGGACAAAATGACCTCTATCCATCCAAGTTGCAGCACACTGTAAACCCTCTTCTTGGTATGTGAAGGCTGAGAGAATAATGGGGTGGGGGCAGCTTCCTCCTAGAGGGGAGGGGTGGGGATAGGGGTACTTTCCAAGTGGCTGAGAGAAAATTGTTGTCTCTATGCCTTGGCTTCTTTTTTTCCTTTTCATTTCTGCCGAACTTGCCGCTGCCTTCTCCTTTTCTTTCCTTCTCTTTTTTCTTTCTTTTTTTTTTTTTTGGGGGGGGGGGGACTCGCTTGCTGTATTTATTTGTTTGTTTTTGCACAGACTGATCTTGAACTTTTGAAATCTTCCCGCCTCTGGCTCCCAAGTGCTGAGATTACAGCCGTGAGGTACTATGAGGCACCACTCGTTTCTCCTTCCTTCCTTTTCTTTTCTTGCCCCTTTTTCAGACAAGGCCTTAACTCTGTAACCCAGGCTGTTGGGCCTGGAACTTTGACAATCCTGCCTCACCTCCTGAGAGCGCTGGGGATGCCAAGCCTGGGAGGCACCATGCCCGACTTTCTGAGGCTCAGTTTCGTGCTCCTCCCTACAGTGGGCATCTCAGACGTCCCTAACTCGCAGGCTGGCAGAGCTCAGCGCCGGGCCGGCGACCGACCCACAAGTGGCCATCGAGCACGCGGGGGAAGCGGCGGCGCGGGCGGAACCCAGGCGCGCGGGGCTCGGTGCCCACCCGGACCCGTGTGGCGACTGCGCTGGCGGAACCCAGGCGCTGCGGGCTGGGTGCCTGCCGGGACCTGTGCGGCAGCGGCGCGGGCGGAAGTGGGGCCCCTGCAGCGACGACCTGGGTGAGTACGCAGTGGCCTTGGGCTGTCCGCCCTGTCGGCCACATGCGGCGGGATTGGAGCTGCGGGGAGGGGACGACCTTAGGGGGACTGTGATCCGACGACGGGCGGGGTGGGAGGTGGCCGCCCTGGGGCGGGAGGACGCACTTAGAATTTGAAAAGGAGGACGCTTGGCGGCTGGCAGGAATTGAAACTGACCTGCCCATGGGCGCCGGGGAGAGAACAGCTCCTGCCCTCCGGCTGCTTATTCTCTGAAACGGCACCGTTTATCGAATTTGCATGGGGACGCGGGCGGGCGGGCGGGGTGGGGGGACGGGAGTGGACAGTTATCTTAGGGTGCGTGTGGACGAACACGTTCCTGTCTCCTAGCCTGGAAGCTCAGCCAATTACTGTCCTGATAACTTGAGGTGGACCTAATGCCCTCCAAGAGGATCCATTCCTCTTTAACTTTTTTATTTTTCTTTCTTTTCTTTTTTTGAGACTAGGAGACTGGCTGGTCTTGAACTCACTGTGTGGCCCAGGATAACTTTGAATTTTCCGCCCCACCTTTCACCTTCCAAGTACTGGGGATTACAGGCCTGCTTACCACAAACAATTTATGCTAAACTGGCGATAGAACCCCACTTCATGCTTGCTGTACAAGTACTCTACCAATTGAGCTCTATCTCCAGCCTTCCCCGCCCCCATCTCCCGTCCCCTTCCCTTGTAATTCAGGCTGCTTGTAGCAGAGACTGGCCTTGGTCAGTTCCTGGTCTCCATTGCCCAAGTGCTGGAATTTCAGGTGTTGGCCACCACGCCTAGCTCTGCTCTCCTTGAGGCCCCAAGGAAAGCTGGGTAAACTGTTGCCTCTTCACTGACCAAAGCCATGGGCTTTGGGCTAACAGATTAGCCAGGCATTGGGATGGATGGGTTTTAACCTCTGGGCAGGGAACCCGTGAATCAAGGGCTCTGAGGTCAGGCTAGCAGGGAAGGTGGGTAATTCTAGCTGTCCTTGCCTTCTAGACACTAGAACACACTCTTCCTCACTTTTCTCAAATCTTTTTGTTGCCTTTTTTTTTTTTTTTTTTTTTTTTTTGGTTTTTCGAGACAGGGTTTCTCTGTGTAGCTTTGCGCCTTTCCTGGAACTCACTCGGTAGCCCAGGCTGGCCTCGAACTCACAGAGATCCGCCTGCCTCTGCCTCCCGAGTGCTGGGATTAAAGGCGCGCGTCACCACCGCCCGGCCAGTTTTGTTTCTTAAATCAAGTCCCACGTTGTCTCCAGAACGTCCAGGGCCCACTTTGTGTTGACAGAAACGGCTGAGGAGAAAGCTCCTGCTCCTCCTGGCTGCCTTTCTCTGACATCTGACAGACCTAGCGAAGTGACATCTAGCCTCATTTCTGCAGCGCGATGGCTCAGTGGGCAAAGGTGCTCGCCACCAGGCTGGCGCGCCTCATGTGGTCCTCTCCCTGGCACCCACGCCCTCCTCGACCTCACATGTGCAGCACGACACACAAATAAATACATTCAGAAACTAAAAACCCAAGACACTGCAAACTCTTTGAAAACTTCTTGACAGGGTTTCTTCAAGCCCAGGCTGCTTTCACTCAGTAGCTGCAGTGTGTAACTATTACTCTGGATCATTCTGGATCTGGCTGGCAGTGAGGCTAGACTGGAGAGGCTGGAATCTCAGAGGGACTCTTCTTAATGGCAGTTGCTTATCCCCAGAATCATATAAAGCTGTGATAGAAGTAGACAAAAGGGGGCTGGGAATGCAGTTCAGTTAGTAGAGAGCTGGCCTGTCATGCAGGAGGCCCTGACTTCCATCCCTAGCACGCCCGAAACTGAATGTGGTGAAGCAAGCCTGTAATCCTGGCACGTGGGAGGTCGGGGTAGGAGGGTCAGAAGTTCAAGGTCATCCTTGGCTACACAGAGGTCAAGGCCAGTGTGTGCTAGGGACCCTGTCTCACAAAGAAAAAAAAAAAGGTCAAAAGAGTCCCATATGATGTCACACACCTGTCCAGCACCGAGGAGATAGGGTGCCTGTATGTTCAGGGTCAGCCTGAGCTACACAGCAAGACACCGTCTCCAAAGCCTTCTAACCACAACAGACAGAACTCCCTCCCTGGGGTACGGGTGTGGGGTTGGCACAGGTTTGGAACAGGAGAGCTACAGTGTGGCGGTGAGACCCTGGCCTGTTCTCTACTGGAGCTGTGTGTGGCTTTAACCCCCTCTACATTCTCCCTTAGCCTGGGCCATGCAGACCCCGCTGACCATTCCTGTGCCTGTACCAGTCCTCCGCCTCCCTCGGGGCCCCGACGGCTTCAGCCGAGGCTTTGCCCCTGATGCACGCAGGACCCTCCTGAGGCCAAAAGTCCCAGAAGCTGAAGAAGATCATAGTCAAGACCCCCCAGAGTTGCGGGAACAGCGGGCCCGAGCCACTCTCCGAGAGCGCTACCTCCGAAGCCTCCTAGCCATGGTGGGGCACCCTGTGAGCTTCACGCTGCATGAAGGTGTGCATGTGACTGCCCAGTTTGGAGCCACAGACCTGGACGTAGCCAACTTCTACGTGTCCCAGCTGCAGACGCCCATAGGCGTGCAGGCCGAAGCGCTGCTTCGATGTAGTGACATCATCTCCTATTCTTTCAAGCCGTAAGACTGGTGTCTCCCCCGTAGGTACTGCCATAGTAGCCCAGGCCTCCAGCTGTCCCTGGGCCGCAGAGCTCTCCACACCTTCTTAGACTTCCGAATCAAGCTCCAAGGAACTCTGGCTTTGAACTCGGGGAAACTCCAAACCCGAGACCACCCAGTGCTGTGTGCTTCCCAGCTCTCAAGAGGCTGGCTGGGAAGATGGTAAATTCAAGACCAGCCCATACGACAGTGGGAGATGACAACAGACATTCTAGATCTCATTTATTAAAAGGAATGTTCTACCTCATAAAACTGAACTTCACAGAAATAGGGCCCCCAGGCTAGTCCCTGAAGGCTGGGGTGTGGAGGGGGGTTCCAAGACAAACAGCTGAGGTGGGCACTGAAGCGCTTGCAAAGTTGAGCCTCCTGCCCAAGAAACAATCGTCCAAGGAAATCAGGCTCTTGTTTCTTTTCTTTTCTTTCTTTCTTTTTTTTTTTTTTTTGGTTTTTTGAGACAGGGTTTCTCTGTGTAGTCCTGACTGTCCTGGAACTCGCTCTGTAGATCAGGCTGGCCTCGAACTCAGAGATCCGCCTGCCTCTGCCTCCTGAGTGTTGGGATTAAAGGCGTGTGCCGCCACTGCCAGGCTCTTGTTTCTTTTAAATTTCACCATATGTTCCTGGTGTTTTGCCTACATGGATGTCTGTGTGCCACATGCATGCAGTGCCGGCTGAGGCCAGAAGGGGGCGCTAGGTTCAACGGAACTGGAGTTAGGGACAGCTGGGAGCCTCGGATGCTGGGAATTGAATCTTCTGCAAGACCAGCCAGTGCTCTTAACTGCTGAGCTATCTTTCCCTCCCACCCCCAATCTTTTTTAAAGACAGAATCTGGCTATGTTGCCTAAACTGGCTTGTAATTCACAATCTTCCTGTCTCAGTCTCCCAAGTGCTGGAATTTTAGGTCAGGCTGCCACACTTGACTTTTCTGTTTATCCTTTTAGCTGTGCCCCATGGAAGATGGTGCCATATTGAACATTTTTGTTTTGTTTTAAATTTTAAACATTTAGGTGCTTCGTGAGTATGGGTGCCTGTGGAGGTCAGATGAGGGTGTTCACTCAGCAGGAGCTGGGGTTACCAACGCTTGTGAGCTGCTAGACATCACCCGAGAACGGAATTCAGACCCTGTGGAACAGAGTAGCAAGTGCTCTTAACTGCTGAGCTGTTTTTCCAGCCCCTGGAGTAGTGTTTAAAAGTTAGTGGGTTAAGGAGAGGTGGGGGAGGGGAGAGGCAGGGGTTGGTATGTAAAATGAAAAAAAAAATTAAATTAAAAATAAAGTTAGTAGGGTAGCCGGCAATGGTAGCACATGCCTTTAATTCCAGCACTCAGGAGGCAGAGGCAGATGGATCTGAGTTTGAGGCTAGCCTGGGATACACGTAGATCAAGTTCCAGGGCAGCCAGGGCTACATAGAGAAACCCTATCTCAAATCATTGCCCCCCCTCCCCGCCCCCAATGTAGTAACATTTGGCAATTGCTGCCAAAAAAAAAAAAAAAAAGTTAATAGGGCAGTTATCTCAGGCGGGAACCTCTGGGGCTAAGCTGTGATGGTGAGCGGTCCAACTAAAAGTAGGGGATTGCACCGCTCCTGGTTCCCTCCCCAGACGGCTGGTGTTCTTTGGACAAGAGATCGGTCATCAAGTTTATTTTGAGGTAGGCAAGGATGGCCTTTTAGCGGGAAGAGGCCTTCCCTTCCCAGGTTGTGTATCTCGGGCTCTGGGTGATGGGGCCCACTGCAGCCAGCAGCAGATTTGATTTCCCAGGGCAGGGGACAGGGAAGTGGTGGTGTTCACACGTCACTGTGTGACAGAGCTGCACATGGGCATTTAGCATGAAGCTTCACCTCCTCGGTTTGCTCCAGCCTCCCGGTGGTACAGTCTGTGTGTGTCTGTCACCTGTTTCAGTCCCTTGTCCCTAGAAATCCTTCAGTAGATGGTATCCAAAAGCAGTTCCTAGCTGGGCATACAGGCACAAGCCTGTAATCTACAGGGGCGTAGAAGCACGAGGAGCCAGAGCTGAGGACAGCCCTCCCTGCATAGCAAGTCTGAGGGTAACCTGGGTTACGTGAGAACCTGTCAACAAGCAAAGACCAGCTAATGCTTTTTAGTTTAAGTTCAAGTAAATGAAGAGTGCACTAATTATAGGGGCTTTTGGTACTTCTCAGGCTCCGAAGTGCCGCCACCCACAACTGTGAACAGGAAGGCGTTACCTTTAGCAGTAGCCTCAGCGGCCATCCCTCAGTTCATAGTGACGCCTCCTGCCAGTACCTGCCTAACTCTCTAGTTGTCTTGGCAACGTTGCACTCGGCCCCTCCCTGAGACCCCTCTATGGTTTCAGTCCCTTGAGCTCGGGCCTGGTCCGTGATGGACTGGGAAGGCGAAGCGAAGTACTGAGCCGAATCCTGAGCTGTGGAATCGATTCCTCGGAGGCGTGGCTTCGGCCGCTCGGGTTTGGGTCAGCTGACTCATCTCTTTCCTTTGGAACGTCTTCCAGTTTTGTATCGTTTTAAAATCGGTTCATGAATACCCCCCGCTCCAGACTCGCTTGTTTTAATATTGTAATTTACATTTGATACGAGTCTGACGAGACACAATGAAACTGAAGTCTGCAAACGGAAAGCAAGGGGGCAGAGATCTCCTCTGTCAGCTTCTGTCACTTGTACACACTCACCCGATATTCAGCTCGGCTCTCACGGCCTTCAACGCCTGCAGCCCTTTACCCGGCTCCCAGCACTTGGCTCAACCCCGCCAGGGTCTTACTCTATAGCGCCTGTTGATCTGAAGCGCCCTAGGTAATCCAGCCTGGCCTCGAACTCGCAACCTCCTGCTTCAGCTTCTCCAAGGCTAGGATTACAACAGGCGTGCCGCTACAACAGGCGTCCCAGCAGACAGTTGTTTTATTTTTTAATCAATGTCTCTGATCCTTTATTTGTATTTTAAATTTTTCTTGCGGATGCGTGTGTGGAGCTCAGAGGACAGTTTTGTGGAGGCGGTTCTTTCCTTCCGCTTTTACATGGGTCTCGGGTATCGAACTCAGATAGCTTTAACAGCTGACAGTCGTTTCGCAGGCCCTGGTGATACGATTTCTATCGAATTCATTCCCGAATTACTTGGGATCCTGACGAATGTGCGGGAGCCTGAGTGTTGACAGCTGGGTTGAAAGAGGGGCGGCGGGGCCTCGCGCATGCGCGCTGCTCCGGGAGACGGCGTCCATCTGGCCCCGCCCCTGGTGTTCTGCGGTTCTGGCTCTGCAGATTCGTCGCTCACGTTTCTCTTTCCCGTAGACCCCACTTCTCTTTGTTCCCGTCTTCGTGTCGCTCTCGAAACGATTCTTCCAGAACAAAAGCTTGAGTCGGTGTTGTGCTTTTCTCGGTACGCAGCGGGCGCCTCGGCCTGTGACGAAAGTGTGGCTGCGGACGAGCAGGTACCCGCGGAGCTAGGCAGAGGCGCGTTGGGGCTCCCGGCGGCGGCGACGACGACGACGAACGGAGCGGACGGAGGCGGCGCCTGAGGCGGCGGCGAAGCCCATGCCCCGGAACGGCGGGCGGGCCCGGAGAGACGAGTCCGGGGCCCGGGGCATGTCCCCGGGGCCCCCGTGAGGAGGAGGAGGCGGCGGCGATGGAGATCCCGCCGCAGGAGGCTCCGCCCGGGCCGGGCGCGGACGCCGACGCGGACGCGGACGCCGAGGAGGCCCCGGCCGAAGCCGGGTCTCCTAGCGCGGCCTCGCCCCCGGCCGACGGGCGCCTCAAGGCTGCAGCCAAACGCGTCACCTTCCCGTCGGACGAGGACATCGTGTCCGGAGCGGTGGAGCCCAAAGACCCCTGGAGACACGGTAGCTACGGCGAGGGTGGCTCGCGGGGACGGGGCGGGTGGGAGCGCCACAGCGCCGACCGGCACGGAGGTGGCGCGCGGTAAGTGGCACCTCTTGGTGACCTGAGACGGCGGTGCCTAGGTTAGAGCTGGGGGCGGGGAGGGCTTGGAGGGAGAGTTGGGAAGGTGCAAAGGATTGGGTTCTCGAACCCTGACCGTCTGGGACTTTTGGGAGTACGTCCAGCGTTAGATGGAGAGCCGGTTCCACAGTACCGGGGAAAAGATAAGTGTCGGGGTCCACGGGGTGGCGAGAGTGAAGCTGCTGGTCTGCACACCTCCAGGCAAAGGGTGGCTATGGCCATTGCCCTCCTGGCTGGAAGGCGGAAGGGGAATAAACCCGGACTGCGAAGAGAGAGCAGTCGGTAAACCCTCCGACTGGGAAAAGAGGGTCAGAGGCAGTAGGCAGGAAAGCACAGGACGTGGTGTCCAGTTCGCTTGTGGGCGAGGAATTCCACAGCTAAGTTCAGCAGCGGAAGAACGTAGAGCCTTCTTTTGGCAGGGTCTTCCTGGAGCAGGACTTAGGGATTTTACCTATTCGGGCGTCTCTGGTCCACAGAAGGTGAAAGCCAGGTGGCCTGTGTGTTGGGAGATGGGAAGATCTGTGAGTCTGGGCCTCTTGGAGAAGGTTGGTGGGGGTGGTGGAACCAACAGGGCACTTGGAGGAGTGCATTGGCTTCAATGGCCAGGGCAGGTGAAAGGTTGCTGGGGAGACGGACACAGGTGGACCCCGTTTCTGTGCTGAAAAATTGTTTTGCCGGGGTGGATCCTGTGAAGCGAGGGCGCCCGCTGGCCGTGTTCTTTAGAAGCTAACCTGCTTGTCCCGGAACAGATAGACACTATTGCCAGGCTGTGGGCAGCAGAGTGGGCAGCTGGTGGCTTTGATGTGTGTGGGGGCTGGGAACTTGGTTGCAGGAAATGATACACTGGGAGCCCTCCGTAAATGCCAGTTTGACTAGTAATTATCAAAGAGGCCAAGGTTAATTTAGCCTGGGCCTGGGGAGCCAGCCAGGGGCCGGGTGGTCTGTTTGGGGTTCTGAACTTCTGGGAACTGGTGCTGAGGACAGGGAGAGTCAATTGGGCCCTGGCAGGAGCCTGGTGTCCATTGTGGAGAGATCAGAGCAGGAAGGGGAGAGGTGGAGCAGTGTGGCTATTCAGAAGTGGTTAAGAAACCCAGTGTGGCGGTATGCAGCTGTGAACCCAGCAGAGGCTGAGGCTGGAGGCAGTCGTGTTCTAGGAGGGCTTGAGCTGCATGGCGAAACTGTTTCCCTATAAGAAAGCAAAAGGAAAAAAGGAAGGAAGGGCAGCTGGATCAAATCCTGTCTTCCCATTTACTCTCTCAGCCTCTGCAGAGAGGTTACCTAGCTCCCCTGAGCCTCAGCCCCGCTCCCTAAAGTGAGTGGCAGGAGCAATGGCCTAGGTTTACTGGAGACTGAGTGAAGTCACACATGAACAATGCCTGGTGAGGTCCAGCCCTCTAAATCTGTGGTGATGACCAAGGCAGCCTTGAGGCTTGGAGAGAGGTTGCTCTTTGCATAGGGCCACAATGGACTGTGTCAGGGCCTTCCAGAATGAGGGTTCAGATGGTGGGCTTGGAGGTGTGGGCACTTGGAGAATTGGGCATAGTTCTGGGCAAAGTTTCTGGCCCACAGTTTTCCTGAAAAGGCCAAGCCTTTTATCATGTTTTTGAATTACAGTTTTTTGAGACTATCTTACAGCACAGGCTGTGTGTAGCTCAGGGGGACTTTCACCTCCTGACCCTCCTGCCTCCATCTCCTGAATGATGGGATTACAGGTAGGTGCTGACACTCATTTTATGCGGGGCTGGGGATGGAGCTCAGGGCTTCCTTAATGCTAGGCAAGCACCCTACTTGTAGCCTCTCTATAGTTTTTTGTTTGTTTGTTTTGTTTTTGAGGCAGGATAGAATTTGGTAGTAGAGGCTGGCCTGGAGCTCACTGTATAGTCCAGGCTGGCCTCAAATGCATAACAGTCCTGCATCAGCCCTGTCTCTAAGACCTAGGTTGACAGGCACATGTCATGCCCTGCAAGTTTGGCAGTTGAGAAAGCTTTTTCCCTCCTGCCTCTGATTTCTTTGTCTCCAAATGGAGGTGCTAATTTTTTAGTCGTAAGCATTAAACAAGACAGCTCTTGTAAATTCCTGTCCCATAAAGCAGCTAATTGGATTGCTACTGGTAAGGGTGACAGTACAGGTGATGATGTCTCCCAGACCAGGAAGGCTGCCATTCCCCCAGCTTCCCAGAGACAGCAGGGACTACTCAGGGCTCACTTTTGGAGGAGAGGGTAGAGAGGCAGCCATGACTGCTGCCTGGGAATAAGCTTGAAGACTTGGCATCCACAGGGGAAGGAACGTGAAGGTGGCCAGTCTGGACAGAGATTTGCAGAGCCATCAAGCACCTAGGGGCAGGTGCCCAGGAGGACAGCAGGGTTGTCCATGCCTGGGACTGAAGGGGATGGGAAGCGTGATGGGCTCAGAAGGTTGGTGAGAGCCCAGTTGAGAGACAAGGGTCTCTGAGGAGGGAGTGGTCTGGCCTGGATCAGGGGCTGCAGATGGTGTGTTACAGTTGGTCTCTGGGTCCTGTATAGCATGGGATATAGAATTTAAGCCATGGACTTGTGGAAGAGTGCTGACCCCAAACAGTGCCCCAAGTGACAGGCATTGGAGGGTCTGAATTGAGAGACTCAGTTGTCTCAGATCCATTCTTCTCAGGGAGACAGATGGGAGAGCTGACTGGGCCTGGGGGTGTTGGGAAGTAAAGGAGGCCTGGGGCAGGGGAGCAGCTCTGAAGGAGTCCGCCAGCACCAGCTCCCACTCAGCCTCATCCGAGGGGTGTGCTAGCTGGGGGTAGGGATGGGGTTTGTTTGGGGGCCCCTTGACGTGAGCTGATCTAAGGACCCGTCTGTTTTCTCCTTGGTGCCCCCAACAGGAATGGGAGCTGACTCTTGTCTTTTAGTCCCACTTTCCCCAGCCCCACCTGAAGCCCTGTCGCAGTGGGACCAGCCTGAGAGGGGGTTTCGGGGGCCCTGGCAGAGTACCTGCTCTGTGGCTTCCTCTCTAAAGCAGGGCCGGTGGGCTTAGCCCTGTGGTAAGCCAGGCAGGAGGATGTCTGGAAGGATGGGGTGGCCATGGCTTGGGAGCTGGAACCAGGTGTGGGGGTGGGAAGTGCGACTTGGGGAGTATGGAGGTGGTGGAAGTCGTGAGTGGAAGAGGCATATTGGGCATGTGGGTACTGGGAGAGGGGGCTGGCCAGGCCTCCCCTGATGAGAGGCAGCCCTTGGGCCCTAGCTTATCCCAGGAACCAGTACCCCTTCCAGACTAAACCACAAGAAAGTGCCCAGCTGTCCTCAGCAGGCACTGCTAGACTCTGGCTTTCAGGCTTGTGAGAAGGACTTGTGATCCAGGCACATGACACCGTTGAGACTGCCTGCCCTGCCGTTCCCACCCTACAGCTTCGATCCCCACCCTGCAGCCCTGACAGTGGCATATGGCCAGCTCTCACGCAGTCCTGGCGCTGCCCACCAGGAGACTTCTCCTGAAGCTCCATGTGCCCGCCCCTAGCCACCTGGGACCCAGGGGAGAGGCTGGTGGGGGCAGTAGCCATGCTGAGCACAGCCCTACTGTTTGCTCTCTCTGCACTCTACTCCTGGAACTGGTTTGACAGGTAGGAGCACATCTCTTCTGTCTGGGAGCCCTGTGACAACAACACATGGGGAGTAGGGCAGGGCCGTGGCCCTCCATCTGTGTGGGGAGTGCAGCTAGGTGACGTGGGACCCACAGTCTACATCTGCTGCTGTCACCCCTCCTCCCCTGCCCGCCGTCTGCCTTTCAGCCCTATACTCTTCACTTCCCCAGTGCTTGCCACTGGCCACCGTCCACTTCCCTTCAGACTCCCTCCTCAAGACAGTGCCCTTACTCTGGGGTAGGTCTTGGTCTCCAGGCCCAGTCCTGTCTATGGGCACGTTGCTCAATCTCTCTGAGTAAATTAAGTCGAGGGTGTGGGGGGGCACTAACGTGAGTGGCTGTCGGGGTACCAGGTCCCAGAGCAGGAACGTTGCCGGCCTGTCCACAAGCCTGCTGAAGACTTGGGCCTGGTGCTGCTGCTCTCTGGCCTGTGGACCCAGGTGGGGCCAGCTTCTTAACCCTTCAGTTCTGGTTTGTTTGTTTTCTTTTGTGTTTTAGACAGGGTTTCTCTGTGCAGCCCTGGCTATCCTGTATGTCACTCTGTAGACCAGGCTGGCCTCGAACTCACAGAGATCTGCCTGCTTCTGCCTCCAGGATGCTGGGATTAAAGGTGTAGTCCACCACCGCCTCTCCCTGTCAGTTCTTGATATGTGTTCCCATGCTAGCCCCACTTAAAGGTGAAACAGGTCATTGCTTTGATTCCACTCTGGTTCTGAGAACGAATGTGCCCTGTGGTGGCACTTGGGAGGAAGTTCTGGAGCATTTAATCCGGTTTGTGCCAGGATAGGGCTCTTTCTCCAAGGTGCCAGGCAGGTGTTGGCAGCACTCCTGAGCCCCACTGAAGCACTCAGAGCTGGCACTGGGCACAGCCCCTGAGCAGACAGTGCCTCCAGGGCATTGCTCCAAAAGGATTAAGATCTGGGAGCCACAGGCCTGGGCTGGACCTGCTGCAGGCTTCAGGGGCGGCTTGGTTTTGCGCAACAGACCTTCCCAGGCTGTTCTGCCCTGGGTTTAGCTCTCCTGTGCTCTGCCCTTCTGAGCATTCGGCAGGCTAGCAGGGTGACCTTGGGAGCGCTGACATGTCTGACCCAGGTGACTGAAGGAACTCAGGTGATAGCAGCAACCTTCTGCAGTAGAGCATGGGGCTGGGGCTGTAGGAGCTGTTTTCCGTGTGACCTCAGTGCTCGCAGGTCCCTGCTCTCCATGACAGGGTGCCCACAGTGTGTTAACCTTCCTTCAGTCACACAGCTCCCCAGTGGCTAGGCATCTGGCGGTGAGGACTAGAGGCACTGAGCGGTGAAGTAGTGACTCACCTGCCTTTGGCTGGGACTCAGACCCAGGTGGTCCCCGCTCCTAGAGCCTGTTCTTGTGTCCCTTGTCCTGTCTGCAGGACCAAAGGCAAGTGCCTTTAGGCCAGGAGGCAGTGTCACTTCATCTAAACCAGAGGGCACAGTTGTGGCCTTGCAGGGCTGTAGCAGGAATAGGAAACAGTAACAGGGCCTTGACTTCTGGCACTCGGGAAAGCTGGCTCTGGATGGCTTCAAAGTCCCAAGAGGGTTGGGCTGCTGCTCTGCCTCTGCTAGTGGCTTGTCCCCACCCTTGACCCATAGGACGTACTTTTATAGTGCTGTACATACTCTTGTTGCACAAGTGTCTTGGTGGCAGTCACCCCTGCCTGGTCCGCTCAGGTGCTAGTTGCTGGGAAGGAGATGACAGGAGATCCCAGAGGGACCAGGAGACACTTAGGCTGGGTGCTGAGGCCTGGGGTGGGGGTCGGGATGGGACAGGACAGGGACGTCTGCTAAGAAGTTCTCGGAGTCAGCTTGGTATGGAGCAGCTACAGGTGTGTGGGGACTAATGACACAGTCAGCTAGACAGACGTGTGCAAGGACAGGAAAAACCCTGGGAGGCTATGGGCGAGGCTGCGTGAAACACCCTAGTAAAGGAAGATGGGGGGCGCAGGGGTGTGTGTGTGTGTGTGTTTATATATACAAATGGTTTTATATATTTATTTATTGTGACAGGGTTTCCTTTATTTATTTATTTATGTATGTATGTATGTATGCATGCATGCATGCATTTATTTATTTATTTATTTATTTATTTATTTATTTATTTATTTATTGTGACAGGGTTTCTCTATTGTAGCCCTGGCTGTCCTGGAACTCGATTTGTAGACCAGGCTGGCCTCAAACTTACAGACATCCACCCGCCTTTGTCTTTTCAGTGCTGGGATTAAAGGTGTGCAGTGCTATACCTGCCCTCTTGTGTTTGAGGCATGCTGCTGTTGTAGCCCAGGCGGAGCTCAGGCTCACTGTGAACCTGCCTCATCCTCCAGTGCCACCATGCCTGGGATTTTGTGTTTTTATTGAACTCAGGGCCTCCTGAATGTTAGGAAGTACTCCTCTTCCAAGCTGCTTCCTCAGCCAGCAATAATCAGCTCTGATCAGAGCCATTACTGGTGAGGTGACTAGCGTACGTCCACCTCCAGGATCTCTGTGGCTCTCCTGTCTCTTCCATTCCTTCATTCTTGATCTCCAGTACAGCCCACCGAAGCCTGGGCTTTAGAATACTACCATATGACCTCTGCAAGTAACTCCACACTCCCTTCAGGTTATTTGTAACCCTGTGTAATATTGATATCTTGTCACTCATTAAATCCAGAAAATTTCTTTTTTCATTTCTGCTTTTTTTGAGACAGGGTTTCTCTGTGTAACGACCCTGGCTGTTCTGGAACTTGTTTTATAGGCCAAGCTGGCCTCGAACTCACAGAGATCCACCTTCCTCTGCCTCCCGAGTTCGAGTGCTGGGATTAAAGGCACGCACCACCACCGCCTTGCCAGAAAAGTTCTGGTTCAAGGATCCCTAGTAGGAAAATATGGAGTTTGGGGGTGGGGGGTGGCTCCTGCATCTGAAAAATATCAATAGCACCAGAGGTAGCATGGGACCCAATGACCATCACTCTGTTGTGGCCATAGCATGTGAGCTTCTTCCCTCAGGAGCTGATTTGTTTGTGGGCTGAGGATGACATTGATCTGTACTAGAACAAACAATCATGCTGTAGGGACTAAGTGTGGCCACCTGTCAGCTTGTGTGGCTCTGTTTCTGAAAGTGAAATGTCAAGATCTTTGCCTCCCCTTGCCGTGAGGACAGCAGGTGACTTGTGGTCAGGTGCAGTCTGCCTGAGGGTGACGTCAGCTCCTCCACACCCAGGCTGCATGACCTTGGACAGGTACTCTGTTGTGCCTCTGTTTCTCTGGTTGGCAGAGAGTCTTGGAGTTTTCTGTCAAATTGTTTTGACTTTGGGAGGGAGGAGGGCAGGAAGCTGGCAAAGGGAAGCATGCAGCTGGGCACAGCCCACAAGTGCTGTGGGTGCCCTTCTGTGGGGTGGCTCATAGTGCCTTTAGATGCCACTGTAGGTCCAGGTCTGTCCCTCTGAGGGCTGCATCTGCATAGGCAGTTGGTGTGGGTGGTGGTGTGGAGAGCCCCCAGTTCCAGGAAGGAACTCTGAGGCTGGGTGCCAGAGTCCTTAGAGAGATGTACAGGGCTTGCCTGTGTCCCCACATTGGGAAAGCTCCTTGCAGGCCAGTTCCTCCGAGATTCTAGCCCTTCATAGTTCTCGGCCTCCGTCACGGGCAGGGCTGAGCCATGGTGGCGGCACACAGTCAGCCTCACACGTTGTCTTCACCTCCCTGCCTTTCTAGGCAGCCGCACGAACTGTTGCCTGAAGCTGGGGGTGGCACTGGGAAGTGTCTCTGCCGCTGCTAGCTGTGCTCATGTGACTGGCGCGGCACCCTCTCCCTTCCCAGCAGGAGCCTGCTGGCTGCTGATTCCAGCAGGGATGGCCTCCCTGCTGGGTCTGGGTGGGTGGCCCCACCTGCAAGCTGCAGCTTGAGACCCGAGGGCTCAGACTTGTAGCCACCTCACACCCACCCTCCCTTCTTCCTTTCAGTCTCAGAGGCTCAGCTGTCAGTCAGCCTTGCAGTCACAGTCACAGGGCTCCTGTCTGGACTGTCTTCCCCTTCCCTGTGCTGTGCAGAGGACCACTGGGGCTGGTTCCCCAGAGAGGAGAAGGGAGGAGCTAGGGAAGGCGGGGCTCCAGAATATGCAAGCAAGCCTCCAAAGCTCTGGGCGGCTTTTCCGTGGTGGTATGGTGATGGTGGTGAAGGTATCATAGTGGTGGTGTTGTTTGGAGAGCAAGGAGGACACTTAAAGCTCCCTTTTACTCACCCCTTACCAGGTTTTGGCTCTGTGTTACTGACTTAGGTTGTCTTCACAGTAGCAGGAAGAGGGGTATGGACTCAATGGGGGTGCCAGGGCCACGCAGCCCTCAGGGGAGGGGCTAGCTCTCCAGGAGGATTCTGACACTTTGCCCTGTTGTGGGTGTCTCTAGAATTACAGGATGAAGCCCACACCATGCCCA
Organism: Peromyscus californicus insignis; assembly: GCF_007827085.1. NCBI lineage: Eukaryota > Metazoa > Chordata > Mammalia > Rodentia > Cricetidae > Peromyscus > Peromyscus californicus. The sequence goes on along the minus strand of NW_026294562.1, from coordinate 169,458,550 downwards.
GCCTCCAGCCTGCCCCACTGTAGCCTGCCCGGGCATCAGCTGTTTTTATAAAATAATCACTCAGAGGTTTAATATTAATGACAAACTGTTTGGTCTATGGCTCAGGCTTATTGCTAGCTAGCTCTGACATCTTAAATTAAGCCATTTCTATTAATCTATATTTTGCCACATGGCCGTGGCATTACCTGTCTGCTGGCATCTTGTTCTTTGGGTGGCTGGATGGTGTCTGCCTTGACTCCGCCCTTCTTCATCCTATATCTTGGCTTGGATTTCTTGCTTGGCTATAACCTGTCCTGCCATAGGTCAAAGCAGCTTCTTTATTAACCAATGGTAGCAACACATTCACAGCATATAGAAAGAGCATCCCACAGTACCCCACCATCCCTCAGACTGAGGTGCCCCTTGCTGATCCTCCTGCTCATCGTCCCCAGTTGACCCAGAAGGCACCACCTCCCTTGCATCCCCAGACAGAGCCCTGCCCTCCCCTTCCACACAGGGTCTTGTATCCTAAGCTGGCCTTGAACTTTTAGCAGTCTTCCTGCTTTAGCATCTGTGCTAGGATTGTAGGTGTCTGGCCACACTTGGTCCTTCCAAGTATAGGTTTGTTTCTAAGGTAGAGTCCTGTAGTCCTGGGGGGTCTCCAACTTTAGAAAGTAACTTGAGGATGACCTTGAACTCCCATTCCTCTTGTCTCTCCCCCACAGTGATGGGATTATAGACTGTTACCACCATACTTAGCCCTTCTTTTATTTTTGAGACAGTCTAACTGTCGCCCAGGCTGGCCTGGAATCCAGATCCTCTTGCCTGAGGCTCCCAAGTGCTGGGACTCAAGGTGTGCGCCTGGAGGTGGGCTTTGTTCCCGTCTGTCTCTGTCTGTCCGTCTTTGGCCTACCATCCTGTGTGCAGTGTAGGAGCTAGCTGTGCTCCCAGCCTGCACCCCGGCCTGGAGGTGGGAAAGCAGCTGCCTGGTCTCCCCCTTTACTTCAGACCACACTTCGACCCCTTACTGAAGCTCAGCGTCTGGTAGAACCCGTCTCTGCCTCCCTTCCTGAGGCCACTGAGCTCACCTGGCCCTGTACCACCAACTTCCTTTTAAGGCTTGAGTGTGCAGAAGTGCCCCACAATGCACCTGTCTGGATTAGTAGCCCTGTGTACACATCTGAACATAACCAACAGACATCTTCTCTCAGCTCTTTGTAGATCTGCTGATGTGCTCTCCTGCCTGAGACGGGTCAGAAGGCCAGAGGGCGTTTTTTCTGGTACTACTGTTTCTCCAAAGTCCACACCACATGGCACCATGCGTGGCTTCAGCCAGAACTTGGTAGAGCAGTGGGGGAAGGACGTGGTGTGTGGTGCTAAACAGCAGGATGGGCCAAGAAAAGCCTATAGACAGGACCCCCGCCCGGCCTTTTGTGGCATCTCACCGTGCTGCTGGGAATGCAGTTCAGAACTGAGGAGCCAAGACGCAGGCCACCTGCTCTTAATTTGCCGTGTGTTGGAGGCAGGGTTGTCCACTGCAACAAGGTAGTTAGTGTTCAAGGCCCTTTGCCGGTGTGTGTGGTTCCAGTCCTTCCCTAGGAGGAGGGTCTGGAACTCAACCTTCGTCTGCCCACCTGTAGGGCAGACATCCAGCTCCACTGCCCTCCAGCAGCACTCAAGGTGGCACTGCCCAGCTCCAGCCTCTTCCCCTCCAACCCTGGCCTGTAAGTCCCTCTCCAAGCACCTCCCCTTCACCTCAGTGACCATTCCCCCTGGGCCTGAATGCCCACCTGTGGGGATCCCTGTGCTGGCTCCCTTGCGTACACAGCTCTGGGGCCAGAGCCAAGCTCCAACACTGCTCCTCCACCAAGGACTCGAGTTCTCAACTCCCCAGGAGTGGACTTGTGGGCACCTAGGCAGCCATAAAACTGCTTGAGGAATGGCCACACGGTCTTCCAGCGCCTGCCTGGTAACCTTGCCTGGAGTGTAGGAAGGACAGCAACTCGGGCTGCTATCTGCCCTCCTGATTGTGGTTCTGCCCTGGGGCAAGAAATGGGGTCTCACCGTGTTATGTCCCGTTCTGTTAAACGTGTTTGTAGCAAAGGTTGGCTTCACTAAGTGGACCCTCCCGCCTCTGCCTCCACAGTGCTGCTGGGATTGCAGGTGTAAGCCGTGGCTCCCGGCTTCACTGTGCTTCGACTTGTGTTTTCTGATGGCTCAGGGTCTTTGTGTGTAGTTGTTTTAGATACTTGACCACCTTCAGTGCAGAAATGGCTTTTCACAGCTTCACCCATTTATAAATTGTGCTGTCGTCTTGCTGATTTGTCCAGGTTCTCTCTCTATATTTTGGGTGCCAGGCCCTTGTGAGGTGGGGTTGTTTCCTCCCAGCATCTCTGGATAGTATCCAGCCCCAGAAAGATGCAGATGAAACTGCTGGTCCCTGGCAGGACAGCTCAGAATGGCACCTTCTCACGGCATCTTCCCATGTTTCAGATCAGGTTGGCCTCAGAGTCAGAGAGATCTGCCTGCCTCTTTCTCAAACGTGCTAGAATTAAAAGCACGTGCCACCAGGGCAACCTTATCTTCCCATTTTGTTAAAAGCATGACTGGAAGGCCGAGCATGATAGCATATGCCTGTCATCCCAGCCCTCGGGAGACTGAGGCAGGGGATTACCACAGTTTGAGGACAGCCTGGTTTACAGAGCTTGACCACCCCCTCAAAAAAACAAAACAAAAACAAAAACAAAAACCCGAAAAGCATGCTTTAAAATACATCATGGGCTGCGGTAGCTCACCCAGCTGTTTCCCACTTCCACTTCCTCGTTGCTGAGCCAATACCTTCTCATTTTCAGCCACAGAAATGACCAGGGCTGGTTGACCCTAAATCTTCCTGCTCCTCCTGAGTGGTTTTCGCACAAGTCCTTAGGTGACTTTACAAGGTTGAAGGGTGGGAGCACTTGAAGCCCTGGGTTCAGTTTGTGTTTCTGGACTGAGGCCGTGAGGGCCAAGGCTCCATAGTCCCGGTCACCAAAGCAGGAGAGTAATGCTGGATTCCGTCCCCGTGTTCAGTGAGCACGCACACGAGTGCTCTCTGCATTTGTGTGACTGCCCGGGAGTGGTGGTAGGGCTTTGCTTTTCGTTTCTGGAGTCGGAGTCTCACTCGGTAGCCTAGGCTGGTCGTGACTTTGTAGCTCTCAGCAATCCTCCTGCCTCAGCCCCCTGACCAGTTGACACTTGTGACATTTGGTTAGGAATTAAAAGACACAAACACACACTCATTCATTACTAAATGACTTGAGGTGAACAAAACAGGTCTGTCCATCCATCAGGGACCCACCGTTAGGACAACAAATGAGTCCCACAAAAATTACAAGTCATACGAAAGTATGAGCAGGCCTGGTGGCACAGGCCTGTCTGTGGTCCTAGCTACTTGGGAGGCTGAGACAAAAGGACTACCAGTTCAGCACCTCCTTGGGCTGCAGAGTGAGTTCAAGGCCACCCTGAGCACCTTGACCAGACCCTATCTCAAAAACTAGTGTAAAAATGGAATGGGGGCTGGACATAGGGATGCACGATTTTGATTGGAGCACTCAGGAGGCAGAGGCAGTCAGATATCTGTGAGTTCAAGGCCAGCCTGGTCTACATAGTAGGTTGCAGACAGCCAGGGCTGTGTAATGAGACCCTGTCTGAAAAAAAAACAAAACAAAAAACGTAACAAATAGCTTAGTGATGGGGTGCTTGCCTGGCAAACACAAGGCCTCAGACTCAGCCCCAGCTGTTTTAAGAAAGTCACAGGAAACAGGGTTGACACAGATGCCGAGTTAAGTGAGTGATTACTGAAGACCCCTTAAAAAGAGGAAAATGTAGGGACTAGAGAGAGATGGCGCAACTGTTAAGGTCACCTTTTCCAGCGGGACCTGGGCTTGATTCCCAGCACTACGTTGTTTAGCTCACAGTTGCCTGTAACTCCAGTTCCATGATGATCTGGTGCCTTCTTCTGACCTCTGTGATCTCCTGCACATGTGTGGGGCACATAAACTCACAACATACACATACATTTGGTTTTTTGAAACAGGGTTTCACTGTGTAGCCCTGGTTGTCCTGGAACTTGTTCTGTAGACCAGGCTGGCCTCGAATTCAGTGATCCGCCTGCCTGTGCCTCCCAAATGCTGGGATTAAAGGTGTGTGCCACCACTGCCTGGCAAGTTTTTTTGTTTGTTTGTTTGGGTTTTTGTTTTTGTTTTTGAGACAAGGTTTCTCTGTACAAAATTTTGTTTTAAGTTTTCATAATGAACTGGAGAGGTGGCTCAGTGGTTAAGAGCACGTACTGCTCTTCAGAGGACCTGCGTTCAGTTCCCAGCACCCACATCAGGCGGCTTAGAAGTGCTCTAAACTCCAGCTCCAGGGGTCTGAAGCCTCTGCTCTTTAAGGTACCTGCAGTCATGTGGGACCCATGTACCAAAGAGCACAAGCATACAGGACTTTAAATCAGGCTTTTTAAAAAGTGATTTAGCAGTAGCCGTTATCTGTTTGTGGTGAGTTGAAAGGGTCTCTAAAGGGCTCCAAAGATAATGATGTGCCTCCTGAGGTGCATTGGGTAGGATCTTAGGCTGCTAAGGTAAATACAGGGTCATGAAAGCTGCACAAGGAAGCGAGACCTGTGGCTGCTGTAAGGGGTCCTGGGATTGCAGTTTTGTAGCTGGGGTGGGAGGAAGGCCACACACAGATGATGCTCCGGCCTCAGCTCACTGCTGTTTTTATATTCTTTTTTTGTTTTGTTTTGTTTTTTTTCGAGACAGTGTTTCTCTGTGTAGCTTTGCACCTTTCCTGGAACTCACTCTGTAGACCAGGCTGGCCTCGAACTCACAGAGATCCACCTGCCTCTGCCTCCCGAGTGCTGGGATTAAAGGCGTGCGCCACCGCCGCCCGGCTTGCTTTAGTATTCTTGTTTGGAGTATCACTATGTAAAGAAGTGCCAGTTCTGCACAGGCAGGTGACTTGTGTTGGAGTTGTTTTCTTTTTAATGTTTACAATTTTATTAGTACAGTTTGTGTGTCTGCATGTTTGTGTGATGTGGCGATCAGAGGACAGCTTTGTGGAGTCCGTACTGTGAGTCCACCTTTGCCCGGCTGCTGGAGATCTAGCCCCCATTGTCAGGCTTTACCCTCTGAGCTGCCTTCCTGGCATGTGCCACCACGTGTTACGCTGGAATTCTTGACTCACAGCTGTCAGGTGACCCCACTCAGGCTCCAGCGTGAAGAGCTCCTCTCCCTTCCCGTGACCCTACTGTCCTGTCTTTCTGTGCTGCTTCAGTCCCACCAGCCTTTTCTTCAGCACGACTTAGCAGGGCATCTGCTCGCTTCTGGGCGGCTGAGATGCCAACCTCTGCCCTCTGGTGGCCTGTCCTTCCTTAACCCCAAACCCTGTTAGGTGCTTTCGCAGACTGCATTGTGGCCCATCACTGACTGGGGCAGCGGTGTCATATAGATATTGCCTGCAACATCACCCTATGGGGTACGTTTTCTGGTGAGGTGTGGGATTAAGAGGAAGAAATGGGTTTCAGTGTCCTGTTCTCCTTGGAGTTGGGTCTGGGTCATGGAACATGTGAGCCTCAAGTTCAGCCATTTCCTAAAGGCCCTGCTGTCAGAAGCCCAGAGGTGATGGGTCACTGTCCACTTCTCACTGCCCTGCCCTGGGCAGGACTGCCATCTAGAAGTGAGAGGCCCCAGGCCACAGAGGCTCGAGGACTGGCCCTGCCATTGTTTTGAAGAGAGGAGAACAGGTTGCTTCACACCCCCTCACAGAAGGTGAACAGGGTCAGCATCATTGCATGGAATCCTGCAGGAGCAATTAGGGCTGTATTTGGGCTGCCATGGGCCTGTGGACGACTAGCAACAGGGATTTGGGAAGGTCAGGGCCAGAGTGCAACCTTAGGTGCTGGCTGCCTTTTTTGGAGAAAGTGTTTCGTTGGCCTGAAACTTGACAAGTAAGCTAGGTTGAGTGGCCAGTGAGCCCTACAGGTCTGCTTGTCTCTGCCCCCGGCACTGATCTTACAAAGGCATGCTACCTACCCAACATTGGGGTCTCCATATGGGGTGTGTGTGTGTGTGTGTGTGTGTGTGTGTGTGTGTGTGTGTGTGTGTGCGCGCGCGCGTGCGCGCGCGCTTGTGGAGCCTGAAGTTGACTCATTGAATCAATCTCGCTGACTCCAGCTAGTCTGGCTGCCAGCTGGCCCAGGGATGTTGGTCTCTGCCTCCTGAGTACAGGATTACAAGTACCCATCACACCTGTACAGCTCTATGTGAGTGCCGTGATCCAGATTCTGACCTAATGCTTGTGAGACGAGCCTTTATCCACTGAGCCATACCCCAGCCCACCCCAACTTTTTACCTGAGTCTAAGGGTTGAACTCAGGTCCTCATGCTCGCCTAGCAAGCATTTTACTGACTGGGCTGCCTCCCCAGCCCTCCCAGCCCCCACAGGGATGTTAGTAGCGGGCATGGGTGTGAGCTGTGTACAGCTTGAGGCTCAGCCCTCTGTAACAGTTCTAGGCATCCACACGTATAGGGGTGTGAAGTTTTTGCCCCATTGTGCAGATGAGGGAAGGTTGTAGACGTGACCTGAAGACCAAGTCCAGTCTACTCTGCTTCTACCTCCGGGGGCAGTGCGGCTGCTTTGCTCATGGACAAACTGAGGTGTAGTTCCAGTGCCCCATCTGAGTGGATAAGCTGGCCTGGGCTGCAGCCTCTTCCTTACACTTGCGTCCCTAGCCCTACCCACTGGCTCCCTTAGGGTAGTCTTTGGTCCTACTGTTCCTTACTCCCTAGTGCTCACCCCTTCCTTGCCTATCCCTAGGTCTTGCCCTGTGCACCCTCGGCTACCCAGCCCTGGGTAAATGTTTAAGGGTAAACAGTGGGGGGTGCCAGCAGTGTTTCCGGATGCAGTTGGGTTGGGACAGGTGTAGTGAGCCTCCCTCTGCAGTCGGGAGCTGTTTGCTCTGCTCTCTGGTCACCTGGTCACCAAGGTATTTGGCCTTGGACTATGATGGTCACTGCTGCTGTTTACCAAGCTCCAGCCTCTTGCTACCATTATAGCTGAACTGGCTCACACACTGCTTCTAGAAGTCTCTGTGTGTCATTGGTTGTTTTCTGGGTATGGAGACCCAAGCATGAGATAAGAAGCAGGGCCTGCACCATTTGGGGTCCCCTGGTCATCAGGGGTACGAGGTAAATGAGAGTGGTCTGTACCTTACTTTTGGGCCACACTTCCCTCTTTCTGTCTCCAGAACTCTGTCTCTGCTGTTATGTCTTAGGCCACACAAGTCTGGCTGTCCTGAGTAGTCCAAGTCCCTGCCTCCTGTGCAGGACTTAACTCCCAACTCTGTGTCCTCACTAGGTCATTGTTTCCTCTGTTGTGGAGGTGCATTCCTGTCACGAGACAATGTGACTTGTGTCCTATGGCGCACACATCCCTTTGAGGAGCCCATAGAGGAAAGCCTGCAGAAAGCTTTAGGTCAGTGACAATGTCATGGGGACCTTATTCTCTTCCCAGCACTGGGCTAGATGCGCCCTCATAGTTGTCCAGACATTCCTCCAACCAGATTTAAGTTCTGGGCCTGGGCCTATGCTAAGGGCACAGAAGTGGCCAGGACAGACCTGTCCTGCCTCACTGTCTAGAAAGGGAGGTGTGAGAGACAGGAATATGGGGGAGGGCAGGGGATCAGCAGCAGCTCCACAGTCATCTGAGAGGAAGATTTGGAGAAAGCCAACACATGCCACACTGTTGAACCCACCTGTGAGGGTCCCAGTGACTTTCCCAGCTCGGTGATCATCAACAATTTCAAACTCATCATCACTAGGAACCAGATAATGACTTGGGAGCACGGCCCGATAAGGACCTGATGTTTGCCTGTCAGCATTGTTGGTGGACATTCAAGGGCACCATTTAGGAGGACCCTTTAGGTGTCCAGGCAAGGAAGCGAGCTGTGGAGAGGTAAGAGTGAAGACCTGGTGCAGGTTGACTTGGGGAGTCTGATGCCAGGTCGTTCCTTGTCAGCATATTTAAACACAACACAATTTGCAGAAAAGTTTCTAGGCCACAATCATTTCCGTTCCAGGTGCACAGTAAAGCTTAAGGTGTAACTACTTAGAAGCTCCTTTACAAAGTATATGTGACCCTGAGGTCTATATAGACATCTGTACATCATGAGGGTTCCATAGCTAAAAGGCCTAGAATCTAGTGTGGTCTCTGATAGCATAGAGGTCAGCAGTCTATAAAGTACATACAATAACCCCACCCCACACCGCCCCAGCATTGGTTCTATTAACTGGGAGCTAAGGAGGGAGAGTCTGAGATTATCATTCTGGGGAATTTGGGTGAGATCTTATATCAAAAGGCGGGTGAGGTCTGCCACCACAGATAGCAAAAAGATCACTCCCAGCCGTCTGGGCAAGAAAACAGGTGTTTTATCTCCTCCATTGAGGAGAGGCCCCTGCATGTTTAACATTCCTGGTTCCCTAATGCTCTGGGAACAAGGACCTTTGTGCCTCCAACACACAATGGTGACCACTCAGAAAAAGCACGGTTTATTTTTAATTTATGTATAGATGTCTGTGTGAGTGTATGCCGAATGCAAAAAAAAGGGGGGGGGGAGTGCTCGTGGAGGCCAGAAGAGGGCATTGGATCCCCTGGAGCTGGTGTTATAAGCAATTACAAACCCACATGTGTGTCCCGGGAACTGAATTCCAGGCCTCTGAAAGAGCAGTCAATGTTCTTAACCACTGAGCCATCTTTCTAGCTCCTAAATTATTTTAAATAACTTGAAAAATGAAATAAAACAAAGCTCACTGATGGCTCAGAGGGCAAAGTCATTTGCTGCCAAGTCCACTGACTGAGTTTGATTCTCCAGATCCACACGGTACGAGGAGGAGAAAACCACCTCTTGCAGTTGACCTCTGACTTCCGAGTGTGCACACACAGGAAATAAATGTAAAATACTAAATTTGCCTACTGATGGGATAAGTATATTGTTTAACACAGTACATCTATAGCTGTGCTTACCCCACACCCGCTGCGGAATGATGGCTGGAAAGTGTTAGCTTATTGTCCGTAGTGCAGTGCTCTGTGTCTGTCTGAGTGGAAAGCCTTGCATGTACAGTAAAAGACCTCCAGTTCACACGTGATAGTCTGGAATCTGAGCTGAGGTGTGTTTCATGGGTGTTTCCATGGTATTTACATGACGTGAGTAATGATTGCAAGGTACATGTGTGTTCAGGGCTGAGGCTGCAGGAGATAGCTCCAGAGCGTGCTGCAACACACTCATGCCATACTTTGGTTATTGCAAGTTCAGAAACTTTTTACTGTTTTTCATAACCCCACTCACATGCTCAGCTTTGTCCTAGGACCAGAGTGAACCACAGTCAGACCCTGACAGGCTGGATATGTGTGCCCAGGCTGTAAAAGTTCCCAGAGCAGGTGCTGTGGGAGCTGAGGCCTGAGGGACAGATCTGCTGAGGGTCCAGCACACAGGGTAGGAAGGAGGCCCATGTGCACACATAGAGGAGATGAAGCCCCTCTCCAGCTCGGGCCACACCTCATTTTGGGGTGTCAGTCTATGTGCAGGGGACTTGTTACCACAGCTGACCATGTGCCAGCATCATGTCTGAACATAGTAATGACAAGAGGAGGTAGGCTTGCCTTCTTGGGTGATGTCCTAGGGTCTCTCATCTTCTGAAGCAGCCAGTGTGGGTGGAACCTTGGGGAGGGCTGGGGAGCTTGTGGGCAGGGTGGCAGTAGTGAGGCTGTGGAGTTGCCAGGACGGCAGTGTTCCTGATGGTGATTGTTGGGTGTCCACTCTCGTTCTGCACGTTTACCTGGTCTCCGACTTTGTCTTGGGGGATCATTCTCCACGGCACCTCGACGTCTGTGACACGAAGCCTTGGGCCTCACTGGTCCTGGTTGATGCCAGCAGATCATGCTGGTGAGTAACCTTTTCATTTAGCCTGGGCAAGCGAGTCTCGAGTGTGAGCATCCAAGAGTGGGATCTGGATCAGAGGTACCTTGGACTGGCTTTGCCAAATGAAAGGGCTTCTACTTGTTTCCCCAATCTGCCCAGCAGCATGGCTCCCCCACCCAGCTTCTTGTTAGCCCATCCTGCAAATAGAGGTGATATGGTAGCTCAGTCTACTCCGTCTAAGTATTCGTCTTATGAGATGCAATAGCCGTGCATGGAGGCAGAGGATTAGGAGCCCAAGGCCAGCCTCAAAGGCAGTGGGTTCATGGCCACCTGGACAGTCAGTACCAAAGAGACCCCCACAGAAGGCTGGGGTGGGAGTTAGAGTCTCCCCACTGAGGAGGTGCATCCTGGTCACAGCAGCCCTCCACACTACTCCACTCCCCACTGTCCTCGGGGTTCCAGGAGTGGACCATGCCAGGTCACTATAGACCCAGCCCCAGTGTGTGATAGAAAGGGACCTTCTCCCACTGGGGCTGTAAATACCTCCCATTTCCAGTGCCACTGGCAGCAGCCATCCTGGCATCCCCAGAGGAGACCAGCTCACAAGAAAGGCAAATCCCAGAGTCCGCGATGCTGTTGGAGACCTGGGCCCACCAGCTGGGTGTGTCACCACACTGTCCAGGACTCCAGCTCGGCTATCAGGCCGCCGCTGCTTCCCCACTCTGTTCTCTTCTTTCACCCTGTGGTGGTGTGGAGCCTGGGTTTCTAACTCCCACTACAGACCCACTCAGGGAAGAGGATGTAGTGTGTGCGCTGGACGGCTAAGGGAAGCCAAGCTTGCTTAGGAACCTGGACCTCTCCACTGAGCATGGTGCCCTACTGCACCCCACCTCCCTCCCTCCCCTAGAGCGCCACCATGCTCCTCCCCTTTCTGTATCACCCTCTCAGATGCTCTGTCCTCTTTAAGTCAGCAGCTCTGGGCTGGGCACAGAAAGTTGTTTTTTCTGTTCTCCCCAATTTACTGATGTGAAGTTGTTGATCCCACCAGCTGAGAATAAGACCACTACCACAGTTTTTGAGCCAAATTTGAAGCAACGTATTAAATACTGGTCGGGTCCATAGAGGTTTATAAAGGCAAACCCCACTTTGTCCAATGGGGCAAGCCTACATCCTGATGTACCTCCTGCCTGTGTATGACCAAGCACATCCTGTGCAGTTAAGGCAATCAAGCTTGTTTACAGCAGCAAGAACCCAGGGCGGCTTGTTATCTTACATGAGCAACAGCCCCCAGGACAATTCCAGATTGTCCTTGGGCAAGCGGGGCTTACAGGTTAGAGGCATTTTGTTTTATAGATCAATTAAACACAGTAATTTAAACTAAAAACACAACTTTAGCCACCGCAAAGTCTCCCTTACCTCTGCAGCCTAGCTAGCCATGAATTCAAGTTAATCCTTCTTCCTCAGCCTTCCCCTGGGCTGGATTGACAGGTGTGAGCCACCGTGGGTTTCTGAGTGACTGAATGTGTGGATTCCTGTACAGGGCTCAGTGCTGAGAGCCTGGACAGCGTGGTGGTGCACACCTGGAGTCCCAGGATTCCCAGGCTGAGGTAGGGGGTCACTTGTGTATTTCAGGATAGCCAGGGCCATAGGAATGACAGTGAGGACGTGACCACTCCCAGGTCTGGTTGAGGAGAAGGTTTAGTGTAGATAGGAAGGAGCATGCAGCCAGAGGCATCTATCTGGAAGAGTCCAGACTGAACATGGCCAGCTGAATAGACTGGGGCCATGGGGGTGGGGGCAAGAAAGGGAGAGGAGAGAGGGCAAAGAGGGGCCCAGGAGCTAAGAGAGCATGGGGCCAAAACCTCTGAATTATATAGGAATCTGAAGCTGGGGGAAGGGAAGCCTGGTCCCTGGGCTGGAAGGGGTTAGGGTAGAGGGCGGGGTGAGATGTGCTCGGAGGAGCCATAGGGACTGAGTGAGACTTGGCCCGGGTTTCTGTGGGGCCTGACACTACGTTGTGAGACATTGTCTTTTCCGTCATCTTAAGCTTGTCTAGCTCACCTTCCTAGAAGGCAGCGCCCTGTGTGTCCTTCCAGAGCTCAGCAAACTACAGATGTGTCCAGCTGCTGGAGTTTGTAAATAAAGTTTGGCTCCCCACCCCCCCAACCCCAAGACAAAGTTTCTCTGTGTAACAACCCTGGCTGTCCTGGAACTCGCTTGTAGCCCAGGCTGGCCTTGAACTCACAGAGATTCATCAGCCTCTGCCTCCCGAGTGCTGGGATTAAAGGCGTGCGCCATCAGGCCTGGCTGTGAATAAAATTTTCATTTGAGCATAAAACTCAGTTTTGCCTCATGTTCCTCCTCTGAGGTGGAAGTGAGATCCTCACTTCAGGAAAATGAGGAGTTGACAGCTTGGCATGAGTGTGTCCATGCGCACTGTGTACCTGCTGCGTTCTCAGTTGTCAGCGCAGCAGCAGTGCCCTGCTGCAGAGCCCGGCCTTGGTGCAGCTGAGCCTCAAGTTCTGGACTTGCCCTCTGCCCTGGAAGTAGGCCTGTTGGAGCTGCCGAGGCTTCTGTGGGGTCTACCAGTCCTGCTCCCCAGCCATGCCTCAGGCCTCTTGGTGGCTACTAGAACCGAGGCTCCCATGAGGTGGCCTCCCTCTGTCCCCGGAGCCTCAGCAGTGCGGCTCCTGCCCCGCCACCCCACCCCAGTGGCTCCCCTCCACCAAGGCCTTGAGTGTGGCCTCCCGCTGTCCCTTCCCATGCCCTCCCTCTGTGTCTTTCTACGGACGACTGCTGACAGTGCTGTGCTGTCTTCTGTGTCCCATCCACAGGGCTGGGGTTGGGTGTCTGCTAAATGCTCCAGCGGGCAGACCTGCTCCCCGTGGCGGTTGCCTGGGGGACCAGCCCCTCTCCATTTGCCAGCTGGCCTCTTCCTCTTTGTTCCATAATAGCAACACAGTACCTATGTTGCCAGGTGTGGGGTCTCTCAGGGTGGTGCCCACAGATCACCTAGGGGCTCATTAGCACCCAGTCAGGCCCTTGCTGGGACCTCCCAAGTGAGACAGCACTCTGAGCCTGGCCCTCCAGGTCTCCTCGTCCATGGTGGACACCAGGGACCGGGGAGGTTGTTCCCCGTAAGGACAGCATGGGGTTAGGGTGCAGGTTAGTGAATAGCCCTGCCTGTGGGCTGTGTGCACCCCACCCCCAGTGTTGTTCTCTGGTGGGGACCCCTACAGAATGCCCACTTCCTACCAGCACCCAGCTGCCGGGGGTGGCTTGAGACGCTGCTGCCCCCTTGTGCCAGCCCACCCTGCGTTTCATCCACACCCTTGCACCTGTGTGCACAGGTGAGGTCAAGCCTCCTGGCGGTGTCACCTGATGCTGGGCATCAGATTTCTCACTGTCTCTGTGAGAGCGGCAGCAGCCTGTCCCTGGGGAGAGGCGGCCCCGCGGCTGAGGCCCTGCTTGCCGGCCAGGCTGCAGTGTTCTGATGGAACAAGGGTCTGTCCCTGGTGGCCCTTCTGTGAGTGACAGGCCCATACTCCTACCCACCTCCATTGCTGCGGCGGTGGTGAGAAGATGGGCCTGCCTCTTCTGGCTCTGTGACTAGGCAGGTGCCCTGCCCTCTGGCAGGCTTCCCAGTATAAGATGAAGATGGAAGTGTGCTGTCCCTGGATCTGGGATCAGTCCCAGTCCTGGCTAAATGAAGTTGCCTGTGGAAAGTCCTTAGCCATGCATGGAGTCCCAGTGCTTGTGGGGCCAGGCACAAGGGTCATGAGTTCTGGGCCAGCCTGGGCTTTCTAAGGAGTTCCTGTCTCTTTTTTTTTTTTTTTTTTTTTTTTTTTTTTGGGGTTTTTCGAGACAGGGTTTCTCTGTGTAGCTTTGTGCCTTTTCCTGGAACTCGATTTGGAGACCAGGCTGGCCTTGAACTCACAGAGATCCACCTGACTCTGCCTCCCATGTGCTGGGATTAAAGGCATGTGCCACCACTGCCAGGCCGAGTTCCTGTCTTAAAAGGAAAAAAACATGAGTTCTGAAGATTGAGAATAAGCCACTGCTACTGACTCTCTCCAGCTGTGTCCCTGCTGACAGAAAGCCAGCTCCTTCTCTGGTTTCCTCCTGTCACTTATCTCTGAGACTGGGCAGCTCTTTCAAAGAGGTTTCTGGGGTCATTTGTCCACGCTTGGCAGGGCAAGGGTCCAAATGTGGCTTTCAGTCTGACTTGTCACCTCAGTGGGTCCACACCAGCGCACACAGTCACGCCACCCTCCCTTCCTCTCTGACGACCATATCAGTCAGCGCCGGCGGCGGGGCCTCCCTTGGTACCCAGGAGCTGAACCTGACTGAGCGGACACACCTGACGGGTCTCCACAGAGCCCTGCACTGCATGCCTGCTGCGCTGTGCCTCCCCCGACTCCCTCGTCACAGCAAACACGAGACCAACATGTCCCCAGCATTTTTTAAAAAGATTTATTCGCCGGGCGGTGGTGGCGCACGCCTGTAATCCCAGCACTCGGGAGGCAGAGCCAGGCGGATCTCTGTGAGTTCGAGGCCAGCCTGGACTACCAAGTGAGTTCCAGGAGAGGTGCAAAGCTACACAGAGAAACCCTGTCTTGAAAAACCAAAAAAAAAAAAAAAAAAGATTTATTCATTATGTATACAGAAGAGGGTGCCAGATCTCATTACAGATGGTTGTGAGCCACCATGTGGTTGCTGGGAATTGAATTCAGGTCCTCTGGAAGAGCAGCCAGTGCTCTTAACCTCTGAGCCGTCTCTCCAGTCCACATTTTTTTCTCCTAAGGTTTATTTATTTTAGCCAAGCAGTGGTGCCACAAGCCTTTTAATCCCAGCATTCTGGAGGCGGAGGTAGGCAGATCTTGAGTTTGAGGCCAGCTTGGTCTACAGAGTGAGTTCCAGGACAGTCAGAGTTACACAGGGAAACCCTGTCTTGAAAAACAAAAAACACGACAGCAAAAACAGATTTATTTATTTTATGAGTATGTGCCTGAGGGTATATATGGTGTGTACCATATTTGTGTCGGTGCCCTTGGAGGCCAGAAGAGGATGTTGGATCCCTTGGAGCTGGAGTTGCAAATGGTTGGAGTTGCCTGTTGTGGGTGCTGGGAATGGAACCCAGGTCCTCTGCAAGAATAACAAGTGCTCTGGATGTTGAACTGTCTCTCCAACCCTGCCTCTGCCTTCCTTATCTTTAAATACATGCAGACCCATTAATGATTAATATGCTCACCCCGAGCTGCTCACCAGTTTCTCCTTTGACCACACTGGTGATGTTCTAGGCCTTGCTCACACTGATGACTCCAGGTGGAGTGGAGTCAGCTGTGGTAGGCCGGGGCTGCCACAGCATGAGCATCACGGGGCCAGCTTGAGCCCCATTCTTGTTTCTTCACTGTATCTGTCACCGCTTAGAAGGTGGGAAGCTGATAAAATGCAGTTGTCATTTTTATTTATTATGTATGTGTATGGATGTTATTGCCTGCATGTATGTTTGTGTATCACATGCATGCCTGGTGCTCACAGAGGCCAGAAGAGGGCATCAGATCCCCTGGGACTGGAGTTTCAGACAATGGCAAGCCACCATGTGGGTGCTGGGAATTGAATTCAGGTCCTCTGGAAGAGCAGCCAGTGCTCTTAACTGGTATTAGTATTATTGTTATAACACTAGGAGCTGTATCTCCAGCCCTCTTTGTAATTTTTATTTGAGTCTCACTACATTGCCCAAGCTGTCCTTAACTCCTCCTGCACCAACTACCTGTGTACCTGTGTCCCCATACCAGGCTGTGCGGTCAGTTTTCTTGTTGACTATACAAGGCTAAGAATTACCGGTAATGACAAAACAGCCCATATTAGCCCAAGCCCAGCTTCACCCCAGCTAATGTCACTGTCCTGGACCTATGGCCTTTGGTTGAACCAAGTGTCTATTTGGAGCCTCACTGGTGCCCTCTGGTAAACCCTGGGACGCTTCAGAGTGATCTTTACAGGCAACATATTAAATAGACTTAGAAAAGATGCCAGTTAGATAAAGCCAGCACCTTTAAAATTGTCATCTACCGTGTGTGTTTCTTCTATTCATGGTCACCTGAGTAGCCCAGTGGGAGTGTCTATAATTGTTGCTGTTTTCAAAGTCGTTGGCAGTACCCAAAATCTTCAAGTATGCATGTGATATGAGAACATTTATTGTTTTATTGTTTTGTGGGGTTCATGGGTTACTAGAGATGTAAACTAGGACTTTTTGTAAGCCACACCCCCAGAACCTCAATGGGGGAATTCTAGGTAGGTGCTCTACTAGTGAACTATCTACTCAGTTTATATATATATATATTTTAAAGATATAATTATTTATTATCTATACAGGGTTCTGCCAACATGCTAGAAGAGGGCACCAGATCAAACTATAGATGGTTGTGAGTCACCATGTGGTTGCTGGGAATTGAACTCAGGACCTCTGGAGCAGCAGTCAGTGCTCTTAACCTCTGAGCCGTCTCTCCAGCCCCTGTATATTTATTTTTTTAATTATAGGTTGAAAACAGGGTCTCACTAAGTTGCCCAAACTGGCCTTATAGTCACTCTGTAGCTCAAGCTGCTTTTAAACTTTTGATCCTTCTGCCTCAGCCTCCCAAGTAACTGCAATGCCTGGCTTAAATGTATTTTTCTAAACAGTTCAGAAGAAGCAAATCTGGCAGATAGATTCTGCCACCATTCTCAGTTTGGCTCTCCTACCTAATTTTATCCCATTCAGCTATTGGCAAGTCAGCTTCTCCATTAAACCAGTCACAGCAACACATATTCACACAGTGTAAAGGAATATTCTCCAGCATTTCCCCCTTTTTGTCTAAATAAAAAGGAAGGTTTTAACTTAACATAGTAAAATTATATACAACAAAAGAATTACAAGGTGTTGGGGATTTAGCCCAGTGGTGGAGCGCTTGCTTAGAGCACTTGTCTAGCAAGCGCAAGGCCCTGGGTTCGGTCCTCAGCTCTGAAAAAAAAAAAAAAAAAAAGAAAAGAAAAAAGAAAAAAAAGAATTGCAATTACAATATCTAGTCTATTTATATTTGGCAAAATTAGAGAAAATATTCTATCTTTGTGACTCTAAAGTTTTATGCCTAATTTATCTTTTATCATAACAAAGGAAAACTTTAACTATGACTATCTAGTCTTCATCTCCGTCAAAGACCCCAGAAGGGTGAAATGTTACCTAACGACAGGGACATCTGGCTGCCTGGACAGTTACTAGGTTCTTCTGTGACGTTGGACCATCTAACTTTGGCCTACAGGACTAATATATCTGACAGACTTTTTTGAGAAGCAGGGAATTCTGAAGGACTGTCCTACTTTGCCTTGGCAAAATCTGGCAGTCGCTTTCTTTTGTGTCCTGCTGGTCCAGTTTGGACAGTATACTGTCAGTAATTGAGGCAAGGGCAGTTTCTTGGCCAAATGGCTAACTTTTGCCACCAAGAAAGCAAACTCCTCCATATGGAGTTTCTTCAATATCCATTATGTTCTCTGAAGTAAATTGTTGCTGTCAGGAGCAGACATGTCTCATTGTCAAGAAAAGTCTTATGTTACTAAAACATTAAAACATTAAAAAATACCATGTTCTGTAGGTCTTTGAAGTTTTGAAGACCATCTATCTATGTCAATATCTGTTTAACCTTGAAAACATATCTGACGTGACTATAAGTTTGGCTCTTATAGATGATTATTAATCTGTATTTCTTAATTATACATTACATTTTTAAATGACTTGCATAAACACAATACCGTAAACAAGAGTAGAAACATACATACAGCATAACAAAATTAACTTTAAATTTGTATTAATAAACCAAAATCTATGCCAATGTATAATATTTTGAGACTCACAGGTTTCTTTGTTTAAAAGTAGATTTAACAATCAATCTTCGTATCCTAACATTTCTATATCCCCCTTTTTCTTCTCAGAACAAGATCATTGAATCTAATCTTCCATGTTCAGCTTTTTTCCTGACCATTACCAATTACAACTTGTAACCAACCCCCCTTAACTGATAATAAACATCCATAACCCATCTTTTGGGGAGTACTTACTGTTGTTTGTGGGCACTGTTATCTTTGGAGGACCCTGAGAAATTTGAAGACTATGGTCAAGTCCTGACTGGAGTATTCTGTGAGGCTGTAGCATCTCAGCCAGTAGCCTTGAAGCTGTTCTGGATGCAGAATTCTCAGGAGAGTATAGCAGGCATTTTGAAATGCTGGATAGGCTGGGCTATCTGTTTTCATTGGTGTTTGGTCCCCTTGTTCTGAAAATACATAAACTTTTAAAGGTAACATACATATTTACATCAACATAGATATAGACTGTGCACTGTACACAAGTCAACCAAAGATGATTTTTGTTCTGTGTTTGAGCAGGTAAAATAGTCATCACGTGTCTTGTAGTTCTTCTAGGCTTCTTTCTCATGTCTGCAGTCAGGATGTCAGGGGGTCTTTCTCGATCAAACCTGATTTTCTTTAACCCTGAATGAACCCACAGCTTCTCATTTCCTGTGGAAATAAAAGCAGAACCTCTTCCCCAACATAACATATCCCTTGACTTAAATTTTGAAGTCAAGACGTTTTTAAATACATGGGTTGGTTTAACCCGGCAGCTTTCATAATCCAGTGTGCCTTAGCAGCTGTCATTTCTTCATTAACAATCTAAAAAAGCGGAGAGACTCTGTCTCAAAAAAACAAAACAAAATAAACCTTTTTTTGTTTTGTTTTTTGAAACAGTTTCTATGCATAGTCCTGGCTGTCCTGGAACTCACTCTGTAGACCAGGCTGGCCTCGAACTCACAGAGATCTGCCTGCCTCTACCTCCTAAGTTCTGGAATTAAAGGCTTGTGTTACCACCACCTGGCTAAAACAAACCTTTTTTAACTAAAAAAAAAAAAAAAAAAAAAAAAAAAACTGGGGGCATGTCACTTGTCCCAGGCACAAGTGTGAAGTTGGAGGACAGCTTGAGAGAGTTGGTTCTCTCCTTCCACCATGTGGGTCCAGGAGCCAACTCAGGTGGTGATGGCAGACCAGCCCCATGGGGGCTAGTTTGAGGAAGAGTTTTTAATGAGGGATTGTCTAGATCGAGGGGCTGTGGTCACTTCTGGGGATTTCTTGATTGTTGCTGAGGTAGGACGGAAGGTCCTCTGAGTGTGGACTTGGTTTTATAGACTGAGCCCTGAGATGTGTTGTAAGGCAGGAGAAAGCTAGCGGGTACGTTCTTCCCTCTCTGCCCCGACTGTGGGTGTGGTGTGTGACTTTGCTACAGTGAGGGATTATAACCTATAATTGAGGCTGGATAACCCCCATGGGGGTGCTTTTTGTCAGGGTGTTTCTCACAAAATGAAAGTAGAGTATCCTGAGCCAAATGCCTGCCTGGCCTTGTGCTGGCCTGCAGGGGACCTGGTGGCAGCCTGCCCAGCCAGGGCTCCTGTGTGGTAGAGGAGGGAACCCGTAAGCAGCAGTCTTGAGCTGTGTGTGTTTCTGTGGCTGCCTGACAGCCCAGTGCTTTGTAGAGGGCTGGGCCAGTTTGGTGTGATGCCTGTGACCTGGAGCTCTGTCATGCTGCTGTTGGGAGGGAGGGCTGAAGGGCAAGGCAGCAAGCAAGGGCTGTGGAGTCTGAGTCTGCTCCTTTGCCCACAGCCCAAAACGTGACTGTGGATGAAGTGATCAATGCCTACAGGCAGGCCTGCCAGAAGCTCAACTGCCGACAGATCCCGAAGCTCCTCAGGCAGCTGCAGGTATGAGGGGTGGGGACACTCACCGAACGCCTGTGCGTCCATGTGTGCATGTGTGTTTGTATGTGTGTAGGAGCACAGCCTTGGGGCCTGCCCAGCCTGCCCCCAGCCAGGGCCTGTGTAAGGACAGCTGCAGAGATCCTCAGTTCAGCCGTGAAGTTAGCAATGATCCAGAATCACAGTAAGTGGTAACTACTGACTCTGTCAGCCCCAAAGAAATCCTGTCCTCACAGAAAGGTCATCTTGTCCATTCCTTCAAGTCTGAATTCCAAAATTAATTCCTAAAGCGTGATTTCTAAGGCGAGCGTCAGCCTGGGCTCCGTACTGATGCCCAACTCAACAAACAAGGACAAAACAGCAAAAACCCAAGTCTGGACCTCAAGAGATAGACCTCCCTGCTGTTTAGGAAGTTAACAGAAACCAGCTCTGCCTGTCATCCCAGCACCTAGAGGGTGGAGGCAGGAGGATGGAGTTCAGGGTTAGCCTCAGCTACATGATGAGTGTGAGGCCAGCCTGGGCTATATGAGACCCTGTCTCCAGAATCAAAAACAAGCTGGCAAGTTGGCTCAGTGGGTGAAGGTGCTTGCTGCCAGGCCTGGCAACCTGAGTTTGAGCCGCTGGAAGCCACATGGTGGGTAGAGGTAGAAGACTACATTTTCCACATGTGAACAGTGATGTGTGCGTGTACACACACATGCACGTGCACATACACACATCAAAAGTTTAAATGCAGACATGGAAAGCAAAATTGACTTCTCATTTCTTCCCCTTCCCCCAGATCCCCTCTGGGTAGGGGGAAGATCCCCTTCCCCCCGGGAGGTCCCTATCCTCAGCCTGTTGGAGAATTTGTAGAAGGGATTGCTGGCTCAGCCGTGCCAGCGGCACCAGGCGCTGTCTGAGTTAGTGTGAATGTGGGCAGACTCTGCCTGTAGCCTTCCTCTCTATGGTCACCCCGGGGCCTATCTCCACACAGGGTCCTCGGGGTGCCTGGTCATTGTTCTCTCTGTGTTCCTGGACTCTGTCTGTTCTGTAGAGTTAGCAGAACGGGGGCTTGCCCCTTCCAGGAAGAGCCTCTCAGTGTGGCATCTGAGGCAAGGATGAGGGCTGACTAGACCTGCACCTCACTGGCCAAGTATGCTGTCAAGCCAGCCTTAGCCTGTCTGTTCTGGGGCTTGTTACAGCGCTCAGCCCTTGGGTGACAGTGAAGCCCAGAGACTGGCACCTGGCATGTGTGTGCACTAGGTGGACCCCACAGGAAGGGGCTGGGAAAACCCCTGAGCCAGAGCCTTTATGTCTTTTGCTGAGTGCCACGCGTGACTGTCAACCTACCCGTCCCAGTCCCTTGGGACAGACTTGCCCGAGTCTGGACATCGCCCCAGCAGTGCTGGACACCCTCAACTTCACTTCATCAGCTGGAGTGATGGGGCTGTGGCTCCTGGCTCCAGGCAAACGCATCTCATGCTCTGTGTGCTCAGAACCAGCCCCGGTTGTCCTCTGGGCCTTTGTCCAGCTGCCCTGGCCAGTCCCGTTCCAGACGCCGTCTCACTGCAGGGCAGGGCAGAGCCGTTGAGCCCTGACTGCCCACTTGCAGGCCACCCCAGTTGCTGGGGTGTCTTCCCTGCCTTGACAAGCCCCATCCTGCTTTCTTAGGAGTTCACGGACCTCGAGCAACGCATCAACTGCCTGGACCTAAAAGGTGTGTGTCCCCGGGATGGCAGGTGTCCAAGGGTTTGGTGGCTCCTGCAGGAAGCAGAGACTGGTGGTGGTGTGGACTCTCCACATAAAGGTGCCCGCCCCTTCCCAGGGGAGAAGCTTGACTACAAGACCTGTGAGGCTCTGGAGGAGGTCTTTAAGAGGCTGCAGTTCAAGGTTGTGGACCTGGAGCAGACCAACTTGGATGAAGATGTGAGAATCCTGCTGCCACCAGGCTCTAAGGCCCTCTTGAGGCTTGGGTAGGGAGAGGGCGAGGGCAGGGCCTCATGAAGACCAGAAGGGGGTATCTGATGTGACCAGGGTGGGCCTGAGGCCCTGAAGGTGAGGCCTGGGGAGCTGGGAGCTGGGTGAGGGGCAAGTGTGGCCACCAGGAGCCTTCCTGGCCATCACGCTGCAGGGCTGAAAGGCACCGGAGAGTCGCAGCCTCTGGGCTGAGTGTTCCTGAGCATAGGTTGTAGAAGAGCTCCACCCTCCCAGATCATACAGGTCATACCTGTCATTTTGAGGCTCTTGCGAGCCCAGCACCCCTCCTGTGGCATAGCCCATGTTTCCCTTGGCCATCTGACCTGAGGCCAAACCCACGTGTGCCTGTCCCCAGGGTGCCTCAGCCCTCTTTGACATGATTGAGTACTACGAGTCGGCCACACACCTCAACATTTCTTTCAACAAGCACATTGGCACCCGGGGCTGGCAGGCTGCTGCCCACATGATGCGCAAGGTGGGTACCTCACACACTGGTAGGAAACAATGTGGGGAGATCTATCCCAAGCCCATCTCTCCTGCCCTCCTGCAAGGTAATGCACCTCCTTCACTCCTCCCTGGATGACCCTCGGAAAGTGGTCGTGTCTCCAGCCTGCTTTACTCAGCCTTGCAAAGACTGGAGCAGGAAGGAAGTGGAACTGTCTGGGAGGAGGGTCCCCATCAAAACAGGAATCAGGGAACTCAGGCATAGGCCCCAGTGTGTAAAACCCAGGTGCTAGCTGTGACTACTAAATGACCTCTCCGCTCACTTGTCCCCACCAGACAAGTTGCCTACAATACCTGGATGCCCGAAACACACCCCTGCTGGACCACTCTGCACCCTTTGTGGCCCGTGCCCTCCGCATCCGCAGCAGCCTGGCAGTGCTGCACCTAGAAAATGCTAGCCTGTCCGGGCGGCCCCTCATGCTCCTGGGTAAGTCTGTGTCCGTCAAGCCTGCTGCTGGACAGGTGACCCAGGGCATGGGCTGGCCAGTCACTGCCGCCCCTCCCCAGCCACAGCTCTGAAGATGAACATGAACCTGCGGGAGCTGTACTTGGCGGACAACAAGCTCAACGGCCTGCAGGACTCAGCCCAGCTGGGCAACTTGCTCAAGTTCAACAGCTCCCTGCAGATCCTGGACCTGCGCAACAACCACGTGCTGGACTCAGGTGTGCCGCTGTGACAGCCCTGATCGGGAGTCTAGGGCTGAGGGTCAGAGGTCAGGCCAGAGCCCCTGGGTCTCCCTGGTACGGAAGAGGCACTGACCACCTGCCTCCCCTAGGTCTGGCCTACATCTGTGAGGGTCTCAAGGAGCAGAGGAAGGGTCTGGTGACCCTGGTGCTGTGGAACAACCAGCTCACGCACACGGGCATGGCCTTCTTGGGCATGGCGCTGGTGAGTCCAGGGGGCTTGCTCATGGTCCTCACCCTGCCTGGCCCCAACACGTTGTGTGGTGTGTGTGCGTGTGTGCATACGTGCTTGCACGTGGAGGTCGGAGGACAGCTTGCAGGAGTCAGTTTTCTCTTTCCACCATGTATAAATGTCCAGGTATAGAACTCGAATCCTTGGGCCGTCAGCCGGCCCTGGGCCATGTTTCTTTCATTGGGTCTCTCTCTCTCTCTCTCTCTCTCTCTCTCTCTCTCTCTCTCTCTCTCCCTTTCTTCTTCCTTCCTTCCTTCTTTCTTTTTTTCCCCCTCCAAGACAGGGTTTTTCTGTGTAGCTCTGACTGTCCTGGACTTGCTCTGTAGACCAGGCTGGCCTCGAACTCAGATCCTCCTGCCTCTGCTCTGAGTGCTGGGATTAAAGGCCCAAGCTGGGCCCTATTTCTTTAGTTGTCTTTTTGTAACAGACTACATAGGACAGTGCTTTGCACAAACTGAATGTGTTGGCCTAAAAAAATTAATGTTTTCTAGAAGCAGTCAGTAAGCTTTTTTTTTTTTTTTTTTTTTTTTTTGGTTTTTTGAGACAGGGTTTCTCTGTGTAGTTTTGTTGCCTGTCCTGGAACTCACTCTGTAGACCAGGTTGACCTCGAACTCACAGAGATCCGCCTGGCTCTGCCTCCCGAGTGCTGGGAATAAAGGTGTGCGCCACCACTGCCTGGCAGTTTTTAGTCTTTTTATTATCACATAATATAGAAAGTAATTTGAACAGGTACAAACACTCCCAGGGGAGGGAGACACTTTTGTGGGGTGCCCTCCCACAAGAAGGCTGTTTTCAGGGTCTTTAAAGCCATTCAGAGACAGGCTCGGTGAGGGGAGGGAGCCAGACTATGCACTCTGGTGGGGAGTGGGCAGTGTGGGCTTTGGGGAGCCCCAGCTTGGGAGAGACTTGAGTTTCCCAGACCTGTGGCAGAATTGTCCTCTGAGAGGCAGATGAGAGGAGAGAAGCCCGTGCCTCTCTGCTCCTTTTCCGGCTCCTTTCCTGACACACCTTTCTAGCCTTTCCTCCACCATGGCGCCCCCTCCTCACCTCCCCTGTCCCTTCCAGCCGCACACACAGAGTCTGGAGACACTGAACCTGGGTCACAACCCCATTGGGAATGAGGGTGTGCGCAACCTCAAGAACGGGCTCATCAGCAACCGGAGCGTGCTGCGCCTCGGCCTGGCCTCAACCAAGCTCACATGCGAGGGTAGGATGCGGGCCAGGCGCGCAGGGGCCAGCGGGGCTCGGCAGGGCGGCCGGCCGGCCGGCGGCCAAGCGTGGGCGGCCAAGCGTGGGGCCCGTGGCCAGCCCCTGCGGTCCCCCTCCCAGGCGCGGTGGCCGTGGCAGAGTTCATCGCCGAGAGCCCCCGCCTCCTGAGACTGGACCTCCGGGAGAACGAGATCAAGACAGGCGGGCTCATGGCACTGTCCTTGGCCCTCAAGGTGAACCACTCCCTGCTCCGCCTGGACCTGGACCGAGAGCCCAAGAAGGAGGCGGTGAGGGCGGGCGCTCGCCGTGTACCAGTGCTGTCTTTCTTGGGCGGGGGAGGCGGGAGGGAGGGGAGGGCCAGGGTGGGGCAGAGGCCACACAGAGCCCTAGCAGGCCGGGTCCCACAGGTGAAGAGCTTCATCGAGACCCAGAAGGCACTACTGGCCGAGATTCAGAACGGCTGCAAGCGCAACTTCGTGCTGGTGAGAGAGCGGGAGGAGAAGCAGCAGCTGCAACTGTCGGCCTCCATGCCCGAGATCACCGTCACCGCGCCCCCGCCCCTGGAAGAGCCTGGGGACCTGCCAGCCATGGGGGCGCAGAATGGGGCCCCTAGCCCTGGGCCTGACCCTGACTCAGACTCGGACTCAGACTCTGACCGGGAAGAGCAGGAGGAAGAGGAGGAGGAGGAGGAGGAGGAGAAGCAACAGGACCAGCAGAGGGCCGAGGGCGGCGCTGACCAGAGCCCCTCAGCCCCCTGCCCTGCCCTCATACCCTCCACGGACTCCCTAGGCCCTGGGGATAAGAGCCCCCCAGGCAGCCCCTCCTCCCCCACTGAGCAGCGCATTTCTGTCTCCAGCCCAGGCCGAGGCCACAAGGTGTTTGTGGTGACCCGGGTGGAGAGTCCACCCGAGAGGCCAGAGCCCCCCGTTCCCCCCTCCTTTGTCTCCTCTCCTCCACCCTCCCCTCCCTCCCCACCCACCTCTCCACCATCTCAGACCATGGACATCCAGGACCCAGAGTCATCCGAGGCTCAGCCCCAGCCGGAGCCATCTCAGGCAGGGCAGCCTCTGCCCAACGGCCTGAAGCCTGAGTTTGCCCTGGCACTGCCCCCAGAGCCACCCCCAGGGCTGGAGGCTAAGGGGGGCAGCTGCAGCCTGGAGCACGGTAAGAAGAGTGAGGCAGGGGGTAAGCCATCAAGGAAGCACCTACCTGTGGGCGGGCTTCAGCTTCCCATTCTAGAATGCCCGTAAAGGGATAGGAGACTGCACTTGATTGTTGGTTCCTACCCTGGACCCCAGAGCTCTCCCTGGGGTGGGGACGGTGTGGTCTGGAGGGGCAAGGCCATACCCTGCCTGCCTCTGAGGGAGCTGCCGCCCACTGCCTACAGCACTGCACCGCCCCCAGGGTGCCAGCAAGCTAGAGGAACTGCTTTTAGAGGCCAGTCAGGAGGCCCCGCGGGACACACTGTGACACTGTGAGTAGGTGCCATCTGGGGGGCTGGCATGAAGAGCTGGGAGCCCTGCTGACCCTCCTCACCTCTGTTCCCTAGTTCTTTAGTTCCGGCCGGTCTGTGATGAGCTGAAGCCATCCCCAAGGATCTGCTGACTCCCCGACTAGTCCCCCAGGAAGCCAGGCGGGGTATCCCAGGCCTCGCTCAGAAACGCTACAGCCGCAGGGGCACGGGGCTGGGAGTGCTTCCCGGACTCGAGCACGTATTTATGTGTCTGCCGCTCCCCAGGTTGGGGCTGGGGTGGACAGGAGGAAGAGGACGGTCGGAGGAGCTCTCCAGGGTCACTGGCCACAAGGCTGCTCTGGTCCTGGAGGGCCAGTGACCAGCCTGCCCTGGGAGGGGTAGGAGGCAGGGCAGGTGTAGGATGGCCCCTGGCCCCTTTCAAGACCTGGCTGGTGAGAGTGTTGGTGGAGTTTGCCAGCCCCTGTGGGGTGGGGCCAGTGGGAAGGAAGAGAGCTTTCTTTCTTAAGTGCAATAAAATCTATCAGGGAACTGGGCACGCAGCAGTGGGGCTCTGGGACCCTGCTGCCCAGGCCACTGAGGCTGCGCCCTGGCAGGCACTACAGCAGTGGGCGGTGGGTGGGTGGATGGTGTGGGAGGGTGGGCTGGGCTGGGCCACTCCTGTTGGTGCAGCTGTCACACCTTTTCTAATAAACGGGAGCTGGGTTGACCATCTGCCTCTGCCTCGTGCTGGGCCCGGCTGCCCGAGGGGCGGGAGAGGGGGTGAGTGGTGGAGACCCTCTGCTGGTTTGGTGCCCGTGGTCCCCAAAGGAAACCCGAAGGCTGCACAGACCTCCCTGCTTCCTCCACCCTCTTATCCATCCACACCTCGAGCAGCACACTGAGGCCACCCGTGCTCCCCCACTCGCAGCCAGCCGGAGCTTCCCGGGGTGCCCGGCGAAGGCATCTGCTGGCTGAGGTAGCAGGGCCAGCCTGCCCTCTCCTGGCCCCATCTGTGGAGGGAGGGCTGTACACAGGGCCCGTGAGCCACCTGTCCTCACGCTAGCTAGCACCTGCCTGGCTTGTGGACCGGAGAGCTGTTCCCTGCACAACACCGGAGGACTGCCAGGTCTGTGACACGGGTTCCCCATCCCCGCTGCCAAGGAGTCTGAGGGGGGAAGGTCACAAGTTCCAGGCCACGCTGGGTGGCAGACTGAACGTGAGGACTTAGTTGACAGGGGAAAGCTGGGGCAGTGGAGAGTGGTGAGCCCTGGCCTGGAAGCCGCCAGTGAGGGACTAGGTGTGCTCAGTGTCAGTCTCAGGCTCCACAGGAGATGAAAGCTAAGGAGAGCCATGTGTAGGAAGTGCCTGCCTGTGTGGACACAGCCTCAACCTCACGGTGTCCATGTCCTTTCCTGTCTTGAACCTGGGAGTCAGGCCCTGTTCGGCAGCACTAAAAATAACCAGGCCCTCGAAAAACCAACCAACAAACAAAAGTCCAGCCGGTCGCGGTGGCCTTAGTCCCGGCGTTCGGGAGGCAGAGGCAGGCGGATCTCTGTGAGTTTGAGGCCAGCCTGGGCTACAGAGTGAGTTCCAGGACAGCCAGGGCTGTTACACAGAGAAAGCCTGTCTCCAAACAAAAGAACAAAACAAAAAGCCTGGGAGTCCTCTGCACCCCACCATTGTATCTGTCAGAAACTTTTTCTCAACTAACTTTTAGGCACACGGATGTGTGTGTGCAAGTTAGTGTGTGACTGTGATGCATGCTTGCCGTGGCACACTCATGGAGATCAGAGGAGAGCCCAGGGTGTTTATTCTGTACCACACCTGGTTTGAGTCAGGCTCTCTTATTTTTTTTTTTATTTTTTTTTGGTTTTTCGAGACAGGGTTTCTCTGTGTAGCTTTGCGCCTTTCCTGGAACTCACTTGGTAGCCCAGGTTGGCCTCGAACTCACAGAGATCCGCCTGGCTCTGCCTCCCGAGTGCTGGGATTAAAGGCGTGCGCCACCACCGCCCGGCGAGTCAGGCTCTCTTACACCAGGCTAGCTGGCCCCTGAACTGGAGAGTCTCCTCATAGGAACACTGGGATACGGCGGCCACAGGACACTGTCGGGCTTTTACATGGGTGCTGGGATTTGAACTCGGGTCTTCAGGCTTCTACAGCAAGCTGCTTTTTTATCCACCAAGCTAGCTCCCCAGCCCAGAATCCTCTTTGTTGAAACACTAGCGGCTTGTACTTCGGTCGCCTACTGCTCCAGACAAGCTCACCACTCCTTAGGACACAGCAGACACTTGTTTGGGAGTGGGGCTCGGGGAAGCCACACACAGTAACCACTGCCGACCAAGTCACCATCTGTTGCATCCCTTCCCTTCAGTACCTGGGAGATACCAGTACAGCTACCCTGCTACCAGCCCCTTCTGAGCTAGGCTGGGGAGGAGCTGAGGCATCCTGGATTCTGGGGAAAGCCTGCCAGGGGGTCCTCACCACCTCAGCTGTGGTCAGCATATTAAGTCTCAGCAGCTCTGGCCCAGTGGATGCACCCTCTGTGAGCCTGTGCGGCGCTCCTCCTGGTCTTGGCTGTGTCTCTCATGTACCAGCTCTTAACATGGCGTGAGAAATCAGTCCTTCCCAACTGCTGCTGGGACGGATGGCCACCTCAGAATGATGCTGATGAGATCCAAGGTCCCAGGAGCTCTTCACCAAGATGATCATGTGAAAATGAGTCCCTTAGGATGGGCCCCAAACCAGCATGAAAGGGGTACTTATGAAGGGGCAACTGGGGTTCAGGGGTGTGGCTCGGTGGTACAGTATGTATCAAGCATGCCCTGGTTCCACCCTCAGCACCTCCAGATGTGTGTGTGGGTGTAATTTATATATCCTCTGGCTGCTTGTATACCTGTAGTCCTAGTTGCTCGGGAGGCTGGAACGAGAGTCACTGGAGCCCAGGAACTCCAGGCCAGGCTGGGAAATACAACAAGAGCCTGGCTCTTACAAAAAAAAAAAAAAGAAAGAAAGAAAAATGTGGACCCAACCATAGCGCTGGCCGTGTGACAACAGGGTTGGAGTGACGAGCAACAGGCCGGGAAAGTTCTCTCTTGTTCTCAGAACCTCCACACGCAGGAGACAATGTCTGGTGGTGGCAGCAGTCACTCGTGGTTGGTCGCTTGCCACAGCCTTTCAGAGCAGATGGGTCAGCTCTGTAGAGCTCACTGGTGTCCAGGGCCATGGGATTGCAAGCTGGAGGTAGAGGCCAGCATCTGGGCACGTAATTCTTCCCTCTGAAAGCTCAGCCATTTGTCCCCCTTTGTTGCAGCTGTGTTTTGAGACAGGGTCTCTCTGTTACATAGGCTGTCCTGGAACTCGCTCTGTAGACCGGGCTGGCCTTGAACTCACAGCTTCGCCTGCCTCTGCCTCCAGAGTGCTGGGATTAAAGATGTGCGGCGCCACGCCCACCTGGTTTGGTTGTTCCGAAGCTATACCCAGTTCTAGTGACCCCAACATCCTGACACTGGCAATGTTCCTTGCTAGACTTCCTGGAGCTCAGCATGGAGGCAGCTGCTCCCCACCACGTGACTCAGGGACGCCACCCCTGCAAGCCTGCGCTGGCAGTCAACCCCAGGGCTACAAGCATCGATGGTCCTGGGGCCAATGAGGGTCTCAGCTCCTCAGTACACATAGCACTTAGAATTCTGCTTGGTGGCAGCCAGCTCCTTGGTCTGTGTGAGAGCACACAAAATCCCTGTGGTGTCTGGGAACTAAATCCTGACATCCTGTTTGGGTTTGGCAGACACACAGTCAGAGTCTCAAGATAGAGCAGGCAGGATGTGGTGAGACATCCAGGAGGTGGAGGCAGGAGGATTGGGAGTCTAAGATCATCCTCCGCTACACGTCAGTCTGGGCTACATAAGGGCTACCCTGCCCGGAAAACAGCCCTGGCAGCGGCACTCGGCCAATACCTCAGCTTCCGGTGGTTGGTCCTCCAGCTCCAGTGTATGGTGGTCTTGGCTGATCGGGATGTCCCAGCCTCAACTTAGTGAAGAAGCATGCGGGCAGCCTGGTAGATAGGGAGGGAGACATCCGGCCCCCACAGCCTGTGCATCCGTGGGACCCGACAGAGTCCGGAGGCCCTGTCAGTACAGTGGCTTCACCTTCCCTCTGGAAACATCCTCTGCCTGGCTGGAAATTTTTTGTTTTGGTTTTCGAGACAGGGTTTCTCTGTGTAGCCTGGCTGTCCTGGAACTCCCTCTGTAGACCAGGCTGGCCTTGAACTCACAGAGATCCCTTTGTCTCTGTCTCCCAAGTGCTGGGATTAAAGGCTTGTGCTGCCATACCTCCCCCCAAAGTTTTAAAATACTTTTATTACTTTTTTTTTTTTTTGAGACAGGGTCTCTCTACATGGCCCTGGCTGGAAGTCAGAGGCCTGCCTATCTGTCTGTCTGTCTGTCTATCTATCTATCGTGTGAGTGCTTGTGTGTGGAGGTCACTGGACAGCTTGTGTGCCTCGGGTCACACTCAGGTCAGCAGGTTCAACAGCCTTTACCCACTGAGCTATCTCCCCAGCCCTCTTTACTCTGGGTGTGCGTGTGTGTGTGTGGGGGGGGGGTCTTAAAATTACCTTTTGCTTTAGATTTTTTTTTTTTTTTCAGAGCTGAGGACCGAACCCAGGGCCTTGAGCTTGCTGGGCGAGTGCTCTACCACTGGCCCAGCCCTTTTGCTTTAGACTTTTAAATTACATTTTTTTGATGATTTTGTGGGGGTGGGATTCATGTAACATGACACATTGCTGGAGTCAGTTCTGTCCTTCCACCATGTGGGGCTGGGATCACACCTAGTTTGTCAGGCTTGGCCACAGGCACCTTTACTCACTTTACAGTCCATCCTGCAGGACGGTGGGACTGTGGAAGGGAAAAAAAGGTGTAGAGAGTCTGCTTCAAGCCCAGGCTGGGGGCTTGGCTGGGACCCCAAAAGGTCCCCAGGAGTCCCGATTAGAAGGTTGTTTGACCTGCAAGGACCTCATCGAGGCCTCCTAGCCATGGCGAGATGCACCTGCAGGCTGAGCATGGCCTCAGGACCTTGGCAGGGCGGGGTGAGGAGGGAGGGCCAGCAGCTTGCCATCCTGGGCCGACAGGAGCTTTTCAAGATCTCCAAGGTGCAGGCAAGGCAGCCAACTCTTTCTGCTGCCTCTGCTGGCGAGGGACTTGGAAGACTTCCCCCATGTACCGCACAACGTGCTCCTCAGAAATGGACAGTGGTAACAGCCGCACAACACTCCAGGAAGCTTTTTTTTTCAGATTTTATTTTTATTATTTATCTTGTTTCGGGGCCTCTCTTTGTAGTCCTGGTTATTCTGAAACTCATATGTAAACCAGGCTGGCCTGAACTCAGAGATCCTCCTGCCTCTGCCTCCCGATTTTTAAAGACTTACTGTTTTATGTGTATGAGTTTATGAGTGTTTGTCAGCGGGTATGTTGTCACCGTGTGCTTGCAGGAGCCCACAGAGGCCAGGAAAGGTTGTCAGATCCCATGGGACTGGAGTTACAGATGGTTGTGAGCCACCATGTAGGTGTTGGGTCAGGTTCTCTGCAAGAGCAGTAAGTGCTCATAACCACTGGACCATCTCTTCAGCCCACCTCTGACCCTGGCCCCGATGCGATGCCATCTTTCAGATATTATCACCTTGGTTCTCAGTGGACAGATACTGAGACTTCAGGCCACTCACTCACCAACATGGAGATCGAACAGGAGCCCCCCTTCAGACTTTTAAGTAAGTGTGTGTGTGTGTGTGTGTGTGTGTGTGTGTGTGTGTGTGTGTGTGTGTGTGTGTGTGTGTGTTGGGGGGTATGCATGTGAGAGCACTGACCACAGGGACCAAAAGAGGGCATAGGATTCTCTGGAGCTGAAGTTACAGGTGGAAGGGGTTGAGATCTCCTGACATGGGTTCTGGGAAACCAAAGATGGGTCCCCTGCAAGAGCAGCAATCTTGCCGGGCGGTGGTAGCACACACCTTTAATCCCAGCACTCGGGAGGCAGAGCCAGGCGGATCTCTGTGAGTTCGAGGCCAGCCTGGTCTACACAGTGAGATTCAGGACAGGCACCAAAACTACACAGAGAAACCCTGTCTCAAAAAACAAAACAAAACTAGCAATCTTGCCAACTCCGAATCTATGGGTCCTAGGGGTCTAATTCTGGTTGTCAGGCAAAGGCCTTTATCGGCTGACTGGCTGCGGAGCCATCTTCTAAGATAGTTTTGTTTTGTCTTTAGTTAGGATCTCACTATGCAGCCCTGGGTGGTTTGGAATTCACAGAGATCTGTCTGCCTCTGTTTCTGGAGTTTTGGGATGAAAGGTGTGAGCCATCATGCCCAGCACTGTGAAATTCCACACCAAGGCTGAAAGCCATTTCCTTACAGTTAAAGTGACCTCCTGAACTGTGTTCACTCAGCCAGTAATCCTGAGAGACCAAAGAAGTCAGGGATAGATTGGTTTTAGCCAGAGACCTAAGGGATGTGAAGTCAATACCACCAACTGATGAACCACATAGCCTGAGAGTGGGTGACTTTGCCAAGCTCTTGGTTCCTGGGGTGAAGGGTACTGTTCTCTTAGTCTTCAGGGACCCTGGCTCAAAAGTCACTGATTTGGTCAGTGACTGTAAGTCAGCAGTAGAGCCCCTGCGTAGATTCCCCCAGTGAGGGGCTGGGGGGGGTGGCTCAGTGGTAGAGCCCCTGCCTAGAATCCCTCAGTGAAGAGCTGGGGTGTGGCTCAGTGGTAGAGCCTCTGCCTAGAATCCCCCAGTGAGGGGCTGGGGTGTGGCTCAGTGTTAGAGCATCTGCCTAGAATCCCCCAGTGAGGGGCTGGGAGTGTGGCTCAGTGGTAGAGCCCCTGCCCAGAATCCCTCAGTGAAGGGCTGGGGTGTGGCTCAGTGGTAGAGCCTCTGCCTAGAATCCCCCAGTGAGGGACTGGGGTGTGACTCAGTGGTGGAGTCCCTGCCTAGAATCCCCCAGTGAGGGCCTGGGGGTGTGGCTCAGTGGTAGAGCCCCTGCCTAGAATCCCCCAGTGAGGGCCTGGGGGTGTGGCTCAGTGGTAGAGACCCTGCCTAGAATCCCCCAGTGAGGGGCTGGGGGTGTGGCTCAAGGTAGAGCCCCTGCCTAGAGTCCCCCAGTGAGGGGCTGGGGGTGTGGCTCAAGGTAGAGCCCCTGCCTAGAATCCCCCAGTGAGGGGCTGGGGTGTGGCTCAGTGGTAGAGCCGCTGCCTAGAATCCCCCAGTGAGGGGCTGGGGGTGTGGCTCAGTGGTAGAGTCCCTGCCTAGAATCCCCCAGTGAGGGCCTGGGGGTGTGGTTCAGTGGTAGAGCCCCTGCCTAGAGTCCCCCAGTGAGGGGCTGGGGGTGTGGCTCAGTGGTAGAGCCCCTGCCTAGAATCCCCCAGTGAGGGCCTGGGGGTGTGGCTCAGTGGTAGAACCCCTGCCTAGAATCCCCCAGTGAGGGGCAGGGGTGTGGCTCAGTGGTAGAATGCTAGTCTATCAGGCAGGAGGGTCTTTATAAATCCTCATCACCATAAAACAAAGTCATCCCCTTGATCTCGGGTGTCTTTGTAATTCAGAGCTGAGCTCTGCTGTTCCCTCCCCGCCACGCTATAGTGGATGAGGAACCCCAGCCCGAGTGTGTGGCGACATATTTGACCACTGGGGCCTCAGGAGCCACCCACAGGAGTGACGCTCATCCCTGGTCTCTGACCATGCTAGCAGGAAAGGGCCCAGCCCAGCCACAGTTCATACTGTCCCACCTGGCTTTGCTCTGACTCTGCATTCCTCTCGTGTGCCAATCCCTGTTCCTCAACTTCCCTGCTGGTGATGTGGCTTCACAGTCAGTACCCAGCCCCAGCCAGTGGCCCTGGAGTGACTCGTAAAACAGGCACATCCTCAGTAGTTCCTCTCGGACAGTTACCTGCCTATCTGGGGAGGGCAGTGCCACACACCCATCTGGCAGAGGCTTAATTAGCCCACATGCTGAGAGGTGGAGCCACCTGATGAGGTCACAGGCACCGCCCTGGGAAATGCCAGTTCCTGCTCTGCCCACAGAGGGCAGGCTTGGGTGTGGGGGAACAAAGGCCTGGGATCCCCGCAGGCCTGGGTGCTCCCCTTTGCCTGAGTCAACTTGGCATCTGCCCTTCATCTCCCCTGCCCCTGCAGCCTCACCCACACCCCCGCAAGCCTCCTCCTACCCCCTGGGATGCCAACATCAGTCGCTGGGATGCAGTTCAGAGGCCTGGCTCCTTGAGGAGGAAGTAGGTGGGGGCAGGTGGCATCCTCACCTAGCCAGAAATCCAGGACATGAAGGCCAGCCCTGGCTTTCCACAGCTTCCTTTATTGCTTTTTTGACTTCCGTATCTAGACACCGGTGTGGGAGCT
Organism: Peromyscus californicus insignis; assembly: GCF_007827085.1. Lineage (NCBI taxonomy): Eukaryota > Metazoa > Chordata > Mammalia > Rodentia > Cricetidae > Peromyscus > Peromyscus californicus. The sequence continues at coordinate 169,424,403 of NW_026294562.1, read as the reverse complement.
ACCTACTCCAGGAAGCTGCTACCTGCCCGCCGCCCTTTTGGCTTCCAAAGTCACCAGGGTGCCTTCCATCCCAAATCCGTTGGTCTTGAGCCCAGGCCTCACACCCTCATCGGGGCAGGCGGGATGTGGCTGCTGGTGTTCTCCATCCCAAACCCAAGTGACCTCTACACCCCTGAAATTAAAGGACTTAGGCCATCGGCCTTGGCTTGCCCCCATTGGTCCGGTCCCGGGGGTGATGCACCTCTCTACTGTGTCCTGATCCATGGGCCACCTGGGACGTCCCTGCGGCATTACTGGCCCCACGACTGGCCTGGGGATCATCCCGGGACGGGGACTTGGGCGGGCTGGGCGGCTTGAGTGCGCTAACGGCCCGGATGAGGCCCATGCGGCGGCGGATGGAATGGTCCAGGTTGACCGTGCAGCGCAGCAAACTCTGTGCCTCGGACACGGTGAAGGGGAAATCAGTGCCCAGAAAGCGCTCAAAAAGCTCGGGGTCGCCATCCAGGTCCAGCACATTCTGCAAGGCCTTGGTCATGGTGTGCAGCTCACGACTGTTGTCGCAGAAGACGTCCCAGAGACGCGCGCGGCCCTCGGGCGCGCCCCCCGCCTGTTGCCGGTCCTCCAGGCATTGCAGCACCCAACTGAGGCGACAAGGCCACTGGTTGGCGAGCACGACCCAAGCCACCGCGTGACGCGGGGTGGGTCCCACGCGGTCCGGCTGCTGCTGCTGCTGCTGCTGCAACAGGCGCACGGTGATGGGCACCGTGTTGACGATGCGCCGCATGGACACTACGTTGTCGGGCACGTACTCGTACAAGCAGTCGCGCTCGTCGTGCAGGCAGCAGAGCGCCTCCTGGATGCGCCGCGCCGCCTCCGCGTCCACGCGACCCTGCGCGCGCTCCCCGTCCGCCTGCGTCTCCACCGCCAGCAGCTGCGTACCCTCGCCGGCGGCCGAGCCCTGGCTCTGCGGCTGCAGCTTGAGCGTCAGCTCCCGGAACAGCAGATCGTCGCGGCTGCGCACCGCGTCGTGCAGGAACTGCAACTTGGTGCGACGGCCCATGACCGGCACCGAGAAGGGCAGCGTGACCGTGCGGTTGAGGAACAGGTAGCCGTTGTCCGCCGTGCCCTTCATGTTGCCCGCGCTCTCCAGGCACGCGGCCAGGATGCTGGGGTCCACCACCAGGATGAAGATGAAGGGTGCGTGGCTGTCGGACAGCAGCGTGTTGATGGCGTTCAGCACGCCCACCACGCGCTCCGGGTAGCACGTGTCCAGCCCGGTGACCTCCAGGACCACGCGCAGCCGGCGTCGCTGGTAGATCTCCAGGAAGCACAGGAAGTCGGTGAGCAGCTCCACCTCCTTCTTCACCTCGCACATGAAGCCCAGCTGGCTGCCGAACTTCTCACGCGACACTAGGCGCTCGATCTTCTTGCGCTGGCTCACGAACAGGTGCTTGCCCACGGAGTACACGGCCATGAGCAGCCCCGAGCCCGACAGCGTGGTGGCCGCGCCGCCCAGCGCCTTGAGCAGGCCACGACCCGTGTGGCCCGGCGCGTGGCCCCCCAGCGACAGGTACAGCAGCCCCACACCCAGGCACAGCGCGGCCAGCAGCGCCAGCAGCGCCAGGCACACGCGGCGTCGGCAGTGCCACTCGCGTTGACAGAGGCCGTCGCGTGGGCTACCGGGCTTGTTGCCCAGCACCGAGTACACGCTGAAGGGCAGCGCGCCGTAGTGGTGGCGGATGCCCTCGCACAGCGTGGTCACCAGCCCCGCCCACAGCTTGTCGGTGCCCGCGTACTGCCAGGCGCTGAAGCGGATGAACAGGAAGCGCACGTTCCTGCGCCGCAGGTGCAGCTCGGTGATCACCGGCTGCAGAAACACCAGGAACCACAGCAGCTGCGGGACGCCCCAGCCGCGCACGCGCCGCGGCCGCCACTGCACGCGCTGCAGCTCCTCGCTCTCGCGCTGCGCGGCCTCCTGCTGCATCAGCGCTGGGGGAGGGGAGGGAAGGTGTCAGTGGAGATGGCCGGGAGGGGCTGGGCCCAGGTGCGTGTAAGCGGAGGTGGGGAGGCCTGAAGAGAGAGACTGGGAGGTCGAGGACAGGAGTAGGGACCCTCCTGGAGAGAGGTAGAAAGAGTCGGCAAGAGGGGGAGGCACCTTGGATGTCCTATCCATCCATTCCCAATTCCAACCGGGAATGAATGATAGGTGAATGAATGAATGAAATGCCCGAGTACAAGAATATGGATGGATGGATGAACAAATGAATGAAAAGCCTAGGTACAAGAAGATGAATGGATGGATAAATGAATGGGTGAAATGCCTGGGTACAAGATGAATGAATGGATTACGAATGAATGGGTGAGTGAAATGTGGGAAGAGGACAGGCCAGACAAGGAAGCAGGAACACAGCCTGAGTCTGTCTCTGGCTGACTGCCCCTCCTCCGGGGAGCCTACCCTGATCAGGCTGGGTCAGGGACCCACTCTTGCTGTTACTGTCTCAGGCAGGGCAGGGCCCTGGCTGCTGTCTTGGTCATCCCTGGATCCCCCAAGCACCAAGGAGGTGCTGGCGGTATCTGAACAATGGGTGGTGAGTACCCTGGGACAGGATGTGAGCCCAGTGATGAGTGAGTGGGGACTGTCACCTCGCCCATGACCTAGCCCGGGGCTGGAACTCAGGAGCATCCTTTTCCGTGTCCTGATCTTTTCTTTTGACTGCATCCCTTGTCACAGCACGGGGTGGCAGCGAACAGTCAGCAGGGACTGAACTCACTCCAGCCGTGACTGAGTGTGGCAAAGGCCGCCATGTCCAGCTGCTGGCCAAGTTTCTGCTGGTGTCTTCAGTGTACCTCAGTGTGCTCGGGATCTTTGGGGACCCCACCACCACCACCACCACCACCAGAGTGCGGGGCTTGCATCAGAAGCAGGAGTGTGGCCTGCAGCCTTAGTGAAGAACCCAGGCTTTCTCCTTAGGGTACCAGGGAGCAAGGGATGTTCTTGAGCAAGGGTGGGGAAGGACCAGAGGATGCGACTTGGAGAACAGGGAAGGGACCAGAGACCAAGTTTCCTGCCCACTCCCCAACCCCCCGCCTGCCCTCGAAACAGGCAGATACTCACTCATGATCTTGTCCAGCATCATGTGAAGACGGCAGCCGAAGGGAGCGTAGAAGCCCACGGTCACGGGGACAGGCACGTGACACAGAGTTTTAGCCAGACAGCTGCAGTAGACATCGTCCTCCGTCAGGATGTCTGGAGGGGGCAAAGGGAAACCGAGTCAATGGCGCTGGTTGGGCGCCGCCCTCCCTCCTCCCGTGTGCCCTCCATGCCCTGCAGCCAGCCCTGCTCTGCCTGCCACCAGCACTTTGGATCCTTCTGGATCCCCACGGTGACTCAGGTCAAAGCCCTCCGCGGAAGCGCATCCGCGCAAGCGCATCCACGCCCCTTCTAGGATCTGGGACTGACCCAGAGATGTGCAGAATCTGGCCTTCTTGGCCCTAAATCATTAGGCCTGCTCAGCCCTTTACATGCCCATGGTTCTCCTAGGAAAATCTCGTGGGCCTTCCTTGGGGCACAAGGCCCTCGAGACTATGCCACTCTCGCACCCCCCAAAGCTCCATACACTCCCCAGTTTCTCACAGGGATTTCGGAACCATGGCGGCTTGTGGGCCACTTGTCCCTTCTCGTGACCAGACACTAGGGAGGGTAAAGAGACTGACCTAGTCACTGGTCAATGCCCCTGTATCCAGTGACCACTTAGGACGCAAGTTCCTCATCCCAGAAGGCCTTGTGCACAAGCACCACAGCGTCCCCTCTAGAGGGGGCTCCTGCCCTCCTGAGCATTACTTCTTGGACCTAGAGTTAGGATGTCCAAAAGGTGGGGCCCACTCATGGAAGCTGACGTGGTGGGCTGCGGGGTGTGGCTGTGACTGGTAGCCGAGCCAGGAAGAGCTGAGGACAAGGTAAGCTGAGGTGGCAGTGGCCTGGGCGGACCCCAGCCATGCCTAATCAATGGGTGACCTCACCTTACTAAGCCTCTCTTTTTCTGAGTGTGAAATGGACTTCCCGGCCCCGGGGCGCCATGGCAGGTCGTGCATGCCCAACCTTGCTGTGAGTTCTCACTCATGACCTGTTGCTCTACTTCAGACCCGGGTCCTGAAACAGCTGTGTCCCCCACCTTTGGGGCCGCCACCCCGAACCTGGCTCAGCCCCTCCCTCCTCCGGATGGACTCTGTGGCTGCCTCCTCCCAGGGGCCCCTTCTCTGAGCCTAGGCCTGTCTCACCTTGGCTGTCCCGGCGGCAGACCACCTCAGTGCCTAATATGACCCTGCCATCTGAGTGGTACCCTGACGATGGCCCCGTTCCAAGCCCGGGGTCCCCTTTCCCTCAAAGTGATTGTCACCGAGCTGTCTTCCTGTAGCCCGCTGTACTAGGTGACCTCCCCCCCCCCCAGCGCTCTCCCATGCTCTCCCTACCTCTCCTTTAACCCCCACTCTCCACCTGTGTCCCCCAGCACCACAGCTGGCCAAAAAGCTGCCCCAGGTCCTTATCACCCCCCGCCCCTTGTCCTCCCTGGCCTTGTGGGCCAGTTGAGGTAGGGCTAAGAAAAGAGAAACCAGAAGCAGAGCACCAGCGGAGAGGAGAGGCAGAGGCCTGCCCCAGAAGTCAGGGACCCCAACAGTTAAGGTAGAGACCAAGGGCTGGGGATGAGCGCTCTCCTGACAGGGACCACAGTGTGTGTGGACTGAGGACAGGCCCAAGGTGCCAGCCGGGGAGCAGAAGGCCCAGGCGGAAGCAAGGCAGATGGGGACGCAGCCCCAGAAGGAAGGCCTGGGCTCAGCACCGGCGCCGTAGGAGGTGAAGGAGCCGCAGGCTGGAGGCGCAGGCAGGGGCCGCGCCTCGGTGGGCTCGCTGGGCTCCAGGAGGGCGCCGGATGCAGAGGGCAGGGCTGGGCTGCTGCTGGCCGTGGCTGATACTGCTGTGGGTGATGAAGTGGCAGGTTGCGGGGCGCTGGCTGGTCCCATGCGGGCAGCGGCGACCGCAGGTGACCCCTTCTGGGCCCCGCGAACTGGACAGAGCCGCTGCCGCAGCGGACTGGGAGGGAGGGGTGGGGGTTGTCGCTGTTGCTGCTGCCGCTGTCGCTGCAGAATGAGGGGCTGGGGACACCTGCGACAGCCGCTGCCACCCCGGTGGCTGTGATAAGCCTGCTGCCAGTGAGCCTTGGGGGGCAGCTGACAGGGCCCGTGGGCGTGAGTGGCCACCGGGTCCTGGTACCACTGACGACAGCATCCTGGAAGGAAGGAAGTGGGGGGGACTGGGACTGGGTCCCGGTCTCCCTGGGGACACTGGCTTGAACCAGGTTGTGCTATTTGGTAAGGCTGGCCTGGAGCATCCATGGGAGCCCCAGAGGCCCCAGGAGTGAGAGGGGCACCACGGACCCAGGTGATGTCAGGGACAGGACATACAGGGTCTGCGCTTTCCAGGGAGGACCAACAGAGGACAATACCAGAGATTCGTGCATCTTGGCACCCCAAATCCTGAGACTAATTTCCTGCATCCCTCGGGGGTCCTTGCTGCAGAATCTTAGGGTGAGGATGGCTGAGCTGGTCAGAAGTGGCCGTGGAGAGGGGACAGGCTAAGGGCTGAGAAGGCAGGTGGGGCCTGAGCTATCAGACCCCGGGAGTCTGTGACACCTTTAACAGGAAGTCAATGACCCCTCCCCACTCCCCTTGGTCATTGTGGGAATCTGAGGCACTACCATAGACGCACTCAATGGGGGCTTCCCGCCTCACCCTGCTCCCCCCACCCTGTGACTCCTCTGGAGGTTGTCCCCCACAGCCTGGAGATTTTCAAAAGGGATTTCCTGCTCCCACCCCAGTGAATGCTCCAACTTTGGGACTCTACAGGGGACAAGCGTGGTGGTTATCAGATTCCTGTGAGCCTGGGGTAGGAGGAGTGTTTGAGCCTAGGTCAAGGCTAGCCTGGGCTACAGAGTGAGACCCTGTCTCAGCCCTTTTCAGTAAGACCAGTCTCACTTTGTAACCCAGGCTAGCCTGGAACTTGCAGCAGTCCTCCTGCCTCAGCCTGGAAAGTGCCGGGACTACAGGCATGTGCCACAACAATTGGCTCTGTGGCTTTTCTCCCGGAGGTTGTTTCTGCGGGTGCACATGAATTCAGCACCCCCACCCCCCACCCACTTCTCCTGCCACAACCCACCCCCTCAAAATGAGCTCTTACCTTTTTGGTGCCCCAACTCAGGATCCAAAAAGTATTGCTCGTCGGGGGTCCGGCCACTCTTGGTGAAGCGGACATTGTAGTTCTTCTGCATGGCGGGCCGTGATGTCAGCGGCCCGTTCCTAGATGGAAGGGTCAGTGCTCGCTCAGCTCGGTGGGGTCCCTGGGCTATTTTAAGATGACCCCTTGTGATCTTGGACAGGCAAGAGGCACAGTCCAGATGTGGGGGAGGGGGGTCTTCCCTGGGTCACTGGAGTGGGCACTGAAGTGAGGGAGAGACAATGGCCAGATGGCTGGGGGTGACTGTGGGGCCAGGTGGGGAGTACAGCGGGATAGGAGGTTGGTGCAGCCTGACCTGGGAAGCCACCAAGCAGAGCCAGACTAGAATCTAAGAGTAGGGAACTTCCCCGGCATGGCGGCACATGCCTTTAATCCCAGCACTCAGGAGACAGAGACGGGAGGGGGAAATCTCTGATTTTGAAGCCAGAAAGAGCTACAGAGTGAGACCTCTCACAAAGCAAAAGAAAAAATAATAAATAAATAAATAAATGAATGTGGGGAACTCAACACGGGGGGGTGGGGGGGGACATCTGGGGTTAAAAGCGAAGCTGGTGTCTTCTGAGGAGACACAGGCAGAGGGAGTCAGGGGGCGGGCGCGGCGTGTCTGGAGGAGCCAGAGCTGAGCTGGGAAAGATACTGTCTGGCCCAGGGCGATGGGAACCTGGGTGACTGGGGTTGGGGATCGGGACAATGGTCCAGCCTACCACCGCATGCCCCCCACATCCCAGCCTGGGCTCTCAGTACCTACCTGGTGGTGGCCCCGCGGCCCCAGCTCTCTGCCGTGGCCCCCGCGCAGGCCTGGCTGGAGCCCAGTGGCGCCCGCTCGGCCGGTTCTCCGGCGTGTGTCCCCGCCCTTTGGGCAGGCGCCTGGCCTGCTGCTCTCTAGGACTGGGTGCCCCGGACAGGATGAACCCAGGAGGGGGTGGAGAGTCCACAGCAACCCTCACACCAGGTTTCTGGACACCTCGGCTGGGAGGGAGGAGGCAGAAAAAATCCCAACAGTCTGCTGGCTCCGGCGTGGCACAGCTGTGTGACCATGGGTCAATGACTTCATCTCTCTGGGCTTCCTCATTGATGAATAGGCCAGGTTGGCACCTGTTTCCTGAGGTTGTCAAAAGGATGAGTCCATCCAGCCCTTAGGGCCAGCACCAGCTGACCCATTTACCAAGTGCTGCTCTGAATGCCTCGCATAGATCCCCGGCAACCGGCTTCTGAGCCTGCTCACTCGGTAGCCCCCTTTATCACCACAACCCACAGAAGTCGTGCCCACTTCACAGATGAGAAATCTGAGGCCCAGAGACACAGAGCCGGGAATGAAAGGAAGTGGTGGCTACCAAGCCCTGTGCTTGGTCGGGCCAGGGTGGTGCTGGGAAGAATGGCACCCCACACTGTGGAATTCTTTCCTTGCGTCAGCGGGGGCCTGGGTGGCCACACTGCCTCCCGCTGTCAGGGCCTGGCTACTTTCCTCCGACTGTGGTTTCTTTCCTGCCAGCTGTCCTTGGAGCCCCTTCTTTGGGGAGTGTCCCCTGGCCCATCTAGGAGGCAGGGATGTATCCAGAGGTGAACCGTGGGGTGCCGGTCCTGCTCACTAGGCTGTGTAGAAAATAAAGGCCAGAAATTCAAGGCTACTCATCCATAGAGGGGACTAGGGTGGGACTGAGCAGGCAGGGGGTCATGCATGCAAATTGGAGTACCAAGAGTTTAGTTGTAGGGAGCTGGAGAGAGGGGCAGGAGGCCAGGGAACACAGGGGACGTCTGGATACAGAGGTGGGGGCTTCAACCATAGGGACGCCGCTGAACCTGATGACACGTATCAGTCATCTCTTGGTAGACTGAGGCAGGAGGACCAACTGAGTTCAAGGCCAACCTGAGCTACATAACTGGACCTTGTTTTTGGTGTTTTTTGTTTTTGTTTTTTTGAGTCAGGGTTTCTCTGTGTAGTTTTGGGCCTTTCCTAGAACTTGCCTTGTAGCCCAGGCTGGCATTGAACTCACAGAGAACCGCCTGGCTCTGCCTCCCGTGTGCTGGGATTAAAGGCGTGCGCCACCACCACCGCCTGGCTCTAGATCTTGTCTTATGTGTATGAATGATTTGCTTGCATTTATGTGTAGATAGCTGGTGCCCACGGTAGTCAGAACAGGGCTTCTCAAATCCTCTGGAAGCAGAGTTACGGATGGTTGTAAGCCACTATGTGGGTGCTGGGAATCAAACCTGGGTCCTCGGCAAGAGCAACCAGCCCTTTTAACCTCTCAACCATCTGTCCTGTCCGGTGGGAGAGACCTTGTCTTGGGGCTTGGGGGACTGGAGCGATGGCTCAGGAGTTAACAGTGCACACTGCTCTTGCAGAGGACTGGATTCGGCAGACGTACACAGAATTACAAATTAACAGAAGAGCCAGTGGCCCTTGCTCCTTCCACTGGGGTCTAGCCCCACCTCAGTTTGCAGTCCTGGGTGCCTACACACACAGCAGTGGGCTGCAGAGTCTGGGCCCAAGTGCAGCCTCAGATGCTACAGATAGAACCAGGAGGCGGCAGGGTGAGGCTGTGTTCACCATGCCCTGCTGGGCCAAGGGCAGCCCCAGACTTGTTGGCTGGCAGAGCCCGTGAGCAGGGCCAGGTGTTCAGGGTGGGGGTGGGTGCAGAGGGACATGTGACAGTCACTGCACAGGTCTGTTTCCACGTAAAGAACTTTATTGAGCACTCCATCTGGGTGCTGGAGGCCTTAATGTCCCTCCATGCCCATTCTGAAGTCATTGGACGGTTTTGCCTCCTGGGACCCTCCAGTTCCTTTCATTCCCTCGTCTGAAGCATGCGATCACCTCAGAGCCTGTGAACTCCAGCTTCAAAGCCACCTGCAAAGGTGACCACCTGGACGGGGCCAAGGAACCAGTCTCCTGAGGCTGAGGTCAGGCCGGGCAAGCCTGGGGTCCTCAGGACTTCTGGATCACCACCTGGAACTTACCTGGAAAGGAAGGGCCACCTTGAACTGGGGCTGGGACAGGAAGCCTGTCAGCAGGCTGGCTGTTCACCTGAACCAACAGCCTGGGGCACCCTGGAGTGGGTCACGGGGGTACCACCCCCACCCAACTGGCCTGCATCCCAGATCATGGGGGAGCCCAGAAACAGGTGGCTGAACATGTAGGAGGCAGGAGGGCTGGCCTGAGCTCCTGACATGTCCTGCTCATTCATCGCAGGTCCCCACAGTGCCATGGAGGGGGTGGCAGCTGCTCACTGGGGGGCAGGGCTCAGGCCCAGCCGTGCCCTATGGGGTCACGATAACAGCAGATGGGCCGTGAGTTGCCACTCTTCAAAGCCACTGGGAGCCTGGCCAGGGTGTCTAAGATGTCCCACTGGGTCCTGTGCTACCCTCTACCCTTAGAGGCACTCCAGGGACACAAACTGGGTACACGGATGTGCTCACGTTAGTGGTCTCTGGGCCTCAAATTCCATGTCAGATGTGATTTGATAATCTGGTTCCCCTTCCCAACATGGATGAGGGACCCATCAGGGATGGGGAAGCCCCAAAGCCTACACCACATTTAAGGGATGCAAAGCACCTCTCCCTCCCCCAGTGACTTACAGGCAGGCAGGGCAGCCACAGAGGCGGTGACCAGGCTCTGGAAGCCCAGCGTATGGAGGGCGCCGCACAGAAGGCCGCAGGTGAAGGCCAGGAACTAGGGTGGGGACACAGACCACTGTGGGAAGAGGGGAGGCCAGGCCCGAGCCCCAGGAGAGGCCTAGCAGGGGGTGGGCAGATAGGCGTGTCCTGTACTGCCCCCAATACCTTGGGAGCTTCCTCTAGATACTGTGACCCCGAGCCCATGGTGACGAGGAGGGGGAAGCTGTTGTCCTGCAGCACGTAGGTCCCCTGGTGACAGAAAAGAGGCGGACGGGGCTGGGCACTGACCGAGGGAAGGACCCCAGTACCCAATCCTGCAGAGCTGCAGGGGCCTGGGTACCCAGGAGCGCCAGGAGAGGCTGATGTCCTGGGCCATGAAGCAGTGACAGGGAGTGGGCATGGCATGGGTGTTCAATGGGGACTACCACAGCCTGGGACAAGAATCATCATGTCGAGGCCACCAGCTGCCTGTGGAGGGCTCACTCCTGACAGGCAGGCTGAAGTTGCAGAAATAACCTTGCCACCTCACTGCAGCCCTGGCTTCCCTGAGGGCCTCCAAGGAGAAGGGGCAGATGATAATGGCAATCTACGGTTGGTTCCTGTCTCCCAAGTCCCCGGGGGCCCGCTGTGGCATTCTCTTGTGGGGTCTCCACTGCCCCCAACCTGGAGGCCAGGTGCTGGGGCTGAGCCAGGCCAGCTCACATACCCACCTGATGGTTGGTGCGGAGTCCATCTATGTGCTTGTGGAACATGGCAGCCCACAGGTCTTTGCACAGGAACTTGAGGGCATCCAGCTCCTCTCTAAAGGCCAGCGTCTCCCGGGGCAGCCTAGATTGAGGATGTGGAATGAAGCCAGGCCCATCCAGTACATGCGTGGGCCCATGAAACCTTCCCCACCCTAGGTCTTGACAGCAGGAACCCCAACATCAGGTCTGCCCACCCTCCCGGGCAGCAGTGGAAGGCAGGTGGGGCTGGCTCTCACCTCTCACCCAGAGCCTGGCCCACGCGGAAGCCCAGGCCCTCCAGGACTGACAGGCTCTTCTTCTTTCCCTAGAAGGCCAGGAAAGGGAGGCTCAGGAGGACGCTGTGCAGGTTTCTCTCCTTGGCCGGGAAAGCTCAGCTTCCAGATCCTTCTATCTGATCCTGGTCTTCTGACCAGGTAGAGTCCCTGAGCCCAGCCCTCTTGTCTGTCCCCGAACCCATGTTGTCCTTTTGAGGTTGGGGCCTAGCTGCCAAGTTCACCTAGGCCATCAGTGGCTGGCACAAATACCCAACCTGAGAAGTGGGGACTGGGCTGAGCAGGCATGCTGTTCCAGGTGCTCATGGGAACACTATTTGTGCTCAACCTTGGGGAGCTAAGGCAGGCTGCACTCCCTGGGTGGAACCAGGCTCCGAAGGGTTAAGAAGCTGCCCTAGGCCACTGTAGACCTGTCACCCCGGCTACTTGGAAGGCTGAGGCAGGAAGGTCAATGATGTGCCTGAACTAGAGAACACGTTCACGGCCAGTGTGGGCAACTTGGACGAACCCTATCTTGAGAAAAAAATTCAAGGCAGGTGTGGTGGGGTACTCCTATAGTCCCAAAATTTGGGGAGCAGAGGTGTGAGGACCAGGAGCATGGGGTCATCCTGAACCACAGTGAGCAGAAAGCAGCCTGGGCTACACGAGGCCGTCTCGCACAGTTACAGAAGAGGGTTAGAGGCGTGGCTTAGTAGTAAGGTGTGCTTGAGACCTTGTATCCAATCCCACCTCAACACACCAAATCACGGTGCCAACTCAGGGCAGGGGGGCCTGGATGAAGGGCATCTACGTTTCAAATCTAGGTGTTAGCCAGGCATGTCAGTGCCACCTATGAACCCAGCACTTGAGGGACTGAGGCAGAAGAATCACAAGTCTGAGGCCAGCTGGCTATGTCTCAGACGCCGCCCCCCAAAAGCTGGGCATGAGAGTGCACTTTTTTTTTTTTTTTTTTTTTTTTGAGACAGGGTTTCTCCATGTAGCCCTGGCTGTCCTGGAACTCGCTCTGTAGACCAGGCTGGCCTCGAACTCCACCACCCAGCAACAGTACACACCTTTAATCCCAGCACTCTGCAGACAGAGGTGGGTGGATCTCTGTGAGTTCAGGGCCAGCCTGGTCCACATAGTGAGTTCCAGGACAGCCAGAGCTACAAAAGAGAGAGACCTTGTCTCAACAAAACAAAATATAAAGAATAAAAACAAAACGGAACATCAAAGCAAGCCAGCAAAACAGCACAGCAGGTAAGGGGCTAGATGCCAAGACTGACGACCTGAGTTACGTTCTGGGGTCTCACAGGGAAGGAGGGAACTGACTAACTGTAGCTGTTCCCTGACCAGGTACAGTGGCGCATGCCTTTAATCCCACATTCAGGAGGCAGAGGCCGGTGGATCTGAGTTCGAGGCCAGCCTGGTCTGCAGAGTGAGACTGTTTCAAAACCAACAAGCTGTGTGTGACCTTCACACTCATGCCATGGCCTGCTCCTTACAAAATAAATAAATGTAGCAAGAACACACCACTGAGCAGCCAGGCCTCACCCAAACGGGCAGAGATGACACACCTTCCCACAGGAGGATGGTGGGGAGCTCTGCTGGCTTCCTCCAGCACAGCCTAGGGAGAGAGGCTTTGGTGGCGGATCATACATGCAGGAGAGATGCTGCTGACCTGCAGGGTGGCATGTGGGAGATCCTGTCACATCCGTCACCCTTGGGCTGGTATTGTACCCTCACACTTCCCGCATGTGGAGGGACCAGGGAGATGGAGTGGCATAGAATGTCTGTGCCTCAGTTTCTTTTTGCATGAAAGGAAGGTAGCCTTAGCAGCAGTCCCCTGGGATCCTTAGCGGTGAGGGAAGGGGCCAGGGGCATTCAAACCACAAATCAACCTCTTAAGCCTTACTGTGGCACCCTGCACATGGGGTGTGCACCTGTGTCCATCAAAAGAGGTGCTAGCCTCTGGACAATGTGAATGAAGCCATTACCTGGAGCAGAACCCTGTAAAGGAGGTGGCTATGTTCCAAAGCTCCAGAACCTAGAATAGCCTGGTGGTTGGCAAGCCTGGGGACCCTGGTGGCCACTGATTCCCTCAATTCCTGGAGGCAGAGCCAGCTCTACTGTTAAGGAATAAATATGTCCCTGCTCAGGAGTCCCTAGGGTTACAAGGAACGTCCAAGCCTCTGTGGCTCAGGCTTCCTGGTTGCAGACACAGGGCAGGCCCTCCAGCCAAGTTGGGATCGGAGAGGGGTCAGAGGGGTCGCTAGCAATCTCAGGTTTTCCTTTCACAAACGTCATTCCCAGGGATGGACATCCTGGATGTGTGACCTAGATACAGTGGCCTCAGTTACCCACATGGGCAATGAAGCTCAAGGCCATACCTACTCAGTGATGGTGACAGACACGGCTGTTGTCACTCTGGCTTCCCTCTGCCTGTCCCTGGGCAAGGGTCAATTAAGTAGCTGCTGACCTGAACAGACCGGAGTGGCTGGGTCACGCGTTCAGGGGTGAGGTGTTGTGGGATAGTTGTACACTGCGTGAAGACATATTGCTGTGATTGATTTAATAAAGAGCTGATCGGCCAATAGTTAGACAGGAGGTACAGGCGGGACTTCTGGGCAGAGAGAGGAAATAAGAGGAGATAATAGAGGCATGCATGGAGGATGCTCGGAGACACAGAGGAAGCAGGATGGGCCGTACATGACAGAACGTAGATTAATAGAAATGGGCCCATTTAAGTGATAAGAGCTGGTTGAAAACAAGCCTAAGTTAAGCCCAAGCTTTCATAATTCATTATTTGGGAGCTGGCTGATGGGACAGAGAAAGACATTTGGCGCTCCAACACAGGGTACAACCACACAGAAAGAGAAGTCACAGCAGCCAGCACCGCCCCAATCGCAATCACTGCCTGGGCCTCTCTGCTTGTGGGGACTCTGGAAAGTGGACTCAACAACTCCCCAGAGCTGGGGCCGTAAGTGCGCCTCTGGCAGATACCCGCTGGCATGAGGCTAGTCTCTCAGGGAACTGAGGGGGCTGGAGGCAGCAGTTAACCACCAACTAACAGTTTAAGATTGGTCTCACGGTCAAAGAACACAACAGACCCACAGAAAGCCAGGTCCAGACACAGAAAACCACTCAAAAGGTGTAGTATGCTTAAAAAGGTGCTTAGGTGCTGGGAAAAAGAAAAAAGAAAGACACACACATAGAGACATCATAGGAAAAATAGTTTAAAATACAAAAGTAAAATCTTAAAAGAGGGAGTAAAGTAATATTTTAAAAAGCCACATAAGGATGGAAAATATTTTAAAACAGGGAGTTTGGACCTTAAATGGTGCTTTGTTAAATTTGAATTTTTTAATGCTCATGTACACAGAACAATAGCTGCTGAGAGACACTGGATTATGGAAACTGCTGCATTAAACCAACCTGTACAGTTTAAGAATGTCTTCAAAATGGAAGTGAAAAATATCTGTGTTGAGGGAGAGGCTATGCCTTTGTTTCCACAGGAAACAAAAAGTTATGGCTCTTCAAAATTAATAAAGGTCAGATTTGATTGAGGAAGGCCCCCTGAAAATCTTGGCCACAGACATAAAAAAAGAACCAAGAAAAACTCCAAGACAGGTGACAGATATGCTGATCCCTCGACATGAGAAAGACTGCAAGACAGGTGACAGATATGCTGATCCCTTGACATGAGAAAGACTGCAAGACAGGTGACAGATATGCTGATCCCTCGGCATGGGAACAGCTCTGAGACTGGATGAGACATGATAAATCTTGTTGGCGACAGAGTCCTCGTGACTTATTACATGCCATCCTTTCATAGGAATGGATAGAGATTTACATTACAGTCTGGTTATGCAGTCCAAACGGACTTATAAAGTTGACAGATGCCTTTTATCTGCTCAAACATAGAACAAAAAATCATCTTTAGCCGACGTGCACACCACACATTCCATATTGTGTTAACGCAGATATGTATGTTACCTTCGAAAGTTTGTGTTTTCAGAATAAAAAGAGCAGACACCAAAGAAGACAAGTAGCCCAGGCGATCCAGTCTCTCAGAATGTCTCTGTTGCAGCGTCCTCAAAACTCTACATCCACAACAACTTCAAAGCTGCTAGCTGAGATGGTCCAGCCTCACAGACTGTCCAGCCAGAACTTCAGATAAGTTCTACACTTTCCCATCAATGAGACTGGACAACAGTTAGCTCTCCCAGGACTTGACCATTATCACCATTTTCTCAGGGTCCCATAAAGATGCCATCACCCCAAACAACAGGAAACAGGCTAGAGAACACGATGCCCACATTCCCAAGAGGTGGAGTGGGTGGTTTTTGGTCATTTGGTGGGTTACAGATGTTTGTCATCATTTAGGGGGGGTTGGTTACAAGTTGTTATTGGTAATAGTCAGGAAAAAGCTGAACAAAGGAGATTAGATTCCGGGATCTCAGTCTGAAAAGAAAAAGGGGGGGTTTATAGAAATGATAGGATAGCCAGGCGGTGGTGGCGCACACCTTTAATCCCAGCACTCGGGAGGCAGAGCCAGGGGATCTCTGTGAGTTCGAGGCCAGCCTGGGCTACAGAGTGAGTTCCGGGACAGGCACCAAAACTACACAGAGAAACCCTGTCTCAAAAAAACCCAAAAAACAAAAACAAGCCTAAGCTAAGGCCAGCCTTTCATAATAAGTCTCCATGTTGTTATTTGTGAGCTGAGCTGACGGCCCAAAGAAAATCCGACTACCGTGAGGAGACAACAGAAAGCAAGGGGAAAGGCAGGAGAGATGGTCAGAGGAGAAGCCCGCACCACAGCTGTCGCACCAGACATGGAGATGGCAGAGCCCCCCCAACCGCTCTGTCATTTTGAGTCTCTTATTCTCCTGGAGGAGATAAAGCAGGGGCTCTCTCCATTGCCCCTATGAACAGACGGAGCCTGCCCCCTCCGCATGTCTCTAGGGCTGTCCCTGCTGGCCACGTGATCACGGTTAGAAAGAACAGGAGGTGTAGTACACAGAGAAAGGACGCTGGGAAAGATGTGATCAGTACTGGGACAAGTGACAGACACATTGTACAAAGCAAAGAGCAGATGGGTCCGGCAGACCCCTACTACAGACAATTTTGGAGCTAAGGGACTGAGTTTCTGTTTCGACTGTCCCCAGAGACTGTGCATCTCCCCAAACAAGGACCTTCTTCCAAAGCCCCAGTCCTGAAAACCAAGGTAAGTTGTCTGCCTCAGGCGCTGTTCTAAGACCTGACCACTTAACCTCCCCAGATAAACTGCAAGTCCTTCTGATGACACGGAGTGTGTGCAATAGCCCACACTCCTCCACAGACCTTGCTTTACTTTGTTGTGCTGAGAATAGAACCTAGACCCTCACTGGGGGACTCTAGGCAGGGGCTCTACCACTGAGCCACACCCCCAGCCCCTCACTGGGGGATTCTAGACAGGGGCTCTACCACTGAGCCACACCCCAGCCCCTCACTGGGGGATTCTAGGCAGGGGCTCTACCACTGAGCCACACCCCAGCCCCTCACTGGGGGATTCTAGGCAGGGGCTCTACCACTGAACCACACCCCCAGCCCCTCACTGGGGGATTCTAGGCAGGGGCTCTACCACTGAGCCACACCCCAGCCCCTCACTGGGGGATTCTAGGCAGGGGCTCGACCACTGAGCCACACCCCAGCCCCTCACTGGGGGATTCTAGGCAGGAGCTCTTCCATTGAACTATAAACCCAGCCTTCTTATAGACTGTAAATCCTTTCTAGATGATTATAATGCTAATACAATGTCACTGCTATATAGTTATACCATAGTGTTTAGGAAATAAAAAGTTTGTAAATAATCACTATAGATGTAATTAAAAAGAATCTGTGCTTCCAATCCTAGCACTTGGGATGTGTAGGCAGGAGGATCATGTGTTAGAGACTAGAATAGATAAGTGAGAGACCCTGACTCCAGGTGCCGCACCCCAGGATGCAGAGGCTGACTGTACCACACTGGGAGCACAGCACACAAACCAGACACACAAGGCCCAAGTTTGATCCAGAGGTGCTTTTTCCAAGTCAGAGAAGGAATAGAGAGTGAGGAAGTTTAGCTTGGAGTCTGCACCCCTATAACAGCTCTTTCCAGGCAGAAAGAAGCAGGAAGGAGACCAGAAGCCAGCCTGGGCTACACAGTGAAAACCTGCCTCAAGAACTCCATGCTTAGGGGATAGGGGGGTGGGGGGCATCGGGGAGGAAAAGAGAGAAAATAATAAAGAGGGCAGACCAGTCTCTACAGCAGGTCTTGAACTCCCACAAGGAACGATCCAGAGGAAGCCATGAGAGCTGCCATGTAGTTTAAAGTCAGGGAGGTTCCTGAGACCTGATGCTCAGGCCTCACTCCCACCAACTCTATTATCTCAGCTGTGGGACCCCAGTAAGGAAACAGTGGCGGCAGGAGGGGCCTGCTAGAAGGAGCCGGCAAGTTCACATCTCCGCAGACTCACGGAAAGTTATCTGCAAACCCTTTATTAAGAGTACAAGCAGGGCCTCAGTACAAGCAGCCTCTTCATGACTCAGATGGAGGGTCAGGCTGACCTCCCGGGATGGGGTGGAAGACCCAGGACAGCACAAAGGGACACGTAAGTGGTAGGAACTATTATGGGTGACAATACTTCAGTGATCCCAGCAACACCCTCCACATCACCGGGTGGGGTCTTTACTAACCATTGGAACAAAGCCTTACTAAAAGTCCCACTGTGTGCTGGGACGTAATGCGATCAGCACAGACTTTATCCCGGCTCACACCCGGCACACAGGCGGCGGGGACAGAAGGGTCGGGGTACTGCTAGGGTGCATTTTTTTTCTGAGGAAACGGAAGGACAGGGAGATTAAGATGTCGAGCTGCACACTGAGTGGTGAGGCGTGTCCTCATCCGCGCCTAATGACAGCCAATTACCCTAATTACCAACGGCTCAGGCCCCGAACCGAGCGCCTTGCTCCGAGTCATCTCACTCCACCTCAGCAATGACCGGCCAGGAAGGCTCGATCGCACCCCACTTCTCCACCGAGAAGTCACCCCCCGAGGCCACGGCGTGCCGCTCACCCCCGAGCCAGGGCCTGGGTCCGGGGCCCACAGCTCCGCCACCATCTCGGTGTGCAGAAACTCGAACAGCACCGCGTCCGCCATGCGCCTCCTCGCGCCCCGCGCACCGGGACAACGCTTCCGGCTCCCATTGGTCCGCTCGGGGGGGGGGGGGAGGAAGAACCGGTCTGATTGGTGCTCTGCTGTGGCCCCGCCCCCTCGGCCGGCACAGTGAGCGCAGGAACTAGGAAACCAGGGGGCGGGCGCATCGAGCCCCTTCACGGGCCGCGCACGTTAGCGTCTTCCGCCCTTACTTCTCTTCCCTCCCTGTTTCCGGGTCTTCGGACCTTCCTATTGGCTGAATCTCTGATTCAAGTGACGGCCCCAGCTTAAAATAAATAAATAAATAAATAAATAAATTCATGTGTCCTACAGAATTATCCAAAACGTATATATATAAAAAACCAACCAACCACACAATAACAACACGGAAGCGACGTGTCTAGCCGCTTTCCTATTGGCCGGACCCCGATCATGTGACTCCACGCGGAGGAACACCCTCACTTCCGCCAGGCGAGCGACGGATCGCTCGGGTTCGGAGCTTCGGAGACCTGGTACGGCCTTCTGGGTGTGGACTGTGGTGTTGGTGACCCCCCCCCCCGTTAGTGTCCCCCCTAAGGGCGGTCGTCCCTTCTGTGCCGTCCCCGGCGCCTGGGCTGCCTGCGAGCTGGCCTGGAGGGCAGTGGAGAGGGCGTGGGCTGTGCCCGAGGACGCTGGGAACTGCTGCTTACAGAGCTTTTTAAAAAATTACCTTGGCAGCATTATGTTGAGACAGGGACTCAGTGTGTAGTTCTGAGACTGTTGGAGACCAGGCTGGCCTCGAACTCACAGAGGTCTGCCTTGCCTCTGCCTCCTGAGTGCTGGGATTAAAGGCGTTATTGTTACTTTATGTTTACTTATTGAGTGTGTGTGTGTGTGTGTGTGTGTGTGTGTGTGGCGGGGGGGTGTCGAACTCACCGGCCTCAGGCTTGGCTGCAAGCGCTGCTCCTCCCCTTAAGCCACCTCGCAGGACCTAGTTCCAAAGCTTTGCTTGGCCGGTCCTCGGCTTCCCCGATGTGCCGATGTGCGCGCGAATGATGCCGAGATGCAGAATTCCAGCCCATGCGCCCACCAGGGGACACTGAGGCCGAGCCGGAATTGGTCTGGGGGTGGCGGGGCTGGTACTCCGGACCTCACGTCCCCGCGCCCCTCTTCTCCAAGCTCGGCGCCATGGCGTCGTCCCAGGGTCGGCGGCGGAGACCGGGGACGGTGGTGCCGGGGGAAGCGGCGGAGACCGACTCGGAGCTGTCTGCGTCCTCGTCGTCATCGGAGGAGGAGGAGCTGTACCTGGGTCCGTCGGGCCCGACGCGCGGCCGCCCCACGGGGCTCCGTGTGGCCGGGGAGGCAGCGGAGACCGACTCGGACCCGGAGCCCGAGCCCACGGCCGCGCCGGGAGACCTGCCGCCGCTCGTGGTGCAGCGCCAGGCGGCGGCGGAGACGTGGGGCACGGAGGAGACCCCGGTCGCGGCGCCCGCGCGCTCGCTCCTGCAGCTGCGGCTGGCCGATAGCCAGACGCGCCTGGACCACGACGTGGCGGCCGCGGTGAGCGGCGTGTACCGCCGCGCCGGCCGCGACGTGGCCGCCCTGGCGGGGAGGCTGGCGGCTGCCCAAGCCACGGGGTTGGCGGCCGCCCACAGCGTGCGCCTGGCTCGCGGGGACCTCTGCGCGCTCGCCGAGCGCCTGGACATCGTGGCTGGCTGTCGCCTGCTGCCGGACATACGAGGGGTACCGGGCATCGAGCCGGAGCAGGACCCGGGATCGAGAGCCTAGGCTGACACCGCACCGGACTCTCTCTGTCCGTGATCCCGGATCACCGCGGCCCCCAGTGCGTGGTAGCCTTTGGTTTGTGCCGACAGGAGCCGCGTCCTGGCATTTTCTTTGGTTTGGCCTGATTTTATCCGTAGCACAATTCTGGGATTCCCCAACCCCAAAACTCGGTTCAGGTTTCGTGGACATCAACCCTGGTCTGTTTCCTCAATCAAGCTTTACTCTGGGGCTAGGCTGGGCTTTGATTCTGTTGTGAAACCTCCCTGGGTCTAGGCTGGGGCGCAGGGTGGGGGGTGGGGGTCCCTCTCGTTTACATCCTCAAAGGATGCCACTCCTGACCCACGGAGACCTTCCCACACACCCGCAGACCCCTGTGGCCAGATGAAGGAACCAAGCTAGGCCTTGGTCTGGGGCAGCGCCCCCTGGTGTCGTCGGTCGCTACAAGACATGACTCCGCACAAAAACCTAACACTGTGTTAGGTTCTGGATTTCTGATCTCTCTGGGCACTGAGGACCTCAGTTTCATTTTCGCTTGTTTGGGTCCTGACTTTACTCCCTTTGTCTTATCGCCTGGTTCCCCTTATCCCAGTCCCAAGCTGACCTGTAGGATGGAGAAGTAGGAGAGAAACTCTCTGACAAGGCGTTTCCCCATGAAGTCACTCCCGCGGTCTCCCCTTCTGAGCCGAGGGAGAGTGGAATGGTGATTTCTCCAGAGAAGGGTCCCAGAGGCACCTGCCTAGCTTGTGGAGGGTGAAGCTGGGCCCTGGAGAGGTGGTAACAGCACTGACAGCCCTTGGAGCCGTTCCTAGGTTGGTCGCAGCCAGCTGTAACCTCAGCGCCAGTTTATCCAACGCCCCCTTCTGGCCTTCATGGGTGCCTGCACTCAGATGCACATACCCCGCCCCCCCCCCAACACACATAAATAAAAATCTCAAGGTAAAGCTCTTAGAAAATCAGAGTCCAGTGATGGAGAGATGGCTCAGCACTTGAGGGCACCAACTGCTCTTGCAGAGGACTGGGGTTCAACTCCCAGCACCCACAGGGCAGCTCACAACTGTCTTTAGCTCCAGTTCCAGGGGATCCAACACCCTCATACATACACGCAGGCAAAAACACCAATGCACATAAAATTTAAAAAACTAAAATAGAAAAAAGAAAACCAGGGCCCTTCATGTTTGCCGTGATAATACACTTAGTATATTAAGTTAATCCACTTATTTTAGGGGTGCCTGTATATTAAGTTAATCCACTTATTTTAGGGGTGCCTGTGTTGGGGCACAATAGCAGCCCCTGCCTAGTAGGAGAGACATGAATAAAATCGTCTATAAATAGTTCTAGGGGTTTATTTATTTATTTATATATATTTATATATATATTTGGCACTGTGAGTAGAGTCTTTTTTTTAATATAGATGCTGAAGTGCATCTCTTTTTTTTTTTTTAAGATTTATTTATTTATTATGTACACAGAAGAGGGCCCCAGATCTCATTACAGATGGTTGGGAGCCACCATGTGGTTGCTAGGAATTGAACTCAGGACCTCTGGAAGAGCAGCCAGTGCTCTTAACCTCTGAGCCATCTCTCCAGCCCGAGTAGAGTCTTTTGGGGGAGGGTTTGTTTTGTTTTTGTTGTTGTTGTTGTTGTTTTTGAGACAGGGTTTCTCTGTGTAGCTTTGGATTGGAGCCTTTCCTGGAACTCACTTGGTAGCCCAGGCTGACCTCGAACTCACAGAGATCTGCCTGGCTCTGCCTCCCGAGTACTGGGATTAGAGGCGTGCGCCACCGCCGCCCGGCTGTGAGTAGAGTCTTAAAGAATGGCATGCACTTTGGGGAGGTGTGATGGGCTCCAGGAGGCCCAGTGTTGGGAGAGGGTGATCACATGACCTCCCCAGGGACCTGAGGTGATGGCCCTGGAGGTAGGTGAGACGGGAGTGGGCTCAAGAGAAGCTGCGGGTCCCAGAACAGCACAGGCAGAGGTCCCGGTTCACAGGGCAGCATGATTTCCTTAGCTTTGGGTTGCTCTGACAAACTATCCCTAAAAGCAGCTTCTAAAGAGGAAAGGCTGCTGGGTGTGGTGGCGCACGCCTTTAATCCCAGCCCTCGGGAGGCAGAGTCAGGGGGTCTATGTGAGTTCGAGGCCAGCCTGGTCTACAGAGCGAGTCCCAGGAAAGGCACCAAAACTACACAGAGAAACCCTGTCTCGAAAAACCAAAAAAAAAAAAAAAAAAAAAAGGAAAGGTTAAGGCTGGAGAGATGGCTCATACGATAAGGTGACTGCCACCAAGGCTGATAACTAAGAACTAAGAACCCATAGTGGGAGGGAACCAGCCTCCAAACTTCCCTCTGGCCTTCACACATATGCTGTGACACATGTGTATCTAAGCCCATACACAAGTGTTTTCAAAGGAAAGTTTTTTAACAAATCTTTTTTTTTGGGGGGGGGGGCTAGGGTTGGAGACAGGATTTTCTCTGTGTAGCCCTGACTATCGTGGATCTTGTTCTGTGGACCAGGCTGGCCTTGAACTCAGATTCATCTGCCTCTGCCTTCCAAGTGCTGGGATTAAAGATGCACACCACCGCGCCCAGCTGTATTTATTATCTTCATTTGTGTGTGTGCATGTGTCTCTGTGTGCTTGTGCACATGAGTGAAGGGTGGAGGTGCCGTGGAGGCCAGAAGAGGGCATCAGATTCCCCAGAACTGGAGTCATAGGGGCTTGTGAGCTGCCATGTGGGTGCTGAGACCTGCTAGGGCAGCCAGTGCTCTTAAGCACTGAGCCGTCTCTCCAGCCCCAGCTATTCACTCTGAGCATCTTCTTTCACACCACTTGAAGTTCTTTGCTATGGCGATAAGCCATGAAAAAGAAATAAGGAAAAATCAGTGCACAGATTCTGGGTAAGTGCTGTCAGGTCTACATTCCAATCACCCAATGGGGGACTTGTCACCCCTGCTACTGTACCCTCCAGCCCAAACCACCACTGTCCTTGCTTGAGTGTCCCAGATCCTCTTACCAGATCTCGATCTTCAAGTTCACTCCCTCCTCTATGACACCATCTCCTGCTCAGAGCCCTCACAAGGCCTCAGTAAATGTTGCAGGCTCTGTGATAACGCGGCCGATTCCCCAAGCTCCTCCCTGAAGTGGTATTTCTCCCCAACATCATCACACACACGGTACAGCCAAGTGGCATAGTGGTGGCCTTCCTCCCACCCAGCAAGTCGTGCTCCTGACCTCAGGGCACAACCTGGTCTTTACGCTGGAAATCTCTGTTCCCAGTTACCTGTGGGACTTTATTCCTCGCCTCTGGTCTTTTCTCCATGTTGTTGGTTTGTTTTTATTTCTGTAGACCAGGCTGGCCCCGAACTCAGAGGTCAGCCTGCCTCTCAAGTGCCAATGCTGGGCCACCGCCACCGCCACCCGGCCCTGAGTCACTCTGTGTCTTAATGAGGATTCTCTGACCTTATATGGAAGGAAATTTGGGGGGTGCGATGAGACAGTAGCTCAGTGATATTGTGTATGCTTAGAGCGTGGGCAGCCCTGGGTTCAATTCCCAGTACCCACCCTGCTCCAAAAGAAAGAGAGAATCTAGCACATTCTAAGATTTCTCTGTCCCCTTTCAAGATTTTTCCCCTTGCCAGGTGGTGGTGACACACAGCATTTAACCTCAGCATTCGGGAGGCCGAGACAGGCAGATCTGTGAGTTCGAGGCCAGCCTGGTCTACAGAGCAAGATCCAGGACAGCCAGGGCTACACAGAGAGACCCGGCGGGGGGGAGATGTATGTGTGCCTGTGTGTTTGCAGATGTGCTTGCCCATGGATGTACATGGGCAGGCTGAAGATTATCATGGAGTATCTTTCTTCTCTACATTAGTATAAGTGCTGTGTGCAGGGGTGCCTGTGTGTGTGTGTGCAGGGGTGCCTGTGTGTGTGTGTGTACAGGGGTGCCTGTGTGTGTGTGTGTACAGGGGTGCCTGTGTGTGTGTGCAGGGGTGCCTGTGTGTGTGTGTGTGTGCAGGGGTGCCTGTGTGTGTGTGTGTGTGCAGGGGTGCCTGTGTGTGTGTGCAGATGTGCTCATATGTGCAGAGGTGCCTGTGTGTGTGTGTGTGTGTGTGTGTGTGTGTGTGTGTGTGCAGGGGTGCCTGTGTGTGTGTATGTGTGTAGGGGTGCCTGTGTGTGTGTATGTGTGCAGGGGTGCCTCTGTGTGTGTGTGTGTGTGTGCAGGGGTGCCTGTGTGTGTGTATGTGCAGGGGTGCCTGTGTGTGTGTGTGTGCAGGGGTGCCTGTGTGTGTGTGTGTGCAGGGGTGCCTGTGTGTGTGTGTGTGTGCAGGGGTGCCTGTGTGTATGCAGAGGTGCTCATATGTGCAAGGACCTGTATATGATAGGTGCTAGTGTCCAAGACTGTCCTGCAAGCCTAACTGTGCCCTCCAGAAGCTCTGCTATGGCCTGCTTGAAAAGACGACCGCAGCTGGGCTTCTTAACCTTTGACTTCCCCCACAGGAGGGGGAGACGAAGCGGGCCGTGTGACCCTCCCCTGGTGTCCGGCCACTCCTCGGCCGTGTGACCCTCCCCTGGTGTCCAGCCACTCCTCCCAAGCAGATTGTAGCTCTGCCCTAACCACACCCGTGTCGGGAAGAAGGCACAAGCATGCAGGCGGGAAGGACTAGGGAGGGCTCCATCTTCACAGCCATGGGGAGGCCATCATCCCTCTGCTGCGGACCTTCCAGTGGGTGCCTCCTGCTCGGAACCTGTCACTCCTGCCCCGTAACTAAGCCTAATTAACTCTGGTTCCTCTGGGTAAACTTTGGTGGGATGGCGTCTTGGTTTGCCACTGGGACCATAGCGGAGGGGCAGACATTATGTTGTCTCCCCAGGGGAGAGATTTGAGCATGGGGTTGACATAGGCATGGGTTGTTGTTTTGGGGGGGCTCACCACCCAGCTCCCACAAAAATGCACAGAGGTCTTTTCTTACTTATAAATGCCTGGCCTTAGCTTGGCTTGTTTTTTGCCAGTTTTCCTTAAGTTATCCTGTCTACCTTTTGCCTCTGGGCTTTTCCTGTTCTCTTACTTCTGTAAATCTAAAGGTTTATTTATTATGTATACAGTGTTCTGCCTGCATGTGTCCCTGCAGGCCAGAAGAGGGCGCCAGATCTCATTACAGATGGTTGTGAGCCACCATGTGGTTGGTGGGAATTGAACTCAGGTCCTCTGGAAGAGCAGCCAGTGCTCTTAACCTCTGAGCCATCTCTCCAACACCCACTTCTGTAAATCTTACTCTTACTCCGTGGCTGGCTGTGTAGCTGGGTGGCTGGACCCTGGAGTCCTCCTCTTTCTCTGGCTACTTCTTTTTTTTTTTTTTTTTTTTTTTTTTTTGGTTTTTCGAGACAGGGTTTCTCTGTATAGCTTTGCGCCTTTCCTGGGACTCACTTGGTAGCCCAGGCTGGCCTCGAACTCACAGAGATCCACCTGGCTCTGCCTCCCGAGTGCTGGGATTAAAGTCTGGCTACTTCTTATTCTTCTTTTCTCCCAGATTTCTCCTTCTATATATTCTGTCTGTCTGCCAGCCCTGCCTATTTCTCTCTCCTGCCTTGCTGTTGACCGTTCAGTTCTTTATTAGGCCATAAAGTGTTTTAGACAGGCACAGTAACACAGCTTCACAGAGTTAAACAAATGCAACATAAACAAAGTAATACATCTTAAAATAATATTCCATAACAGGCATTCCATCCTCAATCGGCACATTATTGGTGTTATTGTTTTGTTTTTTGGTTTTTTTTGGTTTTTTTTGGTTTTTCGAGACAGGGTTTCTCTGTGTAGCTTTGCGCCTTTCCTGGGACTCACTTGGTAGCCCAGGCTGGCCTCGAACTCACAGAGGTCCGCCTGGCTCTGCCTCCCGAGTGCTGGGATTAAAGGCGTGCGCCACCACCGCCCGGCTGGTGTTATTGTTATTAGTTGTTGTTACTATTATTACTTAAGACAGTCTCTCACCAAGCCTGGAGCTCAGGGTTTTTGCTGGACTGACTGGGCTGGAAGCCCTGGGGATCCTCCTCCCCCTAAACTGGGACAAGGCTGGAGGGCAGCCAGCGCTTCAGTCCACAGGACTTTGGCTATGGGAGCATGCAGCCACACCTAGGCACCTTAGTTTTTGAGACAAGGTTTCTCTCTCTCCCTGAACCTGGAATGTGCTGTCTTGGTTAGATCAACGAGCCATCCAGCCCCTGGATTCTCCTGCTTCTGTCCCCCAGCACCAGGCTTACAGGCATGCCTTGCTGTGCCCGGATTTACATGGGTGCTGGGGACTTGAACTCAGGTCCTCATCCATAGGCATCTTCCCAGTCCACTTATTAAAGGAATTTTTTTTCCTGTTTTGGCTTTTCGAGGTAAGGTTTCTCTGTGTAGCTCTGTCTGTCCTGGAACTCTCTCTGCAGACCAGGCTGGCCTCGAACTCACAGAGATCCGCCTGCCTCTGCCTCCTGAGTGCTGGGATTAAAGGCGTGCGCCACCACCGCCCGGCCAAGGAATTTCAATATAGACTTTAAGCATGATGGTAAGAGAAAGACGTACAGGAGCGTGCATGTGGATGTCCCTAAGAGTTGCGGTTGACTGTCAGCTTGACAGAACCTGGAGTCATCCTCACCTCTGGGCATACCTGTGGGGGGTTATCTTCATTTCCTTACCCGAAGCAGGAATATCTGCCCACTCTGGGTGGCAGCATCCCCTGGCTGGGATCCTGGACCAGGTGGAGCAAGCCTTCATCCTTTTCTGCTTCCCGTTGTGGATGCAATGTGACCAACTACTTCAAGCCCCTACAACATCCATTCCCTCCATGATGAACCGCACCCCAAAACCGTGGGCCAGGATAAACCCCTTTATCAAGGCATTTTATCGCAGCCCTAGGACAAGGGGCTAAGACAGCTGCCTCTGCACCTCGTGTTTTATTTATTTTGTTTAGAGCTGTCTTCCTTCACTAGCACACATAAAAGCTTCATGGAAAGAGGTGATGAGGGATTTGTTTTGTTTTGAGATAGGGTGCTGATACGCCACTATGTAGCCTAAGGTGACTTTGAATGCACTGTGGAGCCTAGCTCACCACAAACTGTCAGCAATCCTTCTGCCTCAGCCTCCCAAGTGCTGGGTTATAGGCATGAACCACCACTCCACGAGGTAGGGAAAAACTAGGGTGCTCAGTTGGTCAAGAACAGCGGTGAGAGGGACTGAGAAAAAGGACCAGTGGCTAAGAGCACTTGCTCCAGAAGCCTGCATATCTGGGTTCCAATCCCCAGCTCACATGTAAAAACCCAGGCATAGCTGCATATGCCTGTGACCCTAGCATTGGCCTGGGGAACACAGTAGACCCCGAGAACTTGTTGGCCAGCCAAACAGAAAGGCAAACGTCTGGTTCAGTGGGACCTGGTCTCAAAACAGTAAGGCAAAGGGCAGTGGGGGGGCGGGGGCGGCGGCACAGAAGAGGATGTCAGCAACCTACTCTGGCCTCCTCATGTGCACATATGATTGCACTGTGTGCGTGTACTATGTATACACACACACACACACACACACACACACACACACACACACACACACGAAGTTGGGGCTGGACAGTGTCTCCAACCAGGACCTGGTTGGGTCCAAGTTGGGGGTGAACCAGCCAACAGGCAGAATCTGTAGTTGATGCAGGAATGCAGCTGGGACCAGCGGAGAGACGGGGTGGGGGTGGGGGTTAGGTGGTAGGGGGGGACAGAGGTGGGGCTGAGGGCCTGACACCCTCCCTCTTCTTCTTCTTCTTTTATTAAAATAATTTATTTAACTTTATTTTATGTTCATTGGTGTGAAGGTGTTAGTTCCCGTGGAACTGGAGTTACAGACAGTTGTGAACTGCCATGTGGGTGCTGGGATTTGAACCTGGGTCCTCTGGAAGAACAACCAGTGCTCTTAACCGCCGAGCCATCTCTCCAGCTCCCACCCTTCCCCTTCTATCCCTTTTCCAGAGCAAGAGCACAAAGTGCATGCCGACCTCACCTGGTAGTTGGAGATCTATGTACATACCTATCAGAGGCCCTGGGGTACCCCCATCTATGCAGTTGACAGCCCCATGCCAATCTCCTGCGTGGGCACAGTGTCTCTGAGCTGGTCTTCTCCGGATGCCTCGAATGACCAGGCATGTCTCGCTTGCACAGTGAACACTGTATACATGGCCTGTAGATTCCAAGGCATGGTTAAGCCAGTTCCCAGTTATACTGTCCTTAAAGTGGGAGACTGTTCTAGCTACCCGGGCCTCTCCCTGGCTCTCTGCCGCCCTCTGTTGGAAATCCTGAGAGGACGGGATGTTGTTGCCTGTGGGAATTAAACCCAAACAGTAACAAACTACTGTCCTTAGTGAGCGCCCTTCCACAACACGCCGCCCCAACACCTGTCTGCCCTGAGCCTGGTTCTGACCCTTCATATACTCTGGTTCTAATTTTTCAAAAATTACTTATCTGGGATGGGGGACAGTACTGCCACCTGGAGCTTATGGTTGATCTAAATTTTTATTTTAGATTTTTTTGTGGGCAAGGGGCTGGGATTCAGGTATCCCAGGCTACCCAGGAACTCCCTGGGGATAACCTTGAGTTTCTGTTTTCTGGGATTACAGACTTGTGCCAATGCTCCAGGCTGGTTTGTTTGTTTGTTTGTTTGTTTTGGGGGGGGTGTTATTACATTGGAGACAAGGTTTCTCTGTGTAGCCCTGGCTGTCCTGGAACTCACTCTGTAGACCAGGCTGGCCTCAAACTCAGAGCACTTTCTGACCCCACCTCTGAGTGCTGAGATTAGAGGTGTGCTGGAATGGAGTTTCAGGCCAGCAAGGGTTACATATAATAGACCCCGTTGCTGGGCAGTGGTGGCGCATGCCTTTAATCCCAGCACTCAGGGAGGCAGAGGCAGGGGGATCTCTGTGAGTTCAAGGCCAGCCTGGTCTACAGGAGTTCCAGGACAGACAGGGAAACCCTATCTCAAACAACAAACAATAAATCTGCGTGTGTGTGTGTGTGTGTGTGTGTGTGTGTGTGTGTGTGTTCATGTGTGTGTGATTGTGTTTGTGTGTGTGTGTGCACACACGTGTGTGTGTTTGTGTTCGTGTGTGTGTGCAGGCACACGTGTACCATAGTGCCTGTGGAGAGGTCAGAGAACAGCCTTGAGTCCTTGCCATCTACCTTGTTTGAGACAGAGTCCCGGTTCACTGCTGCCCACACCAGGTCAGCTGACCCAGAAGTTCCTGGGAATTCTCCTGTCTCTGCCTCCCGTTTTACCAAAGGAGCACTGATTACAGATGCCTCCAGTGCCTGGCCTTATTTATTTATTTTTCTTAACATAAAAACAGTTTATAATTCAAAAGTCCAGGTTTATTTGAAACTGGAAAATATTTTCTCTGTAGAAAATAGTAAAAATGATAACATTTCCCAATAAGCCCTTTTAAGCCAAATAATAGCTGAATTAATACATATAAATATTGATTAGATTCTGGGGTACAGAAGGGACCTATCTTCATCTGTTCAGAGAGCTATGTTTTACTTAAGCTGTGTGAGTGAGATTCCTATTCATCTTCCTCTTCACTGTTTGATTTTCCAGTGCCTGGCTTTATGTGAGTTCCCAGGAGGATTTGAACTCAGGATCTCACGCTTGTGATTCACCCACTGGGACCCTTGGTTCTGACATCCTAGAAGCTCGTCTCCATCTATGACTGATCAAAGATGACCTGCAGGGGACATAACACTGATTCACATGGCACGGGAACCTCAGGAGATTGAGGCCACAGTCTCCCTGCTCAGGTTCTGCGCCGCTGGGGTGGATACACGGCACAGCCATACCAGGTGCATATTTCTCAGTAAACAGTTCATTTGTACGAAAGAAGCTTAAATAATTCAAAGACTGAAGACCAGCTTATGTTTTTCACCGTGCAGATCCACACTCCCATCTGGGTAGCTCTTCCTCTGGCCCCAGGCCTTCCTGTGACATTCCGTGGACTGTCACGGCAGATATGTTCCTGAACCTTCGGTATGTCTGAATGCCCTGTTTTGTCTCCTGCTTTGAAAAAAATTTTTTAATTGGGCCATCCAGATGGTTCAGTAAGAAAGGGCTCCTGTCAACAGGCCAGACCCGAGTTCCATCTCCCGATCCCACACGGTGGAAGAGAACAGACTCTGGTCCTCTGATCTCCACGTGCACCACGGCACACACATGTACGCGTGAGTGCGCACACACACACACACACACGACACACACACACACACACACACACACAAATAAATAAATAAATATGTAACACAAATATTTAAAGGGCAGGGTTGGAAGGCTGGGCAAAAAGACAAGTCGTGCCTGGATGTTGTTTATAAGATTGAAATATTACAAAGTATTTTCTCTGACCACAGCGGAAATCAAATTCAAGAGGATATCTCAAAACACCACAAGTATTTGGAGAGTAAATAGCCCGGAGGTCAAAAAAAAAAAAAGGAAGTTAAGAAAATAGGAATTATATAAAACTAAAATGAGAAAGAAAATAGGAAGGTGGGGGCTGGCGAGACGGCTCGTGATGGGGTAAAGGCGTTTGCAGCCAAACTCAAGGCTCCGAGTTAGAGTCCTGGAACCCACATGCTGAAAAGAGAGAAATCGTCTCTGGCCTCAGGCATTTGTGCACAATACATGATAAATAAATAAATGTACAGAAAGAAAAGAACCAGGGCATTGAGGTACATGCCTCTAATCCCCATACTTGGAAGGCTGAGGCAGGGGAATCAGAAGTTCAAGGCCAGCCTCAGCTGAATATGGAACACCAAAGGTTCTACATCCAACAGTACCTAAGCTTATAGACCTGAAAGGCAGGACCCCCCCCACCCGCCCCATGTGTGTGCTGTGGGGCACTGTGGGCAAACCTCAGGGACTGTCTTTAGGGTTCTGTTACTTACCCAGCTCCCCCACAAATAGGGAGTTTGGGGAATATTCTACATCAGAACAGGAAGGCCACCTCCAGTCTTTTTTTAATATGCATTTATTTGTATATTTATTTAATACAAGCACACATGGAAGTGTTTCTAACATTTCTTCCTCCGGGGAGTTGTAAACAATGTCTACCTCCTCCCAAGGTCCCAGCGACAAACTGAGGCACATTCTGCAAAAGTTCACCTGGGGTACCAGAGGCTTGGTTAGGTGTCCTTGTAGAGCAGGGGGTGAGGGGCTACGGGCAGCAGCCACGCTGGAAGGTCTGGAGTGATGATGCCCTCAAGGCTGCTTAGAGGGAGCCCCCATGCCCCTGGTCCTTCCCCACCCACCGTGTGCCGCTCCCGAGGCCACATGCATTTAAGGCAGAATTGCATACAGCTGGCTGGGAGGGGCTGCCGGACACTCAGGGGAGGGTCCCCTTGTGGTGCCGCTTTGTGTCTGCCCAGTCCAGTTCCTGGATATGGCAGGTAGTCTGGCTTGTTGGACGCTCCAACAGGTAGTACAAAGGGCCAGAGGACAACTGGTGAGGGTTATCTCCTCCTGCCCTGTGAACTCTGAGATCACACTCAGGTTGTAAGACGTGGTGGCCAGTGCCTTTACATGCTGAGCCACTCTCCAGGCCCTGGGCTCCAATGTTTAATCACATACACAGTATTCCTTTGGGCCACAGAAGACCCCATAATATACCCTTTGCCTGTTGGTATTTTTTTTAAATAATTTATTTTTATTTTATGTGCATTGGTGTTTTGCCTGCATATATGTCTGTGTAAGGAGGGTGCCAGATCCCCTGGAATTGGAGTAATAGACAATTGTGAGCTGCCATGTGGGTGCTGGGAATTGACCCCAGGTCCTCTGGAAGAGCAGCCAGTGCTCTTAACCACTGAGCCATCTCTCCAGCCCCTGTCCATTGGTGTTTTGTGATTTCCTCTAGCAATCTCAATGTTACCCAAGTGCTCTACTACTGAGCCATACCCCCAGCCCCTCACTGGGGGATTCTAGGCAGGGGCTCTACCACTGAGCCACACCCCAGCCCCTCACTGGGGAATTCTAGGCAGGGGCTCTACTGCTGACCATGGCCCCGCCCCCTCACTGGAGGATTTGAGGTAAGGGTGTAACCACTGAATTACACCCTTGACTTGCTTCTTTGAGATGGGATGTCGCTACACCCCCAGGCTGGCCTTCAACTCACAGGCCTCCCATCTCAACCTCTGGCATGACCCTTCATCTACCCCCTGCTGTCTTTGGATCCTGGCTCCAGTTTGTTGATGGAGTAAATGATTGTGGTCCCAAACCCAGTCAGAGAGTCTTCTCTCTTCCATTTCTCTTCCCAGCAGTGGTTGGGCCCATCTGAGTCAAATTCCACTCTGTATCCGGCTTCATCCATTCACATATCTCGGTGTGACACTTTCAAGGCTAATCTGAACTGAGTCAGGTACCGATGCTTGATCTCTCTCTCTCTTTAGAGATTTCCTTACCATCTAACAGGTTTGAAGTTTGATTTATTTATGTGTTTGGCCAGCAAGTATGTCCATGCACCACATGCACGCCTGGTGTCTGGGGAGGTTAAAGGGTGGCGCCGGATTCCCTGGAACTGCAGTTACAGACAGTGTGAGCCACCATGTGGGTGCTGGAAAATGAACCCAAGTAGGCCCTCTGGAAGAGCAACAAGTTCTCTTGACTGCCACGCCATCTTTCCAGCCATGTTTATTTATTTGTTTGTTTGTTTGTTTATAATTACATATCTATTTGTGTGTAAGTGTGTAAGTGAATCTGGGCATCTGAGGATGCCCAAGGCATTGAATCTCCCCGAGTTGGAATGACAGGCAGAAGGCTGCCCAATATACGTGCTGGAAATGGGAACCTAATGCTGAAAGTGTCGCAAAGGCCTTTTACCCTGGGCCATCTCCCCAGCCAGGCCCTTTTACGGTTTTGAGACAGGGTCTAGCTTTGTAGCCCAGGCTGACTTGGAATTTATGGAGATCCAGTTGGCCCCCAACTCATGACCCTCCTGCTGCCGCAATGTCCCCAATTGGGTATTACCCAGGTGCCACTGTGGCCACCACTGGCTTGTCATTCCTCTTCATTGACAAATGGCACTCCGGGGCACATATATGTCCCCCAGTGTCAGGTACTGCACATTTCTGTGGTTTCAACTTGGATGAAGTGACCCAGGTGCCGTACAAAGCTGGGCTCAGCAGACAGAGGCTGCCGAGTTTCAGGCCAGCCATGGCTTCATAGCTGCGTCAAAAACAAAAACAAAACAAAAAAACCAGGGCGGTTCATGTATATAATCCCAGCACTTGGGAGTCTGAGGCAGGAGAATGGAGAGTTACACTAGCTTAGGCTACAGGAGAGATCTTGTCTCAAAATAATAGCTGGGCATGGTGGCGCACACCTTTAATCCCAGCACTCAGCAGATCTCTGTGAGATCGAGGCCAGCCTGGCCTACTTAGTAAGACCTTAGCTAAAAAGGGCAGTGAGAATCTACATTCCATTTGTTTGTGTGTGTGTGTGTGTGTGTGTGTGTGTGTGTGTGTGTGTGTGTGTGTGTGTGTTTTCTCCACCATGTGGGTCCAGGGGCACACACTCCGTCTGTTAAGCTTGGTGGCAGGCACCTTTACCACAATGCCATCTCACTAATCCCACACACCCCTTTTGTGTGGGGTGGGGTCTTGAGATGCAGTCCGGTCTGGCCCTGTGCCTCTGTTATTTTGCCTCAGCACCCAACCTGCTTGTCACCAAGCGTCAAGAGAAGAAGGCCCCTTTTCAATGATGGAACAGGGAGTCAGAAAACGTGACCACACTGAGATGAAATACATGTGTAATTGTGCAAGCGCCCACCAACGCAACAGCCGACCCAGTCAGTTCCCCTCTCCTGCACGCCAATGACATTGACGTGTCACTTTCAGAAGGTCAAGGAAAGAGGAGGGACATCCTCTGGGCCTCTTACGGAGGGAGGCCTGGGCAAAGAGAAGAAGTTAAGCAATTTCCCAGGAGAGACAGGAAGCACAACCCAGAGACGGACAGCTTCCCCTCTGAAGCACACAGCCGGAGGCTCTCGGAGGCTAGGGCCCCCATGTTGTTGCCAATGTCCAGACAGACGTGCGTGAGGTTCCAACCCCGGCCCCTGGGCTGACCCCTGGCTGCCTCCTCTTTCTGACTTCTCAGGGAAAAAAAATAAAATAAAATAAAACACAACCCAGGCCAGGAAGCATCCATCACAAGCCGTCCAGCTGAGGCCGGAGGGGCAGAGGTCAGCAGGGAGATGACCTCAAGGACTAAGTGGGGACTCGGATCCGGCTGGGCTCCGGCTTGAGAGGCTGGAAAATTTCCCACCCTGAGACTTTTCCTGCATCAACCCAGGAGGGCGCCCTGGATGCCGCCGGCCCAACCCCCCAGCTCCTTCCTCTCTGGACGAGGTTCCCCTCGCTAAGCATGGATGGGGAGGGCCGTGCCAAGGTGGCAACAGCGAACCCAGAACGTCAGACACTGGGATAAATAAAATAGTGGTGTCGGGCTCAGAGCGGCCGAGCGCCTGCCTCGGAGCCACACAGATCAAGGACTCGGTATCAACGGGCAGCTGGGCAGTCTGGCCTTCTGCGGCTTCTGTCCATGTTCGCTGTCCTCCCTAGGAGTTGGACCCCAGCCCTGGTGGCCTTGGGTGTGTGCAAAGAGTGCTTGGCCCCGGGCCCTGTCTGCCCTCCCCTGCGCTTGGGACTCTGCCCTTCCTAGTGTTAAATAGAAACCTCTTTATTCTAAGTATCTACCATTCCTTAGTACGTTGGACTGGGGCCAGACCTTGAGGTGAGGGAAGAGGAGGTGGGGCGGGGATATTTGTGTAGAGCCTTCCAGAAGGCTCCCCGCCATGCTGGGCTATGGGGGAGGAGGGTGCCGGGAATGACCTCGGTGGCCTGGGGGGGGGGGGGCTCTTCACTCATCCTGGCCTCTGTTTCCCTCCTAGGGGGGACACTCCGGGCTGGGTGGGCTAGCCAAGGCACCTCCCATCCCGGAGGTCTGTGTCTCAGGCAAGGAGTCACGTGGGAGGCAGGCGGGTGGATCCGCAGCAGCATGGGCACCAGCAGCCTCAGCGCTGGGCTCTGGCTCTAACTGAGGACGGAGGCCGAGGCCGCAGGGGCAGACAAGCCAGGCTGGGCCTGGCCAGCCGGGAGACGGGGAGGCGCCCCAAGAAGAGAGGGAGGCCGAGGCAGAAGGATGAGCGGGGCACGGGGATGTCCGCAAAGAAGGCGCGGTCCCGAGGGGGCGAGAGGGCACCGCCTTCAGAGAGCTCCAGGTCCCGGGCCACCGCCAGAATCTCCTGACGGGCAGCTGCGCTTCGAAGTCCTCTGATGTCCAGGAGGGCTGCCACATGCTTCCGCCTGGAGGGAGAGGAGCACAGGGGTGCTCACTGGAGGGCCCCGGGATCCAGACGGCACCCAGCCCGTCGGTGCACCCCGCTTCAACTCTGGAAGCCTGTCTCATCTCCAAGTGCCATCTCTTGTTCCTGTCTCCTGCGGCCATTTGCACACTTCCCATGTGGAATCTTCCAGAACTCTCACCTCCAAGCCCAGTCGGAACGTCCTTTGGTCCGGCGTCTCTAGTCCTCATTAATTTAGCTTTCAGTCTTCACCCTAACTTACCTCCCCAGTCTACTCTTCAAAAGAATTTTTACAGTAATGGAGACTGAAGCAAGGATCTCACACCAGGAGGGTTCTAGGCAGGGGCTCTACCACTGAGCCACACCCCCAGCCCCTCACTGGGGGATTCTAGACAGGGGCTCTACCACTGAGCCACACCCTCAGCCCCTCACTGGGGGATTCTAGGCAGGGGCTCTACCACTGAGCCACACCCCCGCCCCTCACTGGGGGATTCTAGGCAGGGGCTCTACCACTGAGCCACACCCCAGCCCCTCACTGGGGGATTCTAGGCAGGGGCTCTACCTCTGAACTGTGTCTCTATCCTTCCTTTTAGGTTTTATTTTCAGATAGTGTCTCACTAAATTGTCCAGGTTTGCCTTGAGCTTCTGACTCTCTCAGCCTCCTGGCTAGCTAGGTTTACACACCTGTGCTGCTACTTCCTGAACTCGGTCCAGGTGAACTCTCACTTGGTGGACACTGCAGCACACCCAGCGGTCCCACTGCCCTCACTCAGCCTAAGAGGGTCACCCCGCTACATCCCAACCCCCTCTCTGCAGGTTTGGAACTTCCCCACCTCGGACAGCCAAACCTCAACTCACTTCATTTAGATCGGTCCAGACCCATCCCCTAGAACACCAACTTCACTCCTGACACATACCCCCAAAAGTCCGAAAGTCCCAGGACAGGGTTACAGTTCCCGGTCGAGTCATCCTTGAGTTCAAAACCAACTCTGTTCTGCAAGACCTCATCCTAAATCCCAGCTACCGTCTCCACTCCACCTCACTCAGCCAAAACAGACCTCCAAAACTGGTGCGATAGATCGGGCCTGCGATCCCAGCCCCGAGGCAGGAGGATTGCCACACATTGGAAACCAACCAACCCGGGCTGCCTCAGAACAAACCGCAAACGAGGGCTGTCGAGATGTCTCAAGGCACTTGCGGCCAAACCTTAGGGCTGGTGTTCAGAAACCCCTGGGAATCAATCACACGGTGGAAGGAGAGAAACGACCCCTCGCAAGGTGACCTTTGACCCTCAGGTTTGCCCGGTGGCATGTGTGCTCCCCACCCCCACAATTAAAACATGAGAATAGTAAACAAAGATGCCAGGCGGCAGGTCTTTAATCCCAGCACTCGGGAGCCAGAGGCAGGCGGATCTCTGTGAGTTCGAGGCCAGCCTTGGCTACAGAGTGAGTTCCAGGGCTACACAGAGAAACCCTGTCTTGAAAATCAAAACAAAACAAACAAACAAATAAATAAAATCTTACTTTTACCATTTCTACACTCCCCCTGTGGTGCTGTGGATGGGACCCAGAGCTTTATGTATGCTCGGTGAATGCTCTACCACTGAGCCATACCCTCAGGCCCTCACGGGGAGATTCTAGGTAGACGCTGCCCACTGGCCACATTCCTAGCTGTCATTTAAGCATTTAAATCTCTCAAAGTCACTTTTTTTTTTTTTTTTTTTTTTTGAGTCTGGTGCTCTATATAGCTCTGGCTGTCCTGGAACTCACTCTCTGTAGACCAGGCTGGCCTCGAACTCAAGAGATCCACCAAACCCCTGCCTCCGGAGTGCTGAGATTAAAGACGTGTGCCACCACACCGGGCTGGACTGTACTTGTTAGTGTCTGACTGCCCTAGATAATGATGACGGTGTAATTCCCGCAACCAGTCCACAATTAGGGTATTACCATCCCTGGGCAGCAGATAAGAATGAGACTCAGGGAAGGTCCCAGCGAAAGGAAGTGGCCCACCTAGATTCGAACGTGCCTGGTTGCTGTCCCCTGAGTGTGCACCCGCATGCCCGTGTGTGTTCCCCGTGTCCCCGGCGGTTCCCTGCGTGGCCAGCCCTTCCTGCCGCCAGGCGGCCTGCGCCCCCCTTGCCCTGGGCTTCCTGTGGCCGCTTGTTTGTTTGCGAGCACTGGTGGCGGTGGCGGCCGAAGGAGGGAAATCGTATTAAGAATGCCCTAGTCCCAGCAGGAAACGGCCGTCAGACACGCTCGCCGCCACCCTGCCCTGGCGCGGGCCAGGAAACGCTGGGACGGATGCCAAGGAGACCCGGGCCTGGCTGCATCTCACCTGATGTCTGGGTAGTCCCGCACAAGCACCCCGACCTCCACCTGGATGCTCGGAGTGTCCTCCAGCTGCAGGATCTCGGCCAAATGCGGCACCACCTGGTCCAGCCAGGAAGCCTGGGACTCCTGTGGAGACAAGGGCTCCAGGGTCACCCCATGCAAGCTCTCAATACCCCTTTCGTGCTGAGCCCTGCTCTTGCCCAGGCCCTCCCCCATGTGTAAAAGGGCGCAGAAGGCAGACCCTGGCCAGCGGGTAGCTAGAACCTTTACTTATGTAAATCCGGGGTTGGGTCACAGGATTTAAAACCGGCCAGTTGGCCAGTTGGTGGTGGCGCACACCTTTAATCCCAGCACTCGGGAGGCAGGTGGATCTCTATGAGTTCGAGGCCAGCCTGGTCTACAGAGCAAGTTCCAGGACAGCCAGGGCTACATAGAGAAACCATGTCTTGAAAAACAAAACAAGACCAAAAACCCTACCAGCTAGAGTGGCGCACTCCTTTAACCCCAGCACTTGGGAGGCAGAGGCAGGCGGATCTGTGTGAGTTCAAGTCCAGCTTGATCCACCCTCCAGGACAGCCAAGGCTACACAGAGAGACCCTGTCTCAAAACAAAACAACCCTGACCCTATGCCATCCAGGTTTGGTGGCAAATGCCTATAATCCTGGCACGTGGGAGGTGGAGGCAGGGGGATCTGGAGTTCAAAGTCATCTTCAGCCATAAGGAGTCTGAGGCTAGTCTCAGTCTATCTCAGTTGCCTGAGGCCTTATCTCCAAGACCAACCAAACAAACAAAAATGCCAACACTGGGTAGGTGGAGGCTGGGGGTTTGGGGGTTTCCATAGCCAGAGGCGTAGAACCATTCCAAGTCAGGGGGTCAAGGGTCAGCATGTGCAGGGATTTGGGTTGCACCTTAGGCCCTGCCACCAAAAGCGAAAAGTGCAAGATGTGACCATGCGCAAAGCATCGCTAAGATGTCCTGAGGGGGTCCTCTGTGCTCTCTCCTAGGGCTGCCTGCAAGCCCACGACAATTATCTTGAAAATGTTTCAATAAACGCAAACTCCCAAGGACACAAGCTGCTGGTGAGTACATGCCGCCCCGCCCCTGCCCCACCAATGACAATTCGGGACAAGTAAATTCTTGGATTTGATGACATTTAGATTCAGAGGTGTTTTCTCTAATTTTTTTTTTTTTTTTACTTTTTTTTTTGGTTTTTCGAGACAGGGTTTCTCTGTGTAGTTTTGGTGCCTGTCCTGGATCTTGCTCTGTAGACCAGGCTGGCCTCAAACTCACAGAGATCCGCCTGGCTCTGCCTCCCGAGGGCTGGGATTAAAGGCATGCGCCACCACTGCCTGGCTTCTTTTATTTTTTTGAGACAAGGTCTCACTACATAGCCCTGGCTGGCCTGGGATTCGATACATAGACCAGGTTTCCTGGGTCATCCTTCACAGGGCTGTTATTACAGGATTACCATGCCCAGTATATCTTTTTAATAATTTATTTAACTTTATTTTATGTGCATTGGTATGAGAGTGTCAGATTCCCTAGAACTGGAGTTATAGACAGTTGTGAGCTGCCATGTGGTTGCTGGGAATTGAACCCGGGTCCTCTGGAAGAGCAGCCAGTGCTCTTATCCTCTGAGCCATCTCTCCAGTCCGTATGGCTTTTTTCTTTAAGGAAATATTTTAGCTGGGCATAGTGGTTGCACTCAGGAGGCATAAGAAGGAGTTTGTGAGTTTGAGGCAAATTGGGTCGACAGAGCGAGTTCCAGGACAGCCAGGAGTGCATAGAGAGACCATCTCAAAAACAAAACAAAACAAAAAATTATTTTGTATGTATAGGTGTTCTTTCTGCACCGTGTGGATGCCTGGAGCCCCAGAAGCCGGAACACAGTGTTGGATGAGTTACAGACGGTTGTGAGCTGCCGTATGAGTGCTGGGAATAGAACTCCAGTCCTCTGCAAGAGTAGCCAGGGCTTTTAACCCTAAACCATCTTTCCAATCCCTGCCCCCCCCCCCCTTTGGGAGGCTGTTTTTCGGCCTTAAATTCGCAATCCTCCTGCCTCAATCTCCCTAATTCTGGGTGGCAGGTGTGCACCATCATGAAACCAGTTTCTGTTGAAGGACCGTTTCCAAGAGCCTTCCCTCGTCCTGCTTTGGAAGCCAAGCAGCCCACCCCCCACCCCCACCCCCAGCCTCTGTTTCCCAAGCCCAGCCGGGCACTCACCAGCCGCCGAAAGAGCCGCTGTAGCTGCGCGGCATCCTCTCGGAGCCTCCCGGCCACGCGGCTGCGGGTCCTGGCGGAGCGACAGCGCAGGCGCCCGCGCAGCAGTGGTCGCACGTACTCCACCAGCGCCCGGCGGTGCAGTTCGGCCACCAGCACCTGGGGACAGTGGGAGGCCGGGACTCTCTCTAGATCGCTCCAACCCAGCAGGTTCATGAGGAACCCAGGTTCCACGCTCTGCGCATCCAAACCGGGCACTCGGGACACCCGACGGGAACGCGCCCCTTCTCACCCAGTGTCCAGCTCCTCTACAGCTAGGCCCTCTACAGTTCCCTTATCCTATCAGACCCTTAATCAGATACCACTCTCCCTAAAGCGTGCCCCAACCCTAGGCTCCCCCAAACTCTTCCTTGCCGAAGTCCCAACCTGGCCCTGCACTCTAGTTCCCAGGGAACTAGTTCCCTGCACTGCAGTTCCCACGTCTCCCAACTGCAGCCCCCAGATCCTTGAGGTGCCACCAGACACCCGACACCCCACTTGATAGGGTCTCCCCCAGAAGGAGAGCACTCGGGGCATCTCCACCCTCGAGCCCTCCATCCGGTCAACGCACCTGGTAAGGCTCATCCTGCATCCTGCGCAGGGCCAGGGCCTGGGCGCCGAGTGTGCCCACGATGCCATCCAGGGCCTCGGAGCTGCTCAGCCACTTCCTGCGCATCAGCTTGCTGAAGTGCGGCTGGGTAGGACAGCGGGGAGGGGAGGGTCACAGGCTCCTCTCTCCACCCTCCCACACATCTCTTAGGAAAACCTTCTTATCGGTGTTTTTTTTTTTGTTTTTTTTTTTTTTTTTTTTTTTTTTTTTTTTTTTTTTTTTTTTTTTTTTGATGCACACTGTAACAGGCTGGCCTTGAACTCTTGATCACCCGGCCTCCATGTCCCAAGGACTGGGATTACAGGTGTGTGCCCCACTGCGGGCTGGGGACACTTCATTTAAACACTCCCCAGAGGGAAGAACAAAGGCTGTGTCGTGACGGAGGTAGTCCCTGCCTTGCTGGGACTCACAGACTGCCAGCACAGTGTCAAAAAAGGCTTCCTGGAGAGGGGAATCAGGCTCAGAGGGCTGGAGGATGTCAGACAGGGGAGCGAAGAGGGAGGGCTAAGCGCCTTCCAAGGTGTAGAACTCGGCCAGCGCTTGTGAGAGCTGGGATAGAGACCAACCCGGCTAGAGAGACCATTTACATCACTTTCAGGGAGCAGCGCAGAATGAAAACTGGGAACACATGACTGGGTGTGGTGGCACACGTGTTTAATCCCGACATTCGAGGAGGATCTCTGAATTCTAGGCCAGCCTGGTCTACATAGGGAGTTCCAGACATAGTGAACCCCTGACTGAAAACAACAGAAATTGGGGACCCTCCTTCCAAAACTATTAGGACTTTCAGAACTGTGTCCATCGTCTTTATCATCATCATCATCATCATCATCATCATCATCATCATCATGTTGGTTTCTTTGAGACAGGGTTTCTTTCTGTAGCTCTGGCTGTCCTGGAACTCACTCTGTAGACCAGGCTGGCCTGGAACTCACCGACATCCACCTGCCTCTGCCTCCTGAGTGCTGGGACTACAGGTGTGTGCCACTGAGTCAGGCTTTATCATCATTACTATCAGTTCAAGTGCTCCATCAGTGAATAATATCCTAATCATTTTCTTTTTCAGACAGAGTCTCATGTACCTCAGGCTAACCCCAAACTCCTTCCCTTCCTCTCTCACCTACCAGCTTTCTCAGACCTTCCAGTGCATCTGAATTTGTATCTCAAAACATACAATATGAGTAAAGATGAAGACCACAGACTTCTCTGGGCGTGGAGACTCATGCCTGGAAGCCTGGTATCCGGAAGGGTGAGGCAGGAGGTCTTGGGACTTTGAGGTCAGCCTGGGCTACATAGTGAATTCCAGGCTAGCCAGGGCTACATAGAGAAACCCTGTCCCAACCCCCTAAACCCCCCCACACCTTTAATCCCACCCTGAAGAAGCAGAGGCAGGTACATTTCTGTGACTTCCAAGCCAGCCTGGGCCACATAGTGAAATTGTGTCTAAAACAAACAAAATAAGGGATTCAGTGGGGGGAGTTGGAGATATGGCTCAGTGGTAGAGCCTCTGCCTAGAATCCCCCAGTGAGGGGCTGGGGTGTGGCTCAGTGATAGAGCCCTGCCTAGAATCCCCCAGTGAGGGGCTGGGGTGTGGCTCAGTGGTAGAGCCCCTGCCTAGAATCCCTCAGTGAGGGGCTGGGGGTGTGGCTCAGTGGTAGAGCCCCTGCCTAGAATCCCCCAGTGAGGGGCTGGAGGTGTGGCTCAGTGGTAGATCCCCTGCCTAGAATCCCCCAGTGAGGGGCTGGGGGTGTGGCTCAGT
The DNA here is from genome assembly GCF_007827085.1 of Peromyscus californicus insignis. Lineage (NCBI taxonomy): Eukaryota > Metazoa > Chordata > Mammalia > Rodentia > Cricetidae > Peromyscus > Peromyscus californicus. Next base: position 169,382,259 of record NW_026294562.1, on the reverse strand, counting down.
GATAGAGCCCTGCCTAGAATCCCCCAGTGAGGTACTGGGGTGTGACTCAGTGGTAGAGCCCCTGCCTAGAATCCCCCAGTGATGGGCTGGGTTGTGGCTCAGTGGTAGAGCCCCTGCCTAGAATCCCCCAGTGAGGGGCTGGGAGTGTGGCTCAGTGGTAGAGCCCCTGCCTAGAATCCCCCAGTGAGCGGCTGAGGTGTGGCTCAGTGTTAGAGCCCCTGCCTAGAATCCCCCAGTGAGCGGCTGAGGTGTGGCTCAGTGGTAGAGCCCTGCCCAGTCTTGGAAGCCCTGAGCTTGGTCCCCAGCTCCTAAAGGGTCAGGAAAGCAAAGCCCTGACATATCCTGCTGCAGTAAGTGCTTTGGGAGAGAATACTGGAATTCTCCAGGACCCCTATTCCTCCTCCTCCAGCAACAGATAGGGGTAGAGCTCCATTGGACATGTTGACTCTGAACTCCTAGGCTCAAGGGATCCTCCTGCTTCAGCTTTCCCAGTAGCTGGAAGTAAAGGTGTGTACTGGTACTTTGTAGACTAACCTGGCCTCAAACTGCCTCCAGAATGCTGGGATTAAAAGCACGTGCCACCACAGCTGGCTGGCCAAAGGTACTGTATTTTTAAAATATTTTATTTATTTATTTTTATTTTACATGAACATTTGTCTGTGTGAGAGTGTTGGATCTCCTGGAACTGGAAAGCTGCCATGTGTGTGCTGGAAGTTGAACCCAGGTTCTCTGGAAGAACAGCCAGTGCTCTAAACAACTGAGCCATCTCTCAAGCCCAAGGTACTATATTTTAAGAGGAATAATCAGGGAACATCTCCCTAAGAATGAAAGAAGCTGGGCAGTGGTGGCGCACACCTTTAATCTCAGCACTGAGGAGGCAGAGGCAGGCGGATCTCTGTGAGTTTGAGGCCAGCCTGGTCTACAGAGTGAGTTCCAGGACAGCCAGGGCTACACAGAGAAACTCTGTCTTGAAAAACCAAAATGAAAAACAAACAAACAAACAAAAAGATTTGAAAGAAGCAAGGAGGGACCCGGGCTACTGGAGGAGGAGGAGCATCCGAGCAGAGGAAACCGCAAGGGCTGGGGCCCAGAGGCAGGAAAGCGTTCAGGAGCTATGGTGTGAGGAGACTCAGAGGTGGAGGAATATGAGGTTTCAGAATAGCTGACTGAGGGGCCTGGGGGCACAGCAGGGCTTCGGGCTTTTTCTATCGGCGATCTGGGAGTCTAGGGTGGATTCTGAGCAGAGAAAGGGTACATAGGGTCCCTTTATACTGCTACTGAATGGCTTCTTGCCTCCCTGCGGTCCACACAGGACCTAACCCACTTATTACCTCACCCCCTCATGACATTTAAAGAGGCCAGTGGTAGCTGAAGAAGGCTCTGGGGGGCATGGAGAGGCATGACTTTGGGGGACCTCAGTAGGGAAAGTACTGCACAAGCCCTCTCTTGCTGGCATCTCTCTGCCCATCCCACTCAGCCACATCCTCCCACCTCTTCCTTCCTATGCCCCCCTTTTCCCCCTCAAACAGTTCCAACATGGCATACACCCCCAGCCCTCCCTGTTTCCCTGAACACTGAGTCATGGGTTAGAAGGAACTGTGGGGTATAGGGGAGGTGATGCCAATCCATCCTGGCACAGCCCCACCCCAGTCCCCTGTCTCACTCACCTGTAGTTCCTGGAATAACAGTTCGGCAAGGACGTGATGGCAGAGTCGGGTCACACGGTCCAGAGCCATGGCTGAAGCTTCCCGGGCGGGCTCACTTTCAGGGGGCCCCACCCTGGCCAGTCGCTCAGCCAAAGACCTGTGAGCATCAACAGGATTCAGAGCCCAGCCCTTCCACCGTCTGAATGCCCCTGCCCTGCCGGGACCAGCTGGGTCTGGGGTAGCAGATCTGTGATCCCAATTACTGAGGAAGCTGAGGCAGGGAGATGTAAAGTTCAAGGCCAGCCTGGGCTACACTGTGACTTTAAGACTAGCCTGAATGGGGCTGGAGAGATGGATCAGTGGTTAAGAGAACCTAGGTTCAGTTCCTAGCACCCACATGGCCACTCACAACCATCCATAACTCCAGCTCCATGGGACTTCACACCCTCTTCTGACCTCTGAGAGGACTGTATTTACGTGCAAACACACACACAGGTGCACGTGACAGAAAGATAGCCGGGCGGTGATGGCACACACCTTTAATCCCAGGGCTCAGGAGACAGAGGCAGGTGAATCTCTGTGAGTTTGAGGCCAGCCTGGTCTACAGAGTGAGTTCCTGGACAGCCAGGACTACACAGAGAAACCCAGTCTCAAAAAACAAACAAACAAACAAAAGACTAAAGGTCCATCCAATTCAAGGATAAAACTCTTGCCCAGTCTCCTAGGGCTTGGATCGGATCACCATCAATGGGGGGGAAAAAACAGAAAAGGAGCAATATACATGCATGTGGTAAAATATTGAAATACAGATACTGTCAGAACACAGTCCAAGAATGGAGCTGTGTGAGAAGGATCCTGAGTGCTTGTGAGAAATCTCTAAGAAGCCAAGACAAGAGTCTTGTGACCTCAGTTTATTAAAAACAGAGAATTGTTCTTGGACAATGCTTTCATGCCCCTCCCAGGCATAGTGGGTAGCTTGCTTCAGATTAGTCCTCACATCTGGCGATTGATATTTGTTTATTATGTATGCCTCTATGGAAAAACATGGTTTTGCCATGTGTGGCTTGTCTGGTGACTCCTCTTAAGAGTATAAACTGTCTGATGCTCTGAATAAAGTTGGCTACTGCAGACTTTAGTCTGCCTCATTTATCGGCTCCATTCTCCCAGGTCCTACCATCTCTAGATTTTTTTTCACCAAGACAGGGTTTCTCTGTGTGGCCCTGGCTGTCCTGGAACTCGCTCTGTAGACCAGGCTGGCCTCGAACTCACAGAGATCCGCCTGTCTCTGTCTCCTAAGTGCTGGGATTAAAGGTGAGCGCCGCCATGCCCAGCTATCTTTTTGAGTGCATTGGTAAATGTGTAAACTACCAGTCAGAATATATATGGATAATACCAATACCATTGATTTCTCCCAAACAGGCCAGAATTTGGTGGCCAGGAGCATCACCATCATTATTTATCATTTTAATTATGGGGGCATGCCTGCCAACGCACACGTGTGGAGGTCAGAGGACATCTCGAGAGAGTCAGCTCTCTGCTTACACCATGTGGGTCTCAGGGGTGAAAGTCAGGACATCAGGCTTGGCTGCAATCAGTTTTCACCACTGAGCCATCTCACCCGCTTGAACCCCCAATTTTATGAAGGCCATTTAGGGGTGCAGCTCAGTGGTAGGGTAGTAAGCAGGTACAAGGAGCCCGGTTTCATCCCATCAGCGATAATTAATCAACGAAGCCTGTCATGGAGGCAATTGCTTGTGCTCTCAGCCCTCGGGAGGCAGGTGCAGGTGGACCAGAAATGTTCAGGGATACATGAGACCTGGTGCCAAAAACCTAGCCAATAAGTTAAATTTAAAAATTATATCTGGCCAGGCACTGTGGCGTACCCTTTAATCCCAGCACTCAGGAGGTGGAGGGGAGCGGATCTCTGAGAGTTCAAAGCCTGCCCAGTCCACCTCCACATAGTAAATTCCAGGACAGTCGGAGCTAGAGAGACCCTGTCTCAAAAATTAAATGCAATTTAAAGTAAGTTAATAGAAAAGAAAGGTTTCTTTGCATGCACATGTGGGGGCCACAGGTGAATATGAAGTGTCTTCATCAATGGCTTTTTTTTTTTTTATTATGTGTGATTTGCTGCATGTGTATCAATGTTCCGCCTTTGCCTTTGGAGGCCAGAAGAGGG